>NW_024423319.1:39552408-39570135 GCF_017311325.1 Ursus maritimus | reverse complement strand
ATGTTTTTTAATGAATGAGTAACTGAAGGTACTACAGGCTCATAATAAGTCAATTGTACTTCAGTGTTTTCTGGCCACTTCCCCATTTCCCTTTAAAAGGTAAATTTATTCATGTTAATTACTGAGAATACCTAATCTTCAGAACATTTATATGACAGATTTAATTCTGAGATCGTTTTTTGTGCTCTTGCCTGTTTTTGTGTGTCATAACTGTTACTTACAACTTCCACTGATGATTTCTTTCAGGGAGAACCAGGCAGTATAATTATGTCATCACTGCCAGGACCAAAGGGTAATCCAGGATATCCAGGTCCTCCTGGAATACAAGTAAGCATCCAGTGATTTTCATCTTTACTATATTAATTAAATCAGATCACAGCATCACATTTTTCTCTTCAGCCTTTAATTTCCTCTATTTTAGTTACAGAAATTATCTGAAGTTTGATAGACACTGCATGTACTTCATACCTGGAAATAAAAGCAATCTGGACCAGGGAGAATTTTGTAAAGGACTGCTTTGTTCTTTCAACTTTCTATCCAGTTTCCATGGAAATTTTTGTTTTGGGATTTGGCAGTGGAAATACGCTTCTGTATTCTTATTCTTGTGCTGTGAGGATCAGTAGGTGGTAGGAGTAGTCCTGATAATTGTAAATGGTCTGGTTAAAAATAAAAATTGTAGGTCTCCCATCTAAGATATTAGAAGACATCATTTGTAACACTGTTAGTTATGCATAAGTGAACATATTTTGAAGGCTGAAGGAATAAAATTTATGCATGGTGAACTTCAAGTACAATCTTAAGAAAAAAGTTATGTTAACCTATAGATAACATGCATGGAGACAGCAATATCTTTTGAGTATAGATCAGGTAGTCAATTTCTTGAGGTTTATATTTCATAAAGTTGATCTCTTTGCCAAAAAAAATCAGTACTTTCTAATATTTGATTACTAAGATACAATGTTGGGAAAATTTTTCATTAACTACTAACTCATTCCATGCTTGACAACACCCATCCATGTGATCTTAAGTACCGTCAATCTTGCCCTTTATCCCTTATAATTTTTTGTTATGTAATATTTGAAAATGCAGCCAAATACATGCAAGATATATGTATGCTATGAAGCATTAACTACCAAATGAACACATATGAATCCAAAATAACATTTAAGAACTAGAACATTTCAAATAATTTTGAATCAACCTGGGGTTTCCTTGGCAGTCACATCCTTGTGCATTCTACCAAGATATAAGTACCATTTTGAGTTTTCTATTGCTTCTTAAAGATAGTTTTGTTATAAATATATCTCTAAACAAGAGTGTTTAATTTTGCTTTTAAAATAATATAACATTTATATAGTTTTCTATAGTTTTCTGCAACTTTTTCCACTTGATATGTTAAGATGCCTCCATGTAACTGTAGTTCATTCAGTTTCACTTCCATGTAACATTCCAGTGTGTGTACATACTACAATTTATTTCTCTGATCTCCTATTATTGAATATTTGGTTGTTTGGGAATTTTTTTAATTACAAAATAATCCAGGATTTATACCTAGATATAGAGTTGCTGGATTTCACTGAAGTCAAATTTTCAGCTTTTTAAGATGCCAAATTGAGTTCCACAAAAGTTGCATCATTCCCTTACATCGAAAACCGGGGATGTACTGTATGGTGACTAACATAATATAATAAAAAATCATTATTAATAAAAAAAAAAAAAGTTGCATCATTCCTTTATCTGTTGTCCCAGTTATTCTCACTTCCTTCTTTGTCTTTAATCTTATTTATTTAATTTAATTAATTTTTTTGCATCCTTTAAAATTTAAAAAAATTTTTTATTCTGGTATAATTAACATAAAATGTTATATTGGTTCCAGGTGTACAATATAATGATTCCACAATTCTGTACATTATTCAGTGTTCATCACAATAAGTGTATTCTTAATCCGTTTCACTTATTTCACCCATCTCCCCCATCTGTCTCCCCTCTGGCACCACCAGTTTGTTCTCTTTATTTAAGAATCTGTTCTTTTTTTATTGTCTCTTTAATCTGTCTGTTTTGATTAAATTAAATTCTTCTTTAAAATTTAATTTAATTTTTTAAATTATTATGTTCAATTAGCCAACATATAGTATATCATTAGTTTTTGTGATAGTGTTAATTTAAATTTCACATATGACTGAAATCCTATGGTATTTTTTTTTCTCTGACTGACTTATTTGACTTAGCACTATACCCTCTAGATCTATCCATATTGCAAATGGCAAGATTTCATTCTTTTTTTATGGCTGGGTAGTATTCCAGTGTGTGTGTGTGTATGTGTGTGTGTGTACACACCACATCTTCTTTATCCATTCATCTATGGATGGACACTTGGGTTACTTCCATATCTTGGCTATTGTAAATAAGGCTGCAATAAACATAAGGGTGCATATGCATTTTCAAATTAGTGTTTTCATTTTCTTTGGGTAAATACATAGTTATTTTTTACTTTAAAATAGAGAAGCCACCTGGAAGCTGGTAGTCCTTCCCTTCCCATTTCTAGCATAAAAGCCCACTAAATGCCCATCTTTATCACTTTATTTTGTAAAGCTTCCTTACTATGTGTTTGTCCTACATTTGTTATCTACTGCTATAAAACGTAAGTTTTCTAAAAGCTGTAGCCATTCTTTTTAGTTGAATTTCTTTATAGTTACTTCCTCCTTTTATTCTTATACATTTTAAAATTCTGCTTATAATACTGCAGAATTATAGAACTGTATAACCAAATTCTGGCAGTTACTTAAGTTAAAATTTCATTCATTTAGTTCTTTGTGTGATATAGTTGAGAGGTTTTTTTTTTTTTAATCCTTTTCTTCCATTCTTTTATAATAGGAACTATTATTGGATGCTACCTAGATGAGTAGCATTAAATGGTTTTTAATTTAAAAGACCATATTTTGGAAGTTCTGCCAGTCTGGTTTAGATTCTTTCATAATATTTTGTAGGCCATGAACATCACTACATCCATGAAACCTAAATGTAAAAGTTTTGTTTTGCTAATTAAAGCTAACCTTCAAAATTACTTTCCATCTGTCTCCTTTTCAGTAAACTTTTCCTTTCAGAAGTACTATGCTATTTTATTTTATTTTATTAAGACTTTATTTACCCATTTGACAGAGAGAGAGAAGGAGAGAGAGAGCACAAGCAGGGGGAATGGCAGAGGGATAGGGAGGGGGAGAAGCAAGTTCCCCAGTGGGCAAGGAGCCCGATGCGGGTCTCCATCCCAGGACCCTGGGATCATGACCTGAGCCAAAGGCAGACACTTAACCAACTGAGCCACCGAGGCGCCCCTGTTTTTATTTTTAAAAAATTAGTATTTACTTGAGAGAGAGAGAGCGTGTGTGCACAAGTGGAGAAGGGGCAGAGAGAGAGGGAGAAGCAGACTTCCCACTAAGCAGGGAGCCAACCCAGGGCTCAATCCCGGGAGTCCAGGATCATGACCTGAGCCAAAGGCAGATGCTTAATGGACTGAGCCACCCAGGTGCCCCTATATATTTTTTTCATTTACAGGATATTTTACAATGCTATGGTGAGCAATATATGTGCTAAGTAATCGCTTCATTTTATAGATGGGGAAAAATAAGGTACATAAAAGGAAAGATTTAAAATAAAATATTTTGTTGGTTACCTATTGATGTATCCATGTTGAAGTTGATTCTAGCCATTGCATTAAGTCTTCTAGGGCAATTCTGTGGTCACTTGATGAAATGTGTTTCTTCATATTGCAGTTTCGTTTAAGAGGAACAAAAACGGGTATTCAGAAAAAAATATTGGCTCTTATTTCTGAGGGGCCTGTGACAAAACAGTAGGATTGGCGAGGGTAGTGAATCACTCTGCAATGGAATAAGGATTTTTGTACCCCAGGAAAGAACCAAAAACTTCTAAAGAGCTTGACTATGCAGCTAGTTCTCTTACTTTACTACCTCTATGGTCACTCATATTTTCTACTGTAATTAAATTCTGAGTATTTTTGCCCCTGAAATACTTAGATTTCATTCAAGTCATGTTTTGGACTTAGAGCTTTGCCTCTTAAAAGGGCAAGAAAATTGTACTTCAGTCAAAGTAATTTCTCATGTGCCATTCTATCTCTCATCTACCATATATTTAAGTGACAGTTTTCATTATACCTTTATGGATTGCACAATTTTGCTTGTGACAATTGGTCCTCTATTCTTGAATGAAGGAAATAACATTTGGTAAATACTAAAAGAATCTACCAGAAAAGATTGTGATTTCTGCTTTCCTGGAAATATCTACAAAAGGATTAGAAAACCCCTTTGTTTAGTCTATTTTAGTTGTAGACATCCTGCAAAGCATGAGACTCTGGACTATGGCACTTTTTCCTAACTCTGTTATTATAACATCAGTATAACCTAGATGTGTTGTTACATCTTGAATGTCCTCAACTCTTGTGACTCTATAACTGATTCGCTCTGCACTTCTGAATGTTCCTTCAATTAACCCTGATTCAACAGGTGAAGCAAAGTCTTAAAAATGCCACCAGATACAATATGTAAATGAATAGATTCACTGAGATCAAAGAGGTAATATACTTGGGCAAACAAATGCTTATTTAACTTTTCAAGCCTTGAAACATTCCAAAGTCAGGTCACATAAAAATAAAATGAACTAAGAAAGTAAACACATGCTTTTTAGAACTAGAGAGTTAATTGCCTTATGACACCTGAATTATTTATCTATGATTCTGATATGAGAAATTTGATATGTTGGTTGAGATTAACTTTTATATTGATTTTTGGTACTGATGTTACCCCTCTGCCCGCATATATCCTAGTTTTTCTTCCCCTGTGCACTTGTATGCTGTCACAGGAAGTCTCCACGTTCATCTAGTTTGTTAAAATCAATTTAAATGTGAGAAAAAAATGGGAATATAGTATTTTCAAGGGCTTTTTCAGTCCTTGTTTTTTTTATAAAACCAAATAATTATTTTGAAACCAAATAATTTTTAGTAAACTTATTAATATATCCCTTTTTTCCTTTTCTGTGTCTTCTATTCTTAGGGCCCTCCTGGTCCACCAGGACTTCCAGGACCAAAGGTGATTTTCTTTTTCTTTACATTTTTTATTTGGTGTGAATTCTTTCTGTTAGTGTCAATGAGATTTTAACTAAAACCTCTCTCTTCAGGGGAATATGGGCTTAAATTTCCAGGGACCCAAGGGTGAAAAGGTGAGTAAAGAAAAATGTTGATTATTCAGCCCTCAGTTTTCTCCTTTTCTCATCATTTGAGCTCGTCTTTCTGCTTCTTGCAACTGACTTAGCTTACATTTTATATTATTGTCTGTGTAAATTATGAAATATTACTTTCTTATTGAATCTTGCAAACAGGGTGAGCAAGGTCTTCAGGGCCCCCCTGGGCCACCTGGACAGATCAGTGAACAGAAAAGACCAATTGATGTAGAGTTTCAGAAAGGAGATCAGGTGAGTATGTAGAGAGGAAATCAACGAACATTTTGCTATAACAGCGGCATTTCATTAAAATGCATTATAAGCTGGAATATAATTATATGTGAAGGTATTTTAAAAATAACAAGGATTTGAGATAATTAAATTTTTAAGGAGCTTTTATTGAGATATAATTTATATACCATACAATTCACCCATTTAAAGTATACAATTCCATTTTTTTTTTTTGTATATTCACAGGGTAGTGAGACCATGACTACAGTGTAATTTTAGAACATTCTCATCAGCCACCCTCCAAAACCCCATACCTGTTTGTTGTCACTCTTCATTTCTCCCCAAACTCTCAGCCCTAGGCAACTACTAATACACTTTTTGGCTCTGTAGATTGGCCTACTCTGATCACGTCACATAAATAGGATCATACACTATATGGTGGTCTGTGTCTGGCTTCTTCTACTTAGTAGGTTTTCAGGTTCTTCCATATTATAGCATCTATCAGTACTTCATTTCTTTGTATGGCTGAATAATGTTCCCAAATGTGAATATTCTACATATTGTTTATCCATTTATTAGTTGATAGACATTTGGATTGTTTACATTTTTGGCTATTATGAATAATGCATTCATGTATGAAATTAGGTCATGGTAAGGTCGATGGTCATTGTCTTAGATGCCTCTCTTCTCTACATTTCACTGATATACAAAGAGAAAGATGGTATTACTCTATAAACCCTTGTTGTGTTTAGAAATAATTGTCTGATACCTTGCTTCTACTAGAGTAGATGAGATCATACATATCTTTTATAGCATAGTAATCCACCCTTGAACAAAGTGTGTACATTGTTGTTTCACTTGAATGCTGATAAGAAAGTATAAAGGACAAATTGTACTGAAACTCTACCATCAATATGGATTGGGTCATTTAATTCTCTGCCAAAATGTATATGTGTTATATAGCACCTATATCTCCTAGTTTTTGCTTTTTATAAAATGTATCATTAATAATTTCATTTTAAGTGTTGTCTTTTTATTTACCTCAAAACTCAGCTTGTACATACATTAGAAATGAACTGAAGTAAGCAAAGATGGCTCTTGGTTCTTTTGCCTAGCAGATTTCAACTTTGAATTAGAAACATCCTGTTATCTTTGGTTATACTGCCTGAGTCTGTAGTTCAGCTTGTTAAAAGTGTTTTTAGCTAGCTCTAGTATTAATGTTGCTTTCCTTTCCCCTACTACTGTGTAGGGACTTCCTGGTGACCGAGGGCCTCCTGGACCTCCAGGGATACGTGGTCCTCCAGTAAGTCACCTAAAATTCTTTAGTGTCATTTAATGTAAATTGGTATTGATATGTAGCACTCCATGAACCAGAGTAAAACTACTTTTGTGTGTACAGGGTCCTCCAGGTGGTGTGAAAGGTGAGAAGGGTGAGCAAGGAGAGCCTGGCAAAAGAGTAAGTGTTATGACTACGAATTCTCTTTGCAAAAGATTTTTAAATGTGTGTTTGTGTGTGTGTGTGTGTAATTTCTTAAATCCCACTTTCTTTGTCTCAAAATGTCATATTTATTTATTTATTATAATATTGAAGTCCGAAAAGTCTACTTAATAGTCCAAGGCAGGAATAAAGCTTGTTACATTCTTTAATCTCATACTCCCCAAATAACAAATTTATATTCTTGCATTTCTTTGAATCTTATAGGGTAAACCGGGCAAAGATGGAGAGAATGGCCAACCAGGAATTCCAGTGAGTAGATAAAGCCCATTCCCTTCACCTCATCCCCCAAAATAGCAACATTTGTATGTGGTTGTAGAGAAGCAGGATGGCAAACAGGCTTGGGTTTGGAAATAGTTACTATAAATGGAAATTACACTTTCTCTTTTGAATATGAATTTAAAATTTCTTTGTTAAAAAACAAAGTTCAGATTTTTTTTAAAGATTTCATTTATTTATTCATTCGACAGAGATAGAGACAGCCAGAGAGAGAGGGAACACAGGCAGGGGGAGTGGGAGAGGAAGAAGCAGGCTCATAGCGGAAGAGCCTGATGTGGGGCTCGATCCCATAACGCCAGGATCACGCCCTGAGCCGAAGGCAGACGCTTAACCGCTGTGCCACCCAGGCGCCCCCAAAGTTCAGATTTTTAAGTCAGATTTATTGAGATATAACTTGTATACAGTAAAATGAACCATTTTCAGTATACAGTTTTGTGTGTTTTGGCAAACACTACAGTGTATAATCAGCTTTAAAATAAAAAACAGTTCCATCACCCTCAAAAGTTCCCCCAATGTTCTTTTGTAGTCATCTTCTCCCCTCCCTACCACCCAAAGCTCCTGGAAGCAATTGATCTGTTCTCTATCCCTTTGATATTCGTTATTCCAGAATGTCATTTAAATGGAGTCATATTGTATATAGCTTTTTGAATCAGGATTCTTTCACACAGCATAATACATTGTACTATATGTCAATAGGTCATTCCTTTTATTGCTGAGTAGTATTTGTAGGGATGTACCAAGGTTTGTTTATCCATTTATCCACTGGAGGACAATTTGGATGTTTCTGGTTTTGGCCATTATGAATAAAACTGCTTAAAACATTCACATACAGTATTTTGTGTGAACATAAGTTTTTCAATAAAAGTTTTGACAGATCATTCTAATTACTACAAAATAAAGAGGAACATAAAAACGTGCAAGTCTAGGAACATTATTTCAAGCAGTCTCAGTATCGTATACACAGTAGATGTTAAAAGAGGTTTTCAAGAACAGAAAATTTGATGAAATTTTGTAGACCACTCTGAAGAAGGGATAATTCTTAACAAGCTTGGAAGTTGGAAGTATTAAAATCAGATAAATTGGTTGCCAGTTGATTTTGCTAAACAAGCAGTCCTCAGTTTGTGAACTCTAGAATCACAAATTAACATAGAATGGTTTAAGGGGAGGTAAATTCAGGACCTTAACTCCTGGCTTTTTGGGGAACAATTGGTCTTTGTTTCATGATTTAGGCAGCCATGATGGTCAATAATTGCCTCTGATTGTTTTTGACAGATATCTTCAGGGAAAAAGCTGTTCTCTGTTTTCACTGGGAGAACTCAAGTCAGGTCAAATAAAGATAGTCACCAGACAGGTCAAATAATGACAACTCTTTGGGAGTGGGTCTTTGAAGAAACTCCATCCCGGTTCTTTCACTTGCGTTTGCTCCCAGGCTGCTGGTTTTCACCTTGACTGTGAGCTGTTGGTTTTCAAGGTTACCATGTGGCTGAGGAAGGTTGATGGGAGTAGAGCAAATTAAAATGCTACAAAGCTCTGTGTTCTTACCAAGATTAAGTCATTTTGTTTTCCCCAACAAATACTTCCTGGATTGCTACAAGCCTTTGGTTAATTTCTAATGTTCTAAAAAAGTTGACTGTGACCATTTTTGCCAATGTTCTTTGTTGTGTTTATGGAGCAGAGGGTGTTTGAACATCCTTACTCCACCATTTTTGCTGATGTCACCCTGATCTCTATATTTTAAAGGGTTTGCCTGGTGATCCTGGTTACCCTGGTGAACCAGGAAGGGATGGAGAAAAGGTAAGAATTTTAATACTTTGAAGTGACTGGTTGTATTCTACTTAACATAATCCTTTTTTCTTCCAAGGTTGAGTTCTAAATGAAAAAATTTCTTAATAACTAGCTTTTGTATTCAAAACATACCTTCTTTATTCATCTTTTGGTGTTGCTCCTTTTTCTTTTGTATCATTTCCTCTAAATTTTCATTCATTGTCCTAAATCACAATCTATGTGGTAGAAATCCATGAAGAATTGTTTGACTTTAGCATTTCCTTTGTGAAAAGTTGGTGCCTTCATTTTGAGCATGTATTGGCAAAACTTTTGTTCTCTAGAAAGTGGATTCGGCACTATTTTAGTGAGGTCCTCATGCTAAAAAGGCTTGTAGCTGTGAATTTAGAATGTCTCCACTAAACATTTCCATTCTCTGTGCGGTTATTGTCTGAAAGTCTGTGGCTAATTCTTTGTCACTTTTTTTTTCCTCTCGTTTGGCGATATGGCCTGACTGGAAGTCATTTATTTAGTTATCTATTTTAAAAGTGACTATGAAAAAAAAAAGGTGGCTTTGAAAGAATGTATGAAGCACACATTTCCCTTATTTATTTATAGCAGACCACAAAATATCCAGTTTTCCAATCTCTGTGATCTCCAATTGCTTTATATGAAAACCAATACTGAAAAGCTTTGTTTTGCAGGCAAGGAGGAAAAGGTTTTACAAACTTGAATGTACCCAGAGGGTGCATGTTTTAATGGTGGTTATCTCTAAACTAGATCCAACTTCAAGCTTGGACTAAGAGGCACAGCCAGAATAAAGGAAGATAATAAATAGAGAACAGGATTTTTTTTTTCAAGTAGTAAGTAAAGTGATAGGATCAAGTAAATCTTTAAACTAAATGAAGCTTTTAGATAGATGAAGAGTTCCTATGAACAAGTCTAGAACAAGAATAGAGGGCTGAGAGAGACCTCTATCCTTGGGTCTCGGCCAGTAGAATAACAGTTGCATACTGTGTTTTTCATGCTGTTGTAGCTACTGGTTTAGAGTAACCATTTTGTCTCTGAATTTGTCTTTCATTAGTTTCTAAGAGGAAACTCACAAAAGCAATTATAATTAATTAGCTGTTCCTGATTATAGTTAAGTCCATCAGCTCTAAAATATCTGTCACTAATGGAAATAACACTAAATTTATGCTCTTGACAAGTTTTATGAAAAGAAACATGGCTTAATGTAAAAAATAAAATGGTTTTAACTGATTCTTGTGGTGCCAATTTTTTTTCAGTATCTTCTTTATAGAGTATTTATACTTTGCTAGAAAATAGGAATCTTAAAATCAAAGGATGTTGGATCTAGACATACCTTGGAAGTCTGGTCCATATAATAAAGCAGATAAATTAATTGATTTGATCAAAATCATGTAGCTAGTAAATCTGAGACAATATCACGGGTCTTCCTAGGCTTATTTCAGTACCATCTCATTACCTCAAGTTGTGTTTCTCTTTGAGATATTTTATTATGGACTCCTGGGTCTTTATGAAACTTAGTTATCTGCTATGTTTTTAAGGAAATTGATGTTTTCATGTGATTTTTACTAATCTACTTTACACTTGTATTAAACAGGGCCAAAAAGGTGACATTGGCCCAACTGGGCCTCCTGGACTTGTAAGTTTTTTTTTTAGTCTCCATTTATCAAATTTATGAATGGATTTTTATTTTTGTGCCTTAATATCCTCTGTACCTTTTCCTCATAGAACACAAAATTTCAAGTCATTAGTAACTTTTACTGACTTAAAAGTCTACATCTAAAAACCTCAGTAATGATGACCTCAAAGTCTTTGTATTGTTTTGCCTTTATATTACTTCTCCATAGTAAAGATCCAAAATTATGGCATTGGGTTGTTTTGCATCATGATTGCCAAATTATTTCTCAAATAACCAGCAGGTGGTGCAAGTGTTGCTTGTAAAGGTTTAATAAAAGAAACTTGGGAAACAAGGGATTGGCCCTTTCCCCTGCAGAGCTCTGGAAAGCTGGATTTGGTCTTAATAGGTTTTCTCAATTTGTAATTGTCTGATTCACACCTCTTTCTTCCTTGGGTATGTGCTTTCTAGGGGCTCTTAATCAAATGTAGGAAACTGCTCTATGAAAGAATAATTAGGGGGTTTACAGATTTTGTCATGTTTGCGTTCACCATGAAATTTAGGTCAAATATATTTCCAATCTTAGTAAGAATAAAATATCATTGTTACAGTTTGACATACTGGCTTTCCTTTGATTGAAATTTGGTAAGACTCTTGGTTTTATACTGTACTGAATCTGCAAATGTGCAAGTGTCATAAGGTCTACATGTTCAGACGTTTGAATAACATTAATTCTTTCTGTCCATCGTCTCAGATATTGCTACTTAGTACTTAACAAATCTAATGAAAATATACTTAAAGATCTTAGACAATTTTTATTCACTTCATTTTAAAGTCAGAATTTTAGTTCTCTGAGAAGTAATTCCTTTGTAAAATGAGATTATAACGTTCTTATAAATATCAGAAGAAATGGAAATTTTGAGAATGCAGTCCTACCCAGCAGCCCACTTTCCCTTTTGAACTATCATCTCCATTCTAGGTCCCACAACTTTCAGTCTCCTTTTGTCTGAATATTTCTTTTATCCAATAGAACTAGGATGAAATATTGCACTTTGCTAGTAGGTGTTGATTTGTACTTAAGTCCAGCAGTCCCTTAAATCTAAAGCTTAATTATCATTATAGCTCTATAAGATCAGTTTCTTTATATTTCAATTATTTAACATGAAATTCTTTAGACACTGAGATTCTAAGGAGACCAAGAGAAAAGGAATGATCAGTTAGTTGATTCTAATCAATAAAGCCCTCCTGAAAGAGATGAGTTTATTTTGTTTTAGAGGAAGAAAGAAATGTGGGTTGATAAAGGGAAAGATTGGGAGAAGGCATTATAGATATCTTAAATGGCGTATTCAGAGCGAAAGGCAAGAATGTGCAAGATGCATGAAGTTGTTATAATCAGACAGACCTCACTCTCCTAAAACTACACTACTAGAAATAACAGGAGATGAAATAGGTGAGAGAGGTATTGGAAGTGAGAAGAGATTTGACAGAGTCCAGGGTGAAAAGTAGCATCAGACATAGTAAGAAGTACTGGGCAATTTTGAGTCCTTAAATAGGATAGCTAACACAGAGAAATTGATTTTTGAGGAAGCATATCCTAGCAGTAGATTTGGATTGAAGGGGAGAAGCTCTGAGGTGCTTCTCTTAGTCCAAGTGTGAGATGGGCATAGTAGCTGTGGCAACAGGAAAGAAGGAGGCAAATTAGAGACATTTTCAGTAAAGAATTATCAGGCTTAGGTAACTGGAATGAATTGAATGTAATAAGAGACATCAAAAATAATTCTAGCTCTGTAAGCCTGGGGCTCAGGAGAGTGGTATTATTATTATTATTATTATTATTATTATTATTATTACAGTTTCTAATCAGTTGAAGGATAGAAGTGATATGGAATGTGACTCAATCTGTGTAGTAGTCTTGATGATTTTGCATTCAAGGGCTTTGTGAAAATGATGGCACTGTAATCATATGTAGCTGCTAGATTATTTTTAGAACAGGGCTCTTCCTCTTTGAGTTCCTTTATTTTTTTCTTTCATAATAAAGGTGATTCCTAGGCCTGGGACCGGTGTAACTGTAGGAGAAAAAGGAAACATTGGGTTACCTGGCTTGCCTGGAGAAAAAGGACAGCGAGGATTTCCTGGAATACAAGGTCCACCTGGTCTTCCTGGACCTCCAGGTAAAAGAGACTGTACTTAATGTTCTTGTGTTTATAGCATCTTTACTAATCCACATGTCCAGTATTATACTAGTTCCAGGATGAGCATGGAAGTAGAAGACATGAGTATTTTTTAATTGACAGAAGCTTCTCAACTCTTACTATAGCCTTTCTCACCAAATTTCTCACCTGTACTTTAAAAAAAAAAAGCCAAGTCCATTGGATAGTTCTCTTTTACCCTAAAAATACCATTTCTACCTTTTATTATTAATAAATTGCACCCAATGTTTCTGTAATCCAAAAAATAACCATTACATTTTTCATGCTGCTATGGAAGGGAATGCTATTCTAATAATGCCTAGTTTTATAAGATTTCCTGTATTAAAACAGTAAATGGCACTATCCACTTAGAATTCCAGAAATATCTACTTAGAAATCCCCATAGTGATTTTGCACTGCAATAAAATTTGGTGGCTCAGTACTGAGCATTATATAGTTCCCTTATTGAAGATACACAATACAGTAGAGCATTTCTAATTTGGCCGAAGACTGAGTACCACCACCCTTGTCTAGCATGTTTATTTGGATGTTCTCTAAAATGAAGAGATAGTATGGATTTATGTAAAATATGAAAAGGCATCTGGCATAGCACCTGGAAAACATATATGTTTAATAAATTATTGTTCCCTACCCTTCAAAAATTTGACTAATGAAATATTAACATGATGAGACGAGTGACAGTGATCTCCCAAGGAGAAAGAATAAATGTGGGTCCCACTTCATTCTAAGTATACACTTTGAATTTCTAATTTCAAGATAGTAGACTAAACAATACTATGTCTAGAAAATTCAGATAAGGAATTCTCCTAGGATGCAGCAAAAAAGTTATAGAATTATATCACATGAAAGAAAAATTAAGAGACATAAAGGATAAACCTAGAAGTTCCAAAATTTACCATGAAGGAGTTCAGAGAGGAAAGAATGGGACAACAGGCAATATTTGCAAAATTAATGACTGAGAACTTCTATTTACTGAAAGAAAACATGAGTCCCTATGAAATGGTGTATGAATTACCAAGCAAGAGTAAGATAATAATAATACACAAATACATAATGACATATTGTAGGGATATTTTAGAATTTAAGGATAAAAAGAACCTCTTAAAAACTATCTGAAGGAAAAGGCAGACCACCTACAAAGCAATGAGAGTCAGAGGAAGATATTGAGGCATTTTCAAAGTGATGAAGAAAAATAACTATGAATTTGGGATTCTGTATTACATCAAACTGTTATCGTAGTGTGAATATAGGATACTTAGAAAGTTTAGCACCTCCAGAACTTCTCTAAAATAGTTACTGGAGGGTTTAGTCTAAGAAGGAGGAAGTGAATTCAGGATGAACTTGGGGGTGGGAATGGGTAAGATACAAGAACCAATGGTTAAGAAAGATATTTTGTGGAACTATAATTATACACGTTATTATCATAGGATGTAGGGATACAGAGAGAAGAGGGGGAAGTCAATCATACAGTTTTTTTGGTCTTATTAGAGAGAGAGAATACTAATATTTCTAACTCTATAAGTTTTTAGAAAAATGTAAGTTTAAGTACATAGGTCAAAATTTTAGTAGTAACCACTGGAGAAGAAAATAAATAAAATGCATGACTTACATACCTTTGAGAAAAGAAAATGACCAAAAGTCTGGATCTACATAATACAAGTTAGAATTGGGACAAAACAGACACAGACAAACTTTGGTAAATAGAAAATAAAATATAAGATGACAAGAAGTGAAAAATAAACCAGTAACTCCAATAAATGTGAAAGGCCTAAGCACTGATTAAAAGACAAAAACTAAAATAAAATTGAAATAAAAATATATACTGTGCATAATAGGCCTATTTAAAGTAAAAGGACATACGCACTAATGAATCATGGAACTTTACATCAAAAACCAGGGATGTACTGTATGGTGACTAACATAATATAATAAAAAATATTATTATAAAAAAAGATATGCATGTAATAAAAAAAGTAATTTTTAAAAATAAAGGTTCATTTTTACCTACTAAAAAAAGATAAAGTAAAAGGACATAAAAAATTTTAAAGCAGTTGAAAGATATTAGGCAAGTGCTATCTAAAAGAAAGCTGGTTTGACAGTTCTAATATAGTATGAAATAGAATTCAATTCAAGAAGTACATTAAAAAGAGAGACATTTCATATGGACAGATATAGACAAATCATGAAACTTTATACATCTAAAAATACAACTTTGAATATATAAAGTAAAAATTGATAAACTACAAGGGATAAATTGGTAAATCCCTGACATATTAAGGAGGTGAAAAATAAATCAGGATATAAATGATTTGAGCAAAACAATCAGGCTGCATATGTGGGAGAAAGAAAAGCTGTATGCAGCAGAGAATATACATTCTTTTCAAACTTAGTGAAAGTTACAAAAATCGACTCTACTAGATCAGAAAAAATCTTTTATTTTTTTTTAAGGATTTATCTATTTATTGTTGAGAGACAGAGAGAGGAGGTGCACGCACACACACAGACACAGGGGCACAAGTGGGGGTGGGGACAGAAGGAGGAAATCTTAGAGCAGACTGGAGCAGACTCACCACTGAGCAGGAGACTGGTGTGCGGCTGGATCCCACTACCCATGAGATCACAACCTGAGCTGAAACCAAGAGTTGGACACTTAACTGACTGAGCCACCCAGGTGCCCCCCCCCAAATCTGCATATATGTAAATAACTTTGGAGGTAAGGAAGAAACAAATGGAAATGACTAAATGCAAATCAACCTTGTATCAAAACTTATTAAACATAGCCAAAGTGGTATCCTTAATTTATCACAAAATTAAAGATACTAAAAATAAATGAGCTAATTCGAAAAAATAATAAGAACTGAAATAAGCATAAACAAAATAGAAGGAAAAACTTGATAAAGGTAAAAATAAGAATAAAATATGATCAAGAGAAAAGCAAGAGAAGGCACAATTAATATCAATAAAGAAAATATTATTACCATAAATACAATTAATTTTTTTAAATTACAAGAAAACTATAAAATTCTATCAATCTATTGGAAATTCTAAATGAAATATGCATTCCTCATGAAACAAAAAACACAAATTACTAAAATTTTCCTGAGAAAGTAAAAAAAAACTAAGTAGATTAATTGCCATGGAAGATTTGGAAATGTTAAGGATTTCCATGAAAAAACATTTTATGGTTGGTTATATAATTTTGTGGATGAATTCTACTAAGTTGTTGGGCAAGTAATTCTGATATTTTACAAACTTTTTCAGAACATGGTTTTTTAGGGGCGCCTGGGTGACGCAGTCGTTGGGCATCTGCCTTCGGCTCAGGGTGTGATCCCAGCATTCCGGGATCGAGTCCCACCTCAGGCTCCTCCGCTGGGAGCCTGCTTCTTCCTCTCCCACTCCCCTGCTGTGTTCCCTCTCTCGCTGGCTGTCTCTGTCACATAAATAAATAAAATCTTTAAAAAAAAAAAAAGAACATGTTTTTTTAAAAAAAGGACATTTTATTTAATAACATTGATAGCAAACCACCAAGGAGATAGCACTAGAAATAATTCAGTCTCATTTATGAATGTAGAAACAACAATCCTAAATAAAATATTAGCAAATCAATTCAGTAGTATATTAAATAATATGATGATATGACCAACTAGATTTTACCCTAAGATTGCAAGGGTGGTTCAACATTACTGTAATTGACTACATTGACAGATTAAAAGAGACTAGGCCAAAAGTTACAAAGAAAACAGTCAATAAAATTCAATACCCATTCAATTTTTAAAAGGTAAAAAAGTTATCAAACTAAGTTAAAAGGGAACTTGATGAAGCTATCTGCTTCATATAGGAAGTACAGTACTATACAGTAAATGTCATACTTTTGTGGTAAAACATCAGGAACATTCTCATGCAAGTCAAAAATAAGATACACATACTCAAGAGTTGCCTATACCTTTTGTCCTTACACTGGAGAGACCAGCCAGTACACTAGGTCTGGAAGAAAAAAGAGTTGTAAGGATGGAACAAAACTGCAAATTTTAGTTTTTCACAAACCCTATTATAATCTACCTAGAAAGCCTAAAAGAATCAAATGACAAATTACCAGAACTTAGAATGTTTGCAAGGTGGCCAGATATGATAGTTGCAATCCTTAAATAATTTGCCTTTCTGTTCACCGGCAGTAAAAAATTAAACATATGAGAAAGAAATCCGGTTAACAATAGTGATAGCAATAAAATTCACAGTAGTAATCAAATTAACCCATGAATAAACCAAACAAAAGATGTGTAAGAACTTTTTTCAGAATTCTATAAGATATCATTAAATAATGTAAAATTAATAAATAAGTGGAGAGATATACTTAATTTCTTGATATGAGAACTCAATATTATAAACAGGTGATTCTACCAAAATTTAATCTTTAAATTCAAATTAATCTCATTCAACATTCCAGTATTTTTTAAAAATGAAACTGACAAACTGGTTCTAATATGCATTCAGAAGATAAATTTCTAAGTCTAGTAAAGATGGTTTTTATTTATTTTTTCAACTAACATCTTTCATAAAGGTAGAAGCATTTTCTTTTTTTTTTAATTTAAATTCAATTAGCCCACTTACAGTACATCATTATGAAGATGGTTTTTAAAAAGAACAAAGATGGGTATATTTTCCTTAGCAGTTTTGAAAACATTATTCAAATCATTTATAATTATAATGATTATTTTTATTATAAAAAGATGTGTTTATGGTACAGCAATAGATAGTGCAGAAGAATGTCCAGAAGTAGAGCCATGTTTGCATGAAAACTTTGAGATGCCTCTTTTTCTCTTGCCAATGTCTTTCTAGTATTTCTTAGATTCAAAGATCATAACATCAAAAAAAAAAAAAAA
>NW_024423319.1:39548440-39552398 GCF_017311325.1 Ursus maritimus | reverse complement strand
AAAAAAAAAAAAAAAAGATAATAGCATCAAAGAAGAGCAGGTAGAGGGTTATTAGTACATTTTCAAAAGTAGTAAAGCTACCTTCAATTATTCTTTCTTACACTCAGACTGGTACTTACATTATTTAAAACTTTTTCATGCTTTTCCAGTTGTCGATTCTCATAGAAAAAGTAAGAACATAACTGGCATTATATATTAAAGGAAGATCTTATCATTATTTATGTCTCATTGAGAACTAAAGTAATATCTCTAAAATAATTTCAATCACTTTAATTTTTTTTTATCTTAGGAACTGCAGTTACAGGTCCTCCTGGCCCCCCTGGCTTTCCTGGAGAAAGGGGCCAGAAAGGTGATGAAGGTCCACCTGGAATTTCTATTCCTGGATCTCCTGGACTTGATGGACAGCCTGGGGCTCCTGGACTTCCAGGGCCTCCTGGCCCTCCTGGCCCTCACATCCCTCCTAGTAGGCTATACTTTTCTCCTAAATTCTGTGGGTTTTGTTTTGTTTTCATTTGTAAGTGAATCTAGCTGAAGGTTGGCATTATTCTACTGCTTCCTCTACTTTTGATTTTTGGTGATTCTTTGATGTTTAAATTTTCTCTTCAAATTATCACCAATATTATATCTTCCTTTTGCTTATAGGTAGTTGTATTACTGCAGAGAAGTAACTGAAAATAGATCTTTTTTTCTAACCTGTCAAGCTTTCTTTTTGTTTAGTCTTCTAGATATTTCACAATTAGTTTGTTATTCTTTATCTTGTCTCAGGTGATGAGATATGTGAAGCAGGCCCTCCAGGCCCTCCGGGATCTCCAGGTGATAGAGGACTCCAAGGAGAACAAGGAGTGAAAGGTTTGACCCCCATAATCATTCCTTCATTCTCCCAGATCTTCAGCCAATGCCCTATATCCTCCACTCTACCTCAGTCACTCACTGTCATGGTCTTCCTCCCAAGACCATCTCATCACCAGTAGTGCACACTTCCATAATCTTGATTTCATGAATCCCATTTTCTGACTGCTGTATCCTTTCTAGCTCCCTACCTATAATAACCTGACTGCAATATTACTTCAGCCTCACTGATACCTATGAACTTTGACTCTCCCTCAACCTTTTGATGTCCTTTCTTCCCTCTTAACCTTTAAATCCTGAGATCAATCATTGTAAACAATTCCATGTATAAACCCTTGCCTCCTTCACTCTCCTCTCACTTCATTGTACTCACTTGGAACAGAAGCCTAGTTTTAGTAATTCCAAATCACCACATCTTCTGAGCCTATGCCTTCTCTTCCCTCCTCAAATTTTTAACACCTCCTCTTCCATCCTCATGTCAAGAGTCTGACCTGCTTTCTCTTTCACTGACCAACTAAAGCAATAAAAGAATTTTCACGCATTACAACTACCACATTTACCCACCTACTCGCATCTGTGCACATATACTCTGCCTTCCTGCCTATTACTATCACTGCTCCTATCTAAAGCCAATTCTTCTATTTGTACAATAGATTCCATTTCCTCTTGTTTTCCCAAGGATTTCATTCCAGAAATTCCTGGCTCTCCCACATTGTCAATTTTTCCCTTTTATGGATCACTCCTGGCAACATACAAATATACTTTTTTTCACCCATCTAAAAAATACCTTATCATAATCTTACTTCCGCTGCCAGATCCCGCTTTCGGCCTCTGCTCCCATTGCAGCAAAACTCCTCCAGAATTTTCTACTCACTATCTCTGGATACTCTTCATTCCAATCATGATTTTAGTCCCCTAAATCCATCACTCCATAGATGCTATTTTTGTCCAAGTCACCAGCAGCCTATACCCTACTAACCCAAGTATCAAGTCTCAGTTCATTTTTTACTCGTATTTTTCCATTTTTAAACACTTTCCTCACTTGTCCTGATTTTCTTCATACCTCCTTGGACTATTATATATATTAGATATAGAGGTAGTGATAGAGAGAGTTATGTCTATATATATCCCTTTCTGTATATTTGTCTCTCTATATCTCGTTCTCTTTATATGTGTATCAGTGTATCTATATAATCTCCCATGAAAAATGTAGAACTTTTCCAGGACTCTAGAAGACTCTTTTGCCCCCTAGTCAGCACTCCCAAAGGTAACCACTATTTTATCCTCTATCATACATTAGTTTGCTTATTCTTGAACTTTGTATAAATGGAATTCCATATATAAATGGAATCATACAATGGAGCCCATACTGTATGATTTTTGTGTCTGATTCTTTTGCTCACTATTATGTCTGTAGGATAACTATATTTTTGTTTGGAGTAATATTTTTCTCTGCTCTTTGGTATTCATTGTATGAATATACCTAAATATTCATTCTAATGTTAATGGACATTTGGTCTAGGGCTAGTATAAGTAAAGCTGCTGTGAACATTCTTATACATATATTTTGTAGGACATAAGCATTCATTTCTGTTGTGTATATACCTGGGAATGGAATTGCTGGGTTATAGGTGTAGGTGCAGGTTTTGTTTCCATAGATCACCAAACAGTTTTTCCAAAGTGGATTTAGTTTCCTGTTACCAGATGGCTTATTGATGCTGAGCCTCTTTCCTTATAGTTCGTATATTCTTTTTGTAAAGTGCCTTTTTCCTATTTTTTATTAGGTTGTTGGATATATGTATCATAGCTATCTTCTCCTGTTCTGTGACTTGGTTTTTTACTCATGGTATTTTTTAGCATAAGTTATTAATTAAAAGAAATCCAATCATTAATGTCCTCTTTTATGGTTTAGTGTTATTTATGTTCTGTTTTAGAAATTTTTGCTTATCCCAAGATCCTGATGATATTTCTGTGTGTTTTCTTCTAGAAGCTTTATCGTTTTGACTTACATTTTGATCTTTCATCTGTCTTCAAGTAATTTTTGTGTATAGTTTGAAGCAAGCATCAAAGTTTTTTCCCATATGGGTATCCAGTTAACTCAGTATTGTAGTGCAAAAGACCATCATTTCTCCAATGAATTGCATTAGCACTTTTGTTGTAAATCTTATGACACTAATATGTATGAGTCTATTTCTGACCTCTCTATTTTGTTCATTGTTCTATTTGTTTCTCCTTCCACCAATGCTCGACTAAATTATTGTAGCTTTATAGTAAGTCTTGGCTTAATTTGGATTTCCATATGTATTTTAAATTTATCTACCCAACATTTAACTTTGAAATGCCCCGAGTATTTTAGTCCTTGTTCCTCTTCTGTATTTGAACTCATTCAGCACTGTCATTACTTTAAATACCACCTATTTGCCAGTGACTTTCAATTTTATGTCTCCTGTCCAGATATAAGTCTTTTCCTCTAGATTAGTATATCCAACTGTCTACTCAACATTTCGAACTTGACATCTTGATTAAGTTAAAGTCCCGATTTCTGCTACCTCCTCCCCCATAATTTTACCACTTATGTTTTCCCTTTTTTAAATGCAGGTGACCCTAGCCTTTTGGTTGCTTGGGCTAAAAACCTTGGAATCACCTTTGATTCTCTTTTTCTTTTGTATTCCATGTATGATCTGTGAGAAAATCCTGTGAGCTCTACTTGCAAATATACCCAGAATCTAACCAGTTCTTAACCAGGCTTTATGGTGGCCTATGTGACATTTTATGATATGCCGCTTATTATAGCCTGTGAACTGTCTGACCTGCTTCCCCTTCCTCTCTCTACTCCAGCAATCTTGTCTCCTTGATGTTTCTTGAATAGGCCAAAAATGGCTATTCTTTCTTCCTAGAGTACCTCTACATTCATTAGGCACATGCCACATCCTTTTTTTTTTATCATATATCTTCATCTCATTTGACCACCCTATTATTATAACCTGCCACTCATCCCTAGCATGTCCAGTTGCATTTACCCAGGTGTATTTTTTCTATAAACATAACACCATTTGATATCTATCTATCTATCTATCTATCTATCTATCTAATCTATCTAATATTTATA
>NW_024423319.1:39524233-39548430 GCF_017311325.1 Ursus maritimus | reverse complement strand
ATATATATATATATATATATGTTAATAATTTGTTACCTTCATTGTTCATTAACCTTTTCCACTGGTAGAATGTGAACAAAATGAATTTTTGCCTGTTTTGTTTGTTTTGCCTGTTTTGTCTGTTTTGTTTACCAGTATATCATAGACACCTGGAACCAGTACTTGGCAAATAATAGGCACTTGGCAAATAATAGGCACTTGGCAAATATTTATCAAATGAGTTTATTCTAATACAGGCTTCTCTAAACTACACTGTTGGGTAGGAATTTTGTCCCTTGGTGCTAATTTCTTTAGAACCTATCTAAAAGAGATATACCCCTTTGAGTAAAATTCGTTTCTCAATATGCTTTTCTCTAGGTGACAAAGGTGACACCTGCTTCAACTGTATTGGAACTGGTGTTTCAGGGCCTCCAGGTCAACCTGGTCTGCCTGGTCTTCCAGGTCCTCCAGGTAAAACATTCTGCCTCAGGGCAACCTTTTAAAAATATTTCTTGGCTAGATTTTAGTGAGCTCAGTTTTATAATGATGCCAGTTTCTCATTTTATAGCAAGTCTCTCATATCCATAAATAATTAAATATGAAATGCCTCTCTCTGCAACGAAATAAATTATGCTCTTGTTTCTAATAACTGAAGCTACCAATACTTTCCATTAAAGACTTTTGACAATATTATTCCAAGAAAAATATCTTCCCTGTTTTCCATATAGTGAGGAAAATAACTCATACAGAGTCACACTTCTTTCTTCCAAAAATCTGGGGAAAAAGCTCATAATGTCTGGCCCCTGAGTTTAGTTTCCAGTGGCAGAGCTTCTAGTCTTTGGGGATATATCACGTGTTGTCATCAAGGGACAGGGCTTCTACTGTAGTTTGGAAACCAACTGCCCATATTCCTCTTTCTATATATATAACTCCTCCTTCCCTGTTTCCAATCAAAGTTGTATTTGCTATCCATCAGACCCACAACTCTCTCTCAACTGCCTCTTGGGATATCCCAATATTTTATTCTCTTGAAATCACACTTTATGTTTGTGTCAGGGCTGAGAGTAGACAGATTTCTTCCCTTTCTGTCTAGTATGTCTGCCAAAGGAACCAATTCATTTAGCACTTGGAAATAGATTTTTAGCCGGTCTTATAGCTGCCACTGGAAATTAATAATCTAGCCTTGTACCTCTAGTCCAGCGGTTTTCAAACTTGGGAGTACATCGGTGTTACCTGGAGGACTTGTTAAAAACCCATATTGCTGGGTCTCATCCCCAAATTTTCTGATTCAGTAGATCTGGGGTGGGGGCCCAAGAATTAGCATTTCTAACCAGTACCCAGGTAATGCTGATACAGCTGCTTGAGGGATCCATTTTGAGAACCACTTCTTTAGTAATATTTCCTCTAGTATTTGAGCACCAAATGTTTCTCATAAACCAGATTTTGTGAAGTGGTGAACCAAAGAAAAGACTCATTAAGGATCTGGGAAGTTTGTGTAGGTCAGAACAAAGAAAGATATTCAGACTGTGTCCTTATCTCTTTCTCCACTTGGCAATAGGATGGTTATAGGAGCCTTAGCACCTCTGTGCCTAGCAATTGGTAGCTGTGAGCTCTGAGAGGCTTTGTAGTTGGAAACACCTAAGGATACAATATTGTATAGATTCACCTAAAAGAAAGGATGATTTGCTCATTTTGAGAGCATAAAATAGGAAAATAAAAATGTGACTTATTAAATGTGATTGAATGGGGTTGTTATTTTAAAACTTGACTTCCTGACTTGATGATTTTTATATGAGCTTTGTCAGGGGCTCAGGGTCAAAGTTCACATTATTGTGTGTGTGTGTGTGTGTGTGTGTGTGTATGTGCATGTATTAGGATCTCTTGGTTTCCCTGGACAGAAGGGAGAAAAAGGACATGCTGGTCTAACCGGTCCCAAAGGATTAACAGTAAGTTTTGAGTATATTATAGAACAACAACAAAAAAAAAAACTAGAAGAAATCCATTTACACTTTGGTTTTCTCTTGTGGATATACATAATAAAATAAATTTAGTTCTTCTATTAATTTGTGTTGTTTTTGATTCCTTGACTCTCCCTGACTCACATGCCTCACTTTGTTCTTAGCTTTGTACACTAAATGTTATTGGGTGGGTTGATAGGATAAACCGGAGAGAGAAATGTGTTGGAAAAAAAAGAAACTGATTTTTTCTTTTCTTTTTCCCTTCTTTCTTTTTCTTCCCTCAGGGCATACCAGGAGCTCCAGGTCCTCCAGGCTTTCCTGGATCTAAAGGTGATCCTGGTGACATCCTCACTTTTCCAGGAATGAAGGGTGACAAGGGAGAGTTGGGTTCCCCAGGAGCCCCTGGGCTTCCTGGTTTACCCGGTACCCCTGGACAGGATGGACTGCCAGGGCTTCCTGGCCCCAAAGGAGAACCTGTGAGTTGGTTTGATATTCTTGGTTCTGTAATGTCAAATTATTACTTAGGGATATTTCCTAGGATGGGCCTGATGCTATGATGAATAACCAATTAGTGCTTAAAAGAAAGTAAATGTATGTAGTAATGGTACATTGTTATTGACATTGTAGGGGTTCTTTACCACTCTTTTCTCTCAGTTGTTTTATCTTCTTAACCCATTACTATATTGAGTAATATTGGCTGTGAATAGGTGGGTGGGAGGTTAAGATGCTTATGGGTCAGTGTAACGTTCCCCTTCTCTTATACTACATATCTTTGGGTTTATTTGGACCTGAGAACAGAAGTGTAATTTGGTTTTATATATAGTAAATTTAGAGGTTAGTGTGAGTTGATGGCCATTTGTTACCTAGACTACAAACTTCTTGACTTATTGCTAGAATGTAAGCTTTATGAAGGCAGAGATTTTTGCCTATTATTGTTCTTTGCTGTATCACCAGCCTCTGACACATAGTAGGAGCTAAAAAATATTTGTTGAAGGAATTAATGAATAAGTGGAATGATCACACATCCCATCCCTTGATAACATACACTTATACTGCTTTTAAGAAGAACTACTTATGGCTGTATCATTTCTTTAGTTGTATTCAGTAATACCAACATACCAACCTGTATCTATATGTTTCTGTATTAATTTTTTCCCTTTTCAGGGTGGAATTGCTTTTAAGGGTGAAAGAGGTCCCCCTGGGAATCCAGGCTTGCCAGGTCTCCCAGGGAATAGGGGGCCTATGGGCCCTGTGGGTTTTGGCCCTCCAGGCCCGGTAGGTGAAAAAGGCATACAAGGTGTGGCAGGAAATCCAGGCCAGCCAGGAATACCAGGTGAGTTTACTATGGTTATTTTGTTTTTAATTTGGCGCTTAAAAGCAGAGATGGATTATCTTTTGGCTATTCTTGGCTTCCTTTAATGAGAGATTTGCTTCCCTGGCCATTATATTTGGGCTTTTCAGAGCTCCTTAGCAAGGGAGCACAGTGTATGTGTTTTCTCTAAAGGGGGGGAGATCCCCTCTTTAAATTTCTTCTGACTGTCTTCATTGTTATTGTTGTTTGTTGTTTTTAAGTACATGGTACATAAAGTTTAACAATTATAATGGAAACACATGTACCTACCACACATGTCAACAAAGAGAAGATTGCCATCATCCTAGAAACCCCTATCTTCCTCTCTCTGTCCTTTTCTGATCATAATCCCCTTCCATTTCTCCAGACGTAACTACTGTCCTGAAGGAAGCATAATTTCCTTCCATTTGCCCCCTAGTTTTATCACCTAGATATGGATCCCTAAACAAAGTACTTTAATTATGCTTCTTTCTGAACTTCATAATAATGGAATCATATGGTAAGTATTCTTTATATTGACTTTGTGTATAGCTAGAGTACATTCATTTTCATTGCTGTATAGTATCCCATTGTGTGTGTGTGTGTGTGTGTGTGTGTGTGTATGAGAGAGAGAGAAAGAGAGAGTGTGTGTGTGTGTGTGTGACAGTTGATTTATCCATTCTATTGTTGATGGACAGTGGGGTTATTTATAGTTCAGGTGTATTATGAATGTTTCTGTGTGCATCCTTGTATATATATATTCTGGTGTACGTGTGCACATACTTCTCTGAGGCAAGGTCAACAAACTACGGCACAGCATTCAAATCTGGCCTTGTTGTCATAAATGAAACTTATTTGAACACATCTGCACCTATTCACTATTGTCTGTGGTTGCTTTTGCACTCCTACACATAGACTCAACATTTTGCAGAGTTGAATACTTGCTACTGAGACCATATGGCCCACAAAGCCTAAAGTTTTTACTGTCTGGTCCTTTACAGAAAAATTTTGCCAGGGGCACCTGGGTGGCTCAGTCGTTAAGCGTCTGCCTTCGGCTCAGGGCGTGATCCCAGGGTTCTGGGATCAAGCCCCGCATTGGGCTCCCTGCTCCGCTGGGAGCCTGCTTCTTCCTTTCCCACTCCCCCTGCTTGTGTTGCCTCTCTCGCTGGCTGTCTCTCTCTCTCTGTCAAATAAATAAATAAAATCTTTAAAAAAAAAAAAAGAAAAACTTTGCTAATCCCTGGGCTAGGGTATATATGTAAGATGAGCATGCTCAAAGCATAGAATAAATGCATCTTCAGCTTTACTAGATAATGTTCAAAGCAATTGTGCCAATTTCATCAGCAGTATTGGAGATTTCTTGTTGTTCTACATCCTCATAAACATTTTGTATGGTCAGACTTTTTACATTTTTGTCACTTTGCTGAGTGTGATGTATCTCATGACAGTTTTATTTTACATTCCCCTGATTAAAGTTTAGCACCTTTTCATATGTTTATTGACTGTTTCAATTTCCATTTCTGAAATTCCCATTCAAGTGTTTTTTCGACCATTTTTCTACTGGATTGTTTCTTTTTCTTACTGATTTAGGATTTTTTAAATATATATATTCTGTGTATTAGTTATCTATTCTGCAAAATTTTCTCACTATGGCTTGCCATTTTCACTCTCTATATGGTATCTTTAATCAACAGAAATCAATTTGAATGTAATGAAATGTATCAATCTTTTCTCTCATGGTTAGTGCTTTTTATGTCAGGTTTTAGAGATCCACCTTTGTCCTGAGCCTATTTCAAGTCCTTATTTTAATTAATGAGAAGTAGGTATACTTGGACTTCACACACATAAAACCATTAGTTAACCAAAAAGAATATTTCTCGTTTACTGCAGTTTGAGTTTTGTTAGGCTCTTTTGACCTACATTTAAAGATATTTTTATAGATGCCATCTTCAATCCTGGAAGCTCTTAAAACTGTCATCTACTTTTTTGAAAGTTTATCCTTCTGTTTGGTATATTCCTTGAATATATAATATGGGGTTATTTTTCTTGTGGGTTCTTGTTAGTGTGGATTTTCAAAAGATTATAGATACTCTCTTGTTTTGCTTCTAATTAAAGGAGATCTTTAGTCAAGTGAACACTTCTCATTCAGTGTTTATTCCCTCTTGTTCTAAGGTCCTAAAGGTGATCCAGGTCAGACCATAACCCAGCCAGGGAAGCCTGGCCTGCCTGGTAACCCAGGCAGAGATGGTGAAGTAGGTCTTCCAGGTATGTGAGGAATTTATTTGGCCATGTCTTTAACACTTACTGGCTTCTTTCTTTCAAAGTATCCCTTTCAAAAAACTGCTGTTTCTCCATAGGTGACCCTGGACTTCCCGGCCAGCCAGGCTTGCCAGGAATACCTGGTAGTAAAGGAGAACCAGGTATCCCTGGAATTGGGCTTCCTGGACCACCTGGTCCCAAAGGTATGTAGCACTGGGCAGCAGGCAGACTAGTTAGTATGACATTATTCTTTGATATAGTTCCCTCAACAAATAAAATACGTTAACTGTGCCTCTTTTCTAGGTGCCATAAATAATGTAAGTGAAAAGTCACAGCATGTATGCAATATAATTTTATTGTCTTTATCTAAAACAGTCCAGACAAGAAAACATCTAAATCATAGATATGTAAAAATGATATATAAGCTTTTAAAATTACAGAATTATTGTCTTTTGTGTTCACCATTGTATTTTCAGGGCTTAGAAAAGTTCCTGGCACATAGTAAGCACTCAGTAGATACTTGTTGAATGAATGGATTGTATTAAGCAGAAAACATATTTATTACACATATGTATCCAAGTAATGTTTTATCCTAAATCATATTCTCTTGATTTACTGAAAGTTTTTAGGCCTATTGCTTCAGTTCTGCTTTTTTTCTCCTAGAATTTATTCTCATGAATGGCAAGCATGCACATTGGTCTGAGAACAGTACTTAAACATGGCCTTACTCATTTATACTAAATGACTTCAAAAGAGTCAGATTTGACTTTATGTGTATACTTGTGTATAATATTTATAATTGTTTCTCGCTCATTTCCAGAATTTTATGGTAGGCGTTTTATCATACTATATCCAGATATAAGCAGAATAGAAGTTTTCTGCATGTTTGTGTGGGAATCGTTCCTTATGTTTAGTTCTATCTCATTAGTACTAACTCTCATTTTCCTTTAGAGGAGTATATCTTCCATACACATTAGCTCTATATGAAAATGGCAGGACCATAATGTGATTGATCCAGGGAATATTAAGTATTCATAAAGCTTGATCCTGAGTAGTCATGTAGAATATCAGTGTACTTTTGACATCTCACTGTAGTCACTATGCATGATTGGACAGGGTAAAAATGTGGGTTTGGAAGTTTGGGTATCTTTCTTAAAGTGTCTTCTCTTTGGAGATTAAAAAATGACTAATCATTTCACAGGTTTTCCTGGAATTCCAGGACCGCCAGGAGCACCTGGGACACCTGGAAGAATTGGTCTAGAAGGGCCTTCTGGGCCACCAGGCTTTCCAGGACAGAAGGTCTGGCATATTTTAATTTATTCTTTCCACTTTTCATATTTCTCCTATTAGCCCTAACTCTCTGATTTGATATAGACATTATTATCCCAAGCCTTCACTATATAAATAAAGTTAGCTGATTATATTTTCACTTAAAAATATTTAACCTGGGGCGCCTAGGTGGCTCAGTCAGTTAAGCGTCTAACTCTTGATCTCAGCTCAGGTCTTGATCTCAGGTCATGACTTCAAGCCCCATGTTTAACCCAAAACAGTCAGTCTTTTGTTGTCCAAGAGGTCATATTTGAAGCAAACAGAAAGTTTCTGAAACTGTTTTAGAGTGAAAGGTTATCTGATGAAATGAGATTAGATGAGAAAATACAATCATCAGCTCCCCCTGTACTTCTCTGTAGTATCAGCATACCATTTAACATCTGTCCATGCCTGTGTGAAGATTTGTTGAATAGCATGTCAAGAACTTCCCATACTGTTTTCCAGTCTCAATTCCATCCCACATACATAATGCAAGCCACTGTTATTAGCTTAGTAATAATGGTAATATAATAATAATAATAATAATAATAAATACTGTGTTTGAGTTACTTTCCATTCTTTTTATTATATCTTAGCTAATCTAAAATTCTCTTTAGTCAACCTTCACCAAACTGCTGTGGTGTATAATTATCCTGACTGTTTCTGTATTTTCTCTGTATTTAATTAATTTAAACTTTTTGTGTTTACATCATTGCTATTTCTTCCGTGGGAAGAACAACTGACCATGACCCCAGCTCTCATGAGAAACCACTTCTCTATTGTCTAATTGTTCTTATTTTATTATGAACCTTTCAAATGAACACCAAAGTAAAAAGAATAATACAGTGAAATTTCATATATCCATTACTCAGATTCCAAATGATCAAGATTTCATTATATTTGCTTCATCTATTCCTTTTATCTTTGCCAAAATATTTTAACTCAAATCTCAAAATCATATTATTTCACCTATAAATACTTCAGTATTCATCTCAAAATAAATGGACATTTCATACAAAAACCACATTGTCATTATCACACTTGGTCAAATTTAAGATAATTATCTAATACTCAGTCTGTAATCACATTTCGTCACTTGGGTTCTTTAATCTCATGCTCTCTCAGTTATCTCTTTCTTGTCCTGAAACCAAATCCTTTAATTTGTTTCTCATCCTTCCAGATGTTCTCTCCAGTATGCCAATTATTTTTCATTTAGTTATTCTATTCCCTCCCCCATAGGGAAAAAAAGGTATTAACTTGTAATTTCTGCTTTAAATTCTCCATGGTAAACAATAAACACCAAGAAAATCATGGGAGGTTTTGTTGTGTTTTCTCATGTGTATGCTAAAGGGAGAACCTGGACTTGGGCTGCCTGGGCCACCTGGACCCCCAGGACTCCCAGGTTTCAAAGGAACACTTGGTCCAAAAGGGGATCGTGGTTTCCCAGGACCTCCAGGTCTTCCAGGACGCACTGGCTTGGATGGGCTCCCTGGACCAAAAGGTATAGAAATTATTGCTACTTTTCAATTTGCTTTTAACTTTTATAGAAATTGAAACTGTTGGGGAAGTTTGTGGGTGATAGGTCCAATTAACTGAAAGCCTATGCTCCCACTCTGTCACTGCTTTTCTTTTATCTTTCATTGATGTTTTTTGCATTTTATTTCATTGAATAGATGATTCAATCATATATGTATAAAAGTAGCACTGAGAAGTCTTCCTTTTACCCCCTCTCCATCCACTCTGCTTTCCCCATCCCATATGTAGCCAGTTTTTGAGTTATTTATCCTTCTAGTGTTCCTTCATACAAATATAAGCCAATAAAAATATATATTTGTATTTCCTAACTTTCTGAAAAAATAGAGTACTACCTTTTGACTTTTTGCACATTAATTATTTTACTTAATTTTATATCCTAGAGATCACCTTATGTCAGTACATCGAAATCTTGATTTTTAAAAAATAGCTACCTAGTATTAAATTGCTTGGGTTTACCATAGCTTATTCTACCAGTTGCTAGTGGCTAGATTGGGTTTTTGACAATCTTTTCTTATTAGAAATAATGTCACAGTGAATTGTCTTGCATGCATGTTATTTCATATGTGTACAGGTGTAATAGTAGAATAGAGTAATGAAAATAGATTTTCTGAATTAAAGGCTAAATGCATCTCTAGATATTGTCAGATTACTCTCCGTTTGCACCATACACTCCTACCAGCAAAGAGTGTACTTGTTTCTCCACAGTCTTGCTAAGTGAATATGTTGATAAACTTTAATTTTTGCCAATCTGATAGAAGTAGGTATCAGTATAGTTTTTTAAACATTTTATTGTGAAAATTTTCAAACACACAGAAAATTAAAAACTGTGCAGTGAAAACTCCTATATCCACGTGGCATCAAGATTCCACAGTTAACATTTTATCTCTGCCAACATTTTATTTTTTTAAATTTCATATAAACAGCAAAGTAGAAAAAAATTTCAGTGATTACTATATACCCATTATTGATATTCTATTATCCTCATTTTACTATACATGACTTGTCACATATCAATTCATCCCTTTCTTTAAAAAATTGACTTATTTTTTGATGCATTTCACAGTAAATTGTAACAGCAGTACACTTTTCCCTAAATATTTTAGCATGTATATTGTAACTATAATTCTATGATTTTTTTTCCTTTTGGCATAACATTCACATTAAGTAAGATGCATCTATCTTACAGAGGCATTTGCTGGATTTTGACAAATGCATGCACCTGTGTAACTAAACCCCTATCAAGATATAATCCCAGAACTTTCCCTTTTGCTCCTTTTCTCAGTCCACACAGCAACATCCACAGTGGCAACTGTACAGTTATGAATTTTCCTTGCAAATTAATTCTACCTGTTCTAAAACCCCATATGGAATCACACAGAGGGTACATTCTTTGTAAGGCTTCTTTCACTCAGGATATTGTTTTTGAGGTCCATTCACGTTGTTGTGTTTATTAAGAGTTTTTATTTGTTGTTATTGAGTATTTCATTGTATAAATATACCAAAGCTTATTTACCCATTCTCTGTTGATGGACACCTGGACTATGTTAAGTTTTTGGCTATTATGAGTGAAGCTGTTATGAACATTCTTTCACAAATCCTTTTGTGGATATGTGCTTTCATTTTGCTTGGTTAAATACCTAAGAGTAGAATTGTTGGTCATAAGGTAGGTGTATGTTAATTACATGAGAAGCTACTAGACCTTTTTCCAAAATGCTTGTACCATTTTAAACTCATACCAATATGGTATGAAAGTTTCAGTTGTTCCACATTCTCTCCAACATTTGGTGTTAATCAGTCTTTTCATTTTTGAGTTTTGTAGGTGTGTTGGTAACATATTTTGGTCTTAGTTTTCATTTCCCTGATGACTAATGATGTTGAGCTCTTTTACGTGTACTGGTGGATTATTTACACGTTCGAATATTTTTCCCATTTTAAAATATGGGTTGTTTCTGTTTTAATTGTTAAGCTGGAAGCGATCTTTATATATTCTGTATACTGATCTTTTGTGAAATATATGTTTATGAGTACTTTATCCCTATCTGGTTTGCCTATTCATTTTTTATCAGTGTATTTTAATGAATGAAAGTTTTAGTTATTGATGTTTCATTTATCTGTTCTTTATATAAAGTTACAAAGATATTCTGTTTTATTTTATAAATTTTATAATTTTAGCATTTATGTTTAAGACTATCATCCACCTCCAGTAATTTTATTAAACATTATTTGTTCAAAATAGTTCCCTCCCATTGGATTACTTTGGCATCTGTGTCAGAAATCAGATGGCTATATATATGTGTAGGTCTATTTTGTGCTGTCAATTCTACTTATCTAATATCTACTTATCTATTTTACTATCCTTAAGACAGTACCAACTGTTTATATTACTGTAGCTTTATAATAAGACTTGATGTCAGGTAATGTAAGTCCTCCAAGTTTGTTCTTTTAAAATATTTCTTTGGATATACTATATCCTTTGCCTTTATTCTCAGGGTAGTTTAAATTTGTATTTCCATCATTATGAATAAAATTGAACATCTTTTCATATGCTTAAGGGACATATTTTTCCTGTGAACTGCTCATGTCCCTTGCTCAGTTCTCCATTGGTTTTTTCTACCCCCTTAAATCTGATTTCCCTAATTACAGATAGGAATAGAATTAGGGGGCGTCTGGGTGGCACAGTGGTTAAGCGTCTGCCTTCGGCTCAGGGCGTGATCCCGGCGTTCTGGGATCGAGCCCCACATCAGGCTCCTCTGCTATGAGCCTGCTTCTTCCTATCCCACTCCCCCTGCTTGTGTTCCCTCTCTCGCTGGCTGTCTCTATCTCTGTCAAATAAATAAATAAAATCTTTTAAAAAAAAAAAAGGAATAGAATTAGCCTTGCTGGTTTGACAATTGTTTTTTCCTTACTGGTTTCCAAGGAATGGGACTTTCCTGGTCAATATTTTGACCCCCAGAGAATAATCTGAACAGCTCTGTACTCCTAAAGCATGTTGGATTGATTCCCATTAAAGCAATATGACATCATAACCCAATTTAGCCAGCCTAGATTCTGCCAGCAAAAGCCCCACACTAGCCCAATACAAATTCTTCTTAGATAAGTTCTTTTAAAAATACCTATCTGTCTTCAAGTAAACAGTTCTGGCCAGCTGTAAACTGTAACACTCAAGGTTACACGTTGTGTTTCCCACCAATTATCTACCCCAGCTTAGACACATGACCCCAAAAATTGCAGATAGAGACATTCCAAATGATAAGCTATGTGGCAAACAGTCTCTATATGGAAATTGCTCACTCGTGATACTTTGTTTATTAAAATGTCCTTGACATGGGTTAGGAAGAAATGGGTTGAAGCCTATTTTATTTTTTTTAAGACTTTATTTATTTATTTGCCAAAGAGCGAGTGAGCAAGAGAGAGCATACAAGCAGGGGGAGTGGCAGGCAGAGGGAGAAGCAGGCTCCCTTTTGGGCAAGGAGCCCAATGAGGGACTCGGTCTCAGGACCCTGGGATCACAACCTGAACTGAAGGCAAACGCTTAACCAACTGAGCCACCCAGGTGTCCCCAAAGCCTATTTTCAACATTAGTGTCTTAATAGGCATTTATTTTCCTAATCTTTGAAAGGAAGTATAGGATCCCCATATCCTAATAAGAATCATTCTCAAATATTAAAGCCCCAGTACAGTTCTTAAGGTGGTAGAAGAAAAAGAATTTAGGATATCCTGCCATGTAATTCCTTCATTCCTCAAACATTATGTTCTTATTCTGTACCAGGTACTGCTTGAGTCACTAGGAACACAAAGGCATAGAGTCTGTTCTCTGACTACTGTAAGAAAATCTAGGTGGTATCACTATGATAGTGGTTATTTCATCTGAAACTTTTGTGAAAATGTGTCACTAATATTTTGAGTCACTAAACCACAGTCAGAACTCAGTAAGCTGCTCACAATAAAGTTCACCTACCAGACACACTTATACCAGTGGCTGGGCATTAGAACCTAGTAATCTTTCCTAATAGGAGAGATTGATAGAGCACTTTGAAAGCAAAATAGTGACCAATAATAAATTAATTAGGCTAATACCCATCAGGAAAGAATGATATGAGGATGAAGATGTGCTTAAGACTCAACATTAGAGTCACATTAAACAAAAAAGAAAAAAGAAGATGACTTTGGAAACATTCAGTTTGCCTCATATGTTACTTTTGTTCAGGGCTTCATCTAAGGTACTTTGGGAGGCTACTGTGGGAGGTGAAAATTGAGCTCTATCCTAGAAGGATGTTCCAGGTAGCAGGAATAACATGCAAAAAAGTATTGTGACACAGAGAATGGCACATTTCAGAAATACTGAAAAAAATATAATTTGCAAAAAAATCTATGTTATATCCAGAAATTAATAAAATATGCCTAATGTATTTGTGGAAAAATTAAAACTCTATTATTAATAACTTGAAAAACAGTAAAATTAATTGGTTGATGAATCATATGTGTGCATGGGAAGGCTGAACGATGTCAGCTCTTTCCAAATTTGCCTAAATATAATGCATTTTCAATGAGAATTCAAGTAGGAGTTTTTTGGAAGCACTTGACATAACTGATTCTGGAACTTAACATTTACCAAACATATACTAAAATATATTTCAGTATCTTTGTAATTACAGCATTATGAACCAGTGCTGGAACAGACAAGTAGACCAATATAGCAGAGTTAAAAAACATGTATATGCAGAACACACACACACACACACACTCATGTGTATACAGCAACTTGACATTTCACAGAAATGTCATCAATTAGTAGGGGAAGAATAGATCCTTAAAAGTTAGTATTGAGTAAATTGATACTGAGTTATCAATATCAGGAAGAGGGAGTATTGAGTAAATGGTCTCAAATAAATAAATAACCAAAACACTTTAAATAACCCATGAATCAAAAGGGAAATCACCAGGGAAACTAGAAAGTATTTTGAATTTAATAAAAATGAAGATAAAACATATCAAATTTGTAGGATGCAGATAAAGAAGTGATTAGAAGAAAATTCATATATGAAAAGCTTTTATTAGAAAAAAACAATCAAAATCAATTATCTAGTTTTTCACCTTAAGAAGTTAGACAAGGAATGTAAAATTAAAAGACAATCAGAAGATAGCGGAAAATATCAATAAGAGCAGATATCAATGAAATTGAAAACTGAAAAACAATGGAAAAATTTTATGAGACCAAATGAGGTTCTTTGAAAAGATTGATGAAATAGATATACCTCTAGCCAGGACAGCCAAGAAAAGGGAAAAGACCTATGTTACCATTATTAGTAATGAAAGGGGGGACATCATTACAGACCCTACAGACATTAAAAGAATAACAGGGGAGTATGACAAACAGCTGTATGCCTATAAATTTGACAGCTTAGATGAAATGGATGAGTTTCTTAAAAGATACAAACTACTGAAGCTCACTGGAGAAGAAATAGATAATCCTAAATAGAAATAGATAAAGAAATTTAGTATGTAGTTAAAATCCTACCAAGAAAGAAAACTATATAGATCCAGATGGCATCATTGGTAAATTCAAACAAACATTTAAAGGAACAATAACACGATCTCCACACAATCTCTCTCCAAAAATAGAAGTGGATAGATTGTTTCCCAACAATTGTATGAGGCCAAAACAAAAAATAGGTAATGACATTATAAGAAAAGAAAGTTATAGACCAATACCTCTCAGGAGCATATATATATAAAGTCTCAAGAAAATATTAGCAAATCAAATTCAACAATATATAAAAAAGGTTATATGCTACACCAAGCAAGGTTTATCCTCAGAATATAAGGCTGATTTGAAAATCAGTGTAATTTGCTTTATCAACAGTCTGAAGAAAAAAACAACTATATTAACATCTTAATAGATGCTGAAAATCATTTGGCAGAATTCAACATTTATTCTGAAAAAGTACTCTCACAAAATTAGGAATAAAAGAGAACTTCCTTAGCATGATAACATTTACAAAAAATTTTATACATTATATTTAGTAGTGAAAGACTGACTACTGTTCCCTGAATATGTGAAATAGCACAAAGATGTCCCTTCTTACCACTTCTTTTCATTATTATACTGTAAGTCCTATAAAGCAATGAAATGCTATAAGGCAAGAAATAGAAATAATATGATGACAGATGATAGCTACACTTGTGGTGAACATAGTATAACATATAGAGAAGTTGAATCACTATGTTGTACACCTGGAACTAATGTAACATTGTGTGTTAACTATGTTCAAATAAAAAAAAAAAACTCATTGCAGAATTTCCTCCCCAAAAGAAGTAAAAAGCATACAGATTGGAAAGGCAGAAATAAAACTGTCTTTATAGATGACTTGATTTTCTACAAAGAAAATTTCTACAAAAAAAATTCCTAGAACTAAGAATTGAATTTAGTAGGGTCATAGGATACAAGGCAAATATACAAAAGTAAATTGTATTTCTGTTAGCAACTAACAACTAAATGAAAATTAGACAAAAACAGTATTATTTAAAATAACATCAAATAACATGAAGTACTTAGGTATAGTTCTAACAAAATAAGTACGGGATCTGTATGTGGAAAGGTATAAAACACTTATGACAGAAATCAAACATCCAGATAAATGGGAAGATATTTTGTGATCATGAGTTGGAAGGCTCAATATTGTTAAGATAACAGTTTTCTCCAGGTTTATTCATAGATTGAGCATGTTCCCTAGCAAAACTCTGCAGTAGTTTCATATTCAAAAATTTATTTAGAAAGGGAAAGGACCTAGAATAGCCAAAATAATTTGAGAAAGAGTACAGAGTTGGAGGATTCATAGTACTTAAGTTCAAGCTTAATGTAAAGCCACAGTGATTAAAATAGTGTGGTATATGTGAAATGATAGACACATATAGATCAATGGAACATAATAGGGAGCCCAAGAATAGACCTATACAATTTGATTTTTGACAAAGGTGCAAGGCAATTTCAATAGAATAAGTCTTTTCAACAAATGGTGCTAGGGGCGCCTGGGTGGCTCAGTTGGTTGAGCGTCCAGCTCTTGGCTTCAGCTCAGGTCATGATCTCAGGGTCGTGAGATCGAGCCCTGCACTGGACTCCATGCTCAGCAGGGAGTTGGCTTGAGATTCTCGCTCTCCCTCTGCTCCTCCTCGCCACCCCTGCACATACACATTCTAAAAAAGAAAAAAAAAGGTGCTAAACTGGTCATCCACGTGTAAAAACAAAAGAAGACAAACCCAAAACCATGCTTCACATCTTGTACAGAAATTAACTCAGAATGGATCATAGACCTAAAAAATGATTAAAAAAAAACAAAAACAAAACAAAAAAACTTTGGAACAGAGGCAGGCAAACATAGGGCCCGATAGTAAATATTTTAGTTTTTATGGGCCACCTATGGTTTCTGTCATATGATCTTTTTTTTTTCTTTTTTTAACAGCCTTTAATAATGTAGAAACCATTCTTCGCTCACAGGCATTTCAAAAACATGCCTATAGTCCAGATTTAGCCCGTGGGTAGTACTTTAATCATCCCTTGTTTTAGATGAAAGCATAGAAGAAAATCTTTGTGATTGTAGGTTGGGCAGAGTTGTTAGATAAAACACCAAAACAAAAATACGTTTAAAAATTGATAAATTGGACCTCACTAGAATGAAATGTACTTTTATATTATTTATCTGACAAAAAGTTCTTATAGTCAGAATATGTAAATAATTCTCAAAAGTTGGGGCACCTGGGTGACTCAGTTGATTAAGCATCTGCCTTCAGCTCAGGTCATGATCCCAGGGTCCTGGAATTGAGCCCCACATCAGGCTCCCTGCTCACTGGAGAGCCTGCTTCTCCCTCTTTCTTCCCCGCTCCCTCTCCCTTTCCCTCTGCTACACTCTTGCTCTCTCTCTCTCTTTCTCTCAAATAAATAAATGAAATCTTTTTTTAAAAAATTCTCAAAAGTCAATAATAAGGAAACAACCAAATTTAAATTTGGAAATACGGGCCCAAGATCTGAACAGATACTTTACCAAAGAAGATATCTGAATAGCTAGTAAGTACATATAAAGGTTCTCAATATAATCAGTCAAGGAAATGCAAGTCAAAACTACAGGATAGCATGTCTTATCCTGTCAGAATAGCCTTCAAAAGAGAAGGAAAACTGACAATACCAAGTGCTGCCAAAGATGCAGAGTAACTAGAACTCTCATATGTTACTAGTTAGAATCCAAATGGTAAAGCCACTTTGAAAAAGAGTTTGGGAGAAAATATTTGCAAATGGCATATCGGATAAAAGGTTAGTATCCAAAATATATAAAGAACTTATACAACTCAACACTCAAAAAATATATGATCCAATTAAGAAATGGGTAGAAGACACGAATAGACATTTTTCCAAAGAAGACATATAGATGGCCACCAGGCACATGAAAAAATGCTCAACATCATTCATCATCAGAGAAGTACAAATCAAAACTACAATGACATATCACCTGTCAGAATGGCTAAAATCAACAACACAAGAAACAACAGGTGTTGGTGAGGATGTGGAGAAAGGGAACACACAGATGCTGATGGGAATGCAAACTGGTGTAGCCACTGTGGAAAACAGTATGAAAGTTCCTCAAAAGGTTAAAAATAGAACTATCTTATGATCCAGCAATTACACTACTAGGTATTTACCCAAAGAATACAAAAATACTAATTCCAAGAGATACATGCACCCCCAGTGTTTATAGCAGCATTATCTACAATAGCCAAATTATGGAAACAGCCCTAGTGTCCATTGACTGATGAATAAAGAAGAGGATACGTGTACACACACACACACACACACACACACACACACACACACACACACATATTACTCAGCCATCAAAAAGAATGAAATCTTGACATTTGCAATGACATGGATGGAGTTACAGAGTATTATGCTAAGCTAAGTATGTCAGGCAGAGAAAGACAAATACCATATTACTTCACTCATGTGGAATTTAAGAAACAAAATGAAGGAACATAGTGGGGATTAAAAAGAGAGGCAAATCAAGAAACAAACTCTTAGCTATAGAGAACAAACATGGTTACTGGAGGGCAGGTGGGAGAGGGGATCAGTAAAATAGGTGATGAGGACTAAGGAGTGCTCTTGTGATGAGAACCAAGTGTTGTAGGGAAGTGTTGAATCACTGTATTGTCACCTGAAACTGATATTACATTGTAGGTTAACCAATGGAATTTAAATAATAACTTTAAAAAGAAAGAAAAACAGTTTGGTAATTTCTATAAACATACCCTTACCACATGACCCAGCAATCCTACTCCTAGTTATTTATCCAGGAAAAATGTGAAACTTCATGCAAAAACCTATAGATCAGTGTTCATAGCAACTTTGTTCATAATGACCAAGAATTGGAAATAGTCCGTTTGTCCTTCAGCTGGTGAATAGATGAACAAATTATGGCATGTTGGCATAATGGAATACTATTCAGCAATAAAAAATAACAAACTATTGATAGTTACAGCAACTTGGATGAATCTGAATGCATTATGTTGGGCAAAAGAGACATTCTCAAAAGGCTACATACTGTATAATTGCATTTATATGCCATTCTGAAAAAGGAAAAACTGTAAGATAAAACAGAAGAGCAGTTGATGGGGAATTAGGGTGTGGAGAGGGGTTGACTACAACCAGGTACAAGAAGCCTTTTGTTTTGATGGAACTATGTATGTATCTTACATATCTTTTTTTTTTAGTTTTTAAATTTTAATCTTATCAAAAGTTGTTTTACATTTATTTAGGCATAGATTTTAATAATATATCACTATTGTACATTCATAAAATGAAAAATGTGCATGAAATAAATTGGGCATTCTTAAAACGTTTCTCCATTCAGGTTCCAAATTTTCTTTCTTTTTTTTTTTTAAGGATTTTTTATTATATTATGTTAGTCACCATACAGTACATCCCCGGTTTCCGATGTAAGGCTCGATGATTCATTAGTTGTGTATAACACCCAGTGCACCATGCAATACGTGCCCTCCTTACTACCCATCACCAGCCTATCCCATTCCCCCACGCCCCTCCCCTCTGAGGCCCTCAGTTTGTTTCTCATAGTCCATAGTCTCTCATGTTTCATTCCCCCTTCTGATTAGCCCCCCTTTCTTTATCCCTTTCTTCCCCTACCGATCATCCTAGTTCTTATGTTCCATAGATGAGAGAAATCATATGATAGTTGTCTTTCTCTGCTTGACTTATTTCACCTAGCATTATCTCCTCCAGTGACGTCCATGTTGTAGCAAATGTTGAGAACTCGTTCTTTCTGATAGCTGAGTAATATTCCATTGTATATATGGACCACAACTTCTTAATCCAGTCATCTGTTGAAGGGCATCTCGGCTCCTTTCACGATTTAGCTATTGTGGACATTGCTGCTATGAACATTGGGGTGCATATGGCCCTTCTCTTCACTACGTCTGTATCTTTGGGGTAAACACGGGCGGCAATCCCTCTGTTCTGTGACAGAGGCAGTGAAATTCGCCGCTGCTGCTCTGACTCTCAGAAGAGGCACAACAGAACCGCCAGGAAAGCCACCAGAGAACAAAAGCCTGAAATACCGGCTCAGAGTGCCCATCCCCATCCCCCTGCAGGGGCGCGGAACTTACCCAAACAGGGTTGCCTGAGTATCGCGTGGCAGGCCCCTCCCCCAGAAGGCAGGCTGAAAATCAAGAAGCCCACAACCTGGGTGCCTGCGGTCGCAGTGCTGAGCTCCTGTCTCTACGGCAGGCGTGATCCCGGCGCTTCCGGAAAGGAGTCCCTCATCGGGCCTCCGTCATGGGAGACCTGCTTCTTCCTCTCCCACTCCTGCTTCGTTCCCTCTCTCGGGTTATGGCTGCCACATAAATAAATAAATAAAATCTTTAAAGAAGAAGCCCACATCCCTAAGATCCTCTATAAAACAGCAAGCACGGCCTGGGACTCCAGTCAATAATTTGGGCTCTGGACAACCCCCATACTTCTCCTCATCAGAATGATAAAAGGGAGCCCCCCAGCAAAGAAAAGACAGTGAGTCTGTGGCCTCTGCCACAGAAATAATGGATAGGGATGTACGCAGAATTATCAGAAATGGAATTCAGAGTAATGATGGTCAAAATGATGAGTAGAATTGAAAACTATTAACGAAAAGGTTACTGAGAATATAGAATCCTAAGGACAGAAATGAGAGCGAATCTGACAGAAATTAAAAATTCTATGAGCCAAATGCAGGCAAAACTAGAGGCTCTGACCGGCCAGTGTCACAGAAGCAGAGGAACGGGTTAGTGAATTGGAGGATGGTTACACAGAGGAAAAAACCAAAATAGAGAGCTGCTCTTAAAAAAATCCAAGCCCACGAATGTAGGTTACAGGAGATTGAAACTCAATGAAACGATCCAATGTTAGAATCATCGGCACATCCCGAGGTGTGGAAAAAAACAGAGGTCTAGAAGAGATATTTGAACAAATTGTAGCTGAAAACTTCCCTAATCTAGCGCAGGAAACAAACATTCATGTGTAAGAGGCAGAGAGAGGACTCCCTCCCAAGCTCAACCATGACAAACCTACGCCACGTCCGTCTAGTTACCAATGCAAATATTAGATCAAGGATACAGTATTGAAAGCGGCCAGGGCAAAGAAATCTCTCACGTACCAAGGGCAAAGGCATCAGAATAACGTCAGACCTGTCTACACAGACCTGGAATGAGAGAAAGGGTTGGGGAGCATATTTAAGATCTTTCAGAGAAAAACATGCAGCCAAGGATCCTTTATCAGCAAGGCTGTATTCCAGAATTGATGGAGAAATAAAGACCTCCAGAATCACTCAAGAGTCATTGACCATTTCAGTAATCACGAAACCAGCCCTACAGGAGATATTAAGGGGGGTTCTATAAAGTAAAAAGGCCCCAAGAGTGATACAGAACAGAAAGTCACAGCCAATAAACAAACAAAGGCTTTACTGGCAACATGGCATCATGTAAAATCATATCTCTCAGTTCTTAGTGTCAATGTAAATGGTTTAAACGCTCCTGTAACGCCAACAGGGTTGCAGATTGGATAAAAGAAATGACTCCATCCATTTGCTGTCTACAAGAGATATTTCGAACCCTAAAGATGAATTCAGACTGAGTAAGGATGGAGTACCATCTTTCACGCAAATGGACCTCAAAAGAAAGCTGGGGTAGCAATTCTCATATCAGATAAATTGGATTTCAAACTACAGGAGCTATAGTTAGAGACGCAGAAGGGCACTATATTATTCTTAAAGGAAGTATTCACAAGTGGATATGACAATTATAAATATATATGCCCCAACAGGAGCAGCAAGATACACAAGCCAACTCTAACCAGAATAAAGAGACATATAGATAAAAATACCATTAATAGTAGGGGACCTCAACACTCCACTCTCAGAAATAGACAGAACACCCTGGCAAAACTAAGCAAAGAATCAAAGGCTTTGAATGCCATACTTTCGACCTGAATTGGACCTGATAGATATATAGAACACTACACCCCCAGAGGCAATACTCGTTCTATTCTAATGCCCATGGAATATTCTCAAGAATAGACCATGTTCTGGGACACAAAACAGGTCTCAACCGGATACCAAAAAGATTGAAATTATCCCCTGCATATTCTCAGACCACAACGCTCTGAAATTGGAACTCAACCACAAGGAAAATTTGGAAGAAACTCAAACACTTGGAGACTAAGAACCATCCTGCTCAGGAATGACTCGATAAACCAGGAAATCAAAAATCAAAAATTAAACAATTTATGGAGACCAATGAGAATGAAAAATACAACAGTCCAAAACCTATGGGATACTGCAAAGGCAGTCTAAGGGAAATACATAGCCATCCAAGCCTCACTCAAAAGAATAGAAAAAATCAAAATGCAGTTTTTATATTCTCACCTCAAGAAAGCTGAACAGCAACAGAGGACACAGGCTAGATCACGCACGAGGAAGCAGTTGACCAAAAATTAAGAGCTGAAATCAATCAAGCAGAAACCAGAAGTACAGTAGAGCAGATCAACAGACTAGAAGCTGGTTCTTGGAGAGAATCAATAAAATTGACAGAACCACTGGCAACACTTGTATCCAAAAAGAAAAGAGAAAAAGGACCCAGATTATTAAAAATTATGAATGAAAAAGGGAGAGGTCACGACGAGGCACCATTGAAATTGGAAGGGATTATTAGAAATTTTATCAACAGCTATATGCCAATAAACTAAGCAATCTGGAAGAGAATTGGAATCTTTCCTGGAAACCTATAAACTACCAAGATTGAAACCGGAAGAAATTGGATTTCCTTAAAACAGGCCAATTAATTATGAAGAAATTGAGTCAGTGATAAACAACCTTCAAAGAACAAAACTCTCCAGACCCGGATGGTTTTCCTGGGGAATTCTACCAAAGCATTCAAAGAAGAAATAATACCTATTCTAAAGCTATTTAAAAATAGAAACAAGAAGGAAAGCTACCAAACTCATTCTATGAGGCCAATATTACCTTGATCCCCAAACAGGCAAAGACCCTCAAAAAGGAGAATTACAGACCGATCTCCCCTGAATATGGACGCCAAAAATCCTCAACAAAGATCTGGCTAATAGAATCAACAGTACATTAAAAGGATTATCATCACGTCAAGTGGGATTCATACCTGGGATGCAAGCGTGGTTCAATATTCGCAAATCAATCAGCGCATGATACATCATATCAACAAGAAAGACTCAGGAACCATATGATCCTCTCAATCGATGCCAAAAAAGCATTTGACAAAATACAGCATCGCTTTCCTGATTAAAACCCTTCAGAGTGTAGGAATAGAAGGTACATTTCTCAATCTCAAAAGAGCCATCTATGAAAGACCTACTGTAAATATTATTCTCAATGGGGAAAAGCTGGAAGCCTTTCCCTTAAGATCAGGAACTCGACGAGGATGCCCACTCGCCACTATTATTCAACATAGTACTAGAAGTCCTTGCAACAGCAATCCAGACCCATTTAACAAGGGATCAAAGGTATTCAAATAGGCAAAGAAGAAGTCAAAATGTCTCTCTTCGCAGATGACATGATAGTCTATATGGAAAACCCAAAAGAAGCCACTCTCAAACTATTAGAAGTTATAGAGCAATTCAGTACTGTGGCAGGATACAAAATCAATGCTCAGAAATCAGTTGCATTTCTATACACGAGAATAACGAGACTGAAAAGAGAAATTAGAGGGAATCCATCCATTTACAATAGCACCAAAAACCATACGTTACCTTGGAATTAGCAACCAGAGACATAAAGGACCTATAATCTAGAAACTATAAATCACTCTTGAAAAACATTGAGGAAGACATAAAAAGATGGAAAGATATTCCACGTAACCATGGATCGGAAGAATTAACATAGTTAAAATGTCCATGCTACCCAGAGCAATCTACACTTTCAATGCTATCCCGATCAAAATACCGAGGACATTTTTCAAAGAACTGGAACAAATAGTCCTTAAATTTGTATGGAAACAGAAAAGATTTGAGTCGCCAAGGAACTGTTGAAAAGGAAAAACAAAGCTGGGGAGCATACAATGCCCAGATTTCGAACTGTACTACAAAGCTGTGATCACAAAAAGACAGCATGGTACTGGCAGCACAAAAACAGACACATAGACCAATGGAACAGAATAGAGAGCCCGAAATGGACCCTCGGCTCTTTGGGCAACTAATATTTGATAAAGCAGGAAAAAAACATCCCAGAATTGGGGAAAAGACAGTCTCTTCAATAAATGGTGCTGGGAAAATTGGACAGCTACATGCAAAAAGAATGAGAAACGACCACTCTCTCACACCATACACCAAAAATAAACTCCAAATGGATGGCAGACCTCGATGTGAGACAGGAATCATCAAAATTCTAGAAAGAGAACATAGGCAGCAACCTCTACGACATCGGCCAAAGCAACCTTTTTCATGACACATCCCCAAAACCCAAGAAAACAAAAGATAAAATGAATTTATGGGACTTCATCAAGATTAAAAGTTTCTGCACAGCTAAGAAGCAGTCAGAAAAACTAGAGGCAGCCCACGGAATGGGAGAATATATTTGCAAATGACACTACAGATAAAGAACTGGTATCCAAGATCTACAAAGAACTTCTCAAACTCAATACACGAGAAACAAATAAACAAATCAAAAAATGGGCAGAAGACTTTAAAAAAAAAAAGGGGACGCCTGGGTGGCGCAGTCGTTAAGCGTCTGCCTTCGGCTCAGGGCGTGATCCCGGCGTTCTGGGATCGAGCCCCACATCGGGCTCCTCCGCTGGGAGCCTGCTTCTTCCTCTCCCACTCCCCCCTGCTGTGTTCCCTCTCTTGCTGGCTGTCTCTCTGTCAAATAAATAAATAAAATCTTTAAAAAAAAATGGGCAGAAGATATGAACAGACACTTTTCCCATGAAGACATACAAATGGCTAACAGACACATGAAAAAATGTTCAAAATCATTAGCCATCAAGGAAATTCAAATCAAAACCACACTGAGATACCACCTTACGCCAGTTAGAATGGCAAAAATAGACAAGGCAAGAAACAACAATTGTTGGAGAGGATGTGGAGAAAGGGGATCCCTCCTACATTGTTGGTGGGAATGCAAGTTGGTACAGCCACTCTGGAAAACAGTGTGGAGGTCCCTTAAAAAGTTAAAAATTGAGCTACCCTATGATCCAGCCATTGCACTACTGGGTGTTTACCCCAAAGATACAGACGTAGTGAAGAGAAGGGCCATATGCACCCCAATGTT
>NW_024423319.1:39515697-39524223 GCF_017311325.1 Ursus maritimus | reverse complement strand
TGAGACAGGAATCCATCAAAATTCTAGAGGAGAACATAGGCAGCAACCTCTACGACATCGGCCAAAGCAACCTTTTTCATGACACATCCCCAAAGGCAAGAGAAACAAAAGATAAAATGAATTTATGGGACTTCATCAAGATTAAAAGTTTCTGCACAGCTAAGGAAACAGTCAGAAAAACTAAGAGGCAGCCCACGGAATGGGAGAATATATTTGCAAATGACACTACAGATAAAGAACTGGTATCCAAGATCTACAAAGAACTTCTCAAACTCAATACACGAGAAACAAATAAACAAATCAAAAAATGGGCAGAAGACTTTAAAAAAAAAAAGGGGACGCCTGGGTGGCGCAGTCGTTAAGCGTCTGCCTTCGGCTCAGGGCGTGATCCCGGCGTTCTGGGATCGAGCCCCACATCGGGCTCCTCCGCTGGGAGCCTGCTTCTTCCTCTCCCACTCCCCCCTGCTGTGTTCCCTCTCTTGCTGGCTGTCTCTCTGTCAAATAAATAAATAAAATCTTTAAAAAAAAATGGGCAGAAGATATGAACAGACACTTTTCCCATGAAGACATACAAATGGCTAACAGACACATGAAAAAATGTTCAAAATCATTAGCCATCAAGGAAATTCAAATCAAAACCACACTGAGATACCACCTTACGCCAGTTAGAATGGCAAAAATAGACAAGGCAAGAAACAACAATTGTTGGAGAGGATGTGGAGAAAGGGGATCCCTCCTACATTGTTGGTGGGAATGCAAGTTGGTACAGCCACTCTGGAAAACAGTGTGGAGGTCCCTTAAAAAGTTAAAAATTGAGCTACCCTATGATCCAGCCATTGCACTACTGGGGCCCGTTCTCCACTAATGTTCTGGCCACTTCAACTCTGTTACTGTTGGTGCTGCTCAACCCTGCAGCATCCTGGGATGTGCGCCCCACACCTGGCGTCCCAGCCCTCACTTCCAGGGCCGGCGCGTCTCTGTCCTTTGTGTTTCTAACGCCGCCAGCCGCCAGCCGCCAGCCGCCCCGCGGGCGTCCCAGCCCACACTTCCAGGGCCAGCGTGCCTCTGTCCTTTGTGTTTCTAACGCCGCCAGCTGCCAGCTGCCGGGCGCATGCTCCGGAAGCTCCCGGTCTCAGTCTGGATCCAGTGAGCGCACTGGGATTCCGGTGTTCCGCGAGATGCCTGGTGGCGCGCGCACCCGGCTCACGGTCTCAGTCTGCTGTTTTGCGGGTGCCGTCCGCGAGCCCCGCCCGCTCTCCCGTGCAAGTGGCTACAATACTCAGCGCTGGAGATGTTCATTTGTAGAGATCCAGATGCATCTTCCTGCGTCTCAGGCTGGTTCCGTGGTTGTTTAGGCTGGTCTGGTACCTATCCAGCTTGACTCGGGGGACCGGCTGAAAAAGGTGTCTCCTACTCCTCCGCCATCTTAACTCCGTATCTTACATATCTTGATTTTGGTGGTGATTATATGACTGTATACATTTGTCAAAACTCAACAAAGTACATTAGAAAAAGAATTTTAGTATATGTAAAATTTTTTAAAATAAGAGACAGAAGATAGAGGGACAGTGAAGTTTCTACGATCAAAAAGGCATTTTACAGATGGTTAAGAGGCTTTAGTATGTTTATAGGACATGGGCCCAAGTTAGTAAATAGGAAGACGTTAAAGGTTATCTACCTTTATTGTGTTTTTGAAAATATATTTTAAACTTAGAGATACTTGCCCAAGGTGATTTGCAAGTAAAGGAAATGTGTGGTTTGTAATCTTATGTACCATTTTGTGAGACTGATTTAAGTACTGAAGTTGAGTGCTCAGCATAAGTTATATGTCTGTAACTTTTAATGCATTTCCTGGATCGGCTCTGGGTACTTGGCGCATACGTCTTGCTCAGTGATTGGATAGCTTTTCAAGATCCCTGCTTAATTTTATGTGCCTTTTCACATAGGTATTGTGGTTCCTAATGACTAGTGACTCAGCTATTGTTGTTGTTTTTAATATCTAAACTATATTTATTTCTTAAAGGTGATGTTGGGCCAAATGGACAACCTGGGCCAATGGGACCTCCTGGGCTTCCAGGAGTAGGTGTTCAGGGACCACCAGGGCCACCGGGGATTCCTGGACCAGTAGGACAACCTGGTAAGGTTGGAGTAAATGAATATGCGTTTTTGTAGCATTCATTATAGAGCGGTTGGCTAGTTCATCAATAAACTACAACCTATGTAACAGTTTTCCAGAAAACAGATTTGAGAAGTAACATGTCTCATTGTATAATTTTGTAAAATTGAAAAACTACAGATCACAGCATAAGAGCTACTTTAACCCGGGCTGCTTTCCCTCCCTGTTCATTTAAAATTGATCTATGAACAAACAATGCAATTTCGCAAATGCAGTTTGTTGCATCAGCATACAATCATTGAGGTAGTCACAGTCTTGGAATCACAGAGCTAACAACTTCCTGTGCTGATTATTTCAGACCCGAGTACAGAATTAACAGACCTTTTTGAAACCTCTTAACATTTCTTAGCACACGAGAACTCGACTTAAAAACATTATGTCAAAAGTATGTTTTAGGCATTCTCATTTCTTTTTTTTTACTAAAATAAGTGAGTTGAATTTTCTCCTCTCTCACCCTTTTTTAAACATTATTAATAATTTTATTCAAAGCCCTTTTTCATATTTGATCATAAATAAAATGCCAGTGTAATAAATGTTAGCAAGTACATTGTAATGTTATGAGGTTGAAGCTTCATATCTCTGTGCAATATATCAGATTTCTTTTTTTTAATGTTTTTTTATTATATTATGTTAGTCACCATACAGTACATCCCTGGTTTCTGATGCAAAGTTCGATGATTCATTAGTTGCGTATAACACCCAGTGCACCATGCAATACGTGCCCTCCTTACTACGTGCCCTCCTTACTACCCATCACCAATCATTCCCATTCCCCCACCCCCCCTCCCCTCTGAAGCCCTCACTTTGTTTCCATGGTCTCTCATGCTTCATTCCCCCTTCTGATTACCCCCCCTTTCTTTATCCCTTTATTCCCCTACCGATCTTCCTAGTTCTTATGTTCCATAGATGAGAGAAATCATATGATAATTGTCTTTCTCTGCTTGACTTATTTCACCTAGCATTATCTCCTCCAGTGCCGTCCATGTTGCAGCAAATGTTGAGAACTCGTTCTTTCTGATAGCTGAGTAATATTCCATTGTATATATGGACCACAACTTCTTAATCCAGTCATCTGCTGAAGGGCATCTTGGCTCCTTCCACAATTTAGCCATTGTGGACAATGCTGCTATGAACATTGGGGTGCATATGGCCCTTCTCTTCACTACGTCTGTATCTTTGGGGTAAATACCCAGTAGTGCAATGGCTGGATCATAGGGTAGCTCAATTTTTAACTTTTTAAGGGACCTCCACACTGTTTTCCAGAGTGGCTGTACCAACTTGCATTCCCACCAACAATGTAGGAGGGATCCCCTTTCTCCACATCCTCTCCAACAATTGTTGTTTCTTGCCTTGTCTATTTTTGCCATTCTAACTGGCGTAAGGTGGTATCTCAGTGTGGTTTTGATTTGAATTTCCTTGATGGCTAATGATTTTGAACATTTTTTCATGTGTCTGTTAGCCATTTGTATGTCTTCATTGGAAAAGTGTCTGTTCATATCTTCTGCCCATTTTTTGATTTGTTTATTTGTTTCTCGTGTATTGAGTTTGAGAAGTTCTTTGTAGATCTTGGATACCAGTCCTTTATCTGTAGTGTCATTTGCAAATATATTCTCCCATTCCGTGGGCTGCCTCTTAGTTTTTCTGACTGTTTCCTTGGCTGTGCAGAAACTTTTAATCTTGATGAAGTCCCATAAATTCATTTTATCTTTTGTTTCTCTTGCCTTTGGGGATGTGTCATGAAAAAGGTTGCTTTGGCCGATGTCGTAGAGGTTGCTGCCTATGTTCTCCTCTAGAATTTTGATGGATTCCTGTCTCACATCGAGGTCTTTCATCCATTTGGAGTTTATTTTTGTGTATGGTGTGAGAGAGTGGTCAAGTTTCATTCTTTTGCATGTAGCTGTCCAATTTTCCCAGCACCATTTATTGAAGAGACTGTCTTTTTCCCACCGGATGTTTTTTCCTGCTTTATCAAATATTAGTTGCCCAAAGAGCCGAGGGTCCATTTCTGGGCTCTCTATTCTGTTCCATTGGTCTATGTGTCTGTTTTTGTGCCAGTACCATGCTGTCTTTGTGATCACAGCTTTGTAGTACAGCTCGAAATCCGGCATTGTGATGCCCCCAGCTTTGTTTTTCCTTTTCAACAGTTCCTTGGAGATTCGGGGCCTTTTCTGTTTCCATACAAATTTAAGGACTATTTGTTCCAGTTCTTTGAAAAATGTCCTCGGTATTTTGATCGGGATAGCATTGAAAGTGTAGATTGCTCTGGGTAGCATGGACATTTTAACTATGTTAATTCTTCCAATCCATGAGCATGGAATATCTTTCCATCTTTTTATGTCTTCCTCAATGTCTTTCAAGAGTGATTTATAGTTTCTAGAATATAGGTCCTTTACGTCTCTGGTTAAGTTAATTCCAAGGTAACGTATGGTTTTTGGTGCTATTGTAAATGGGATGGATTCCCTAATTTCTCTTTCTTCGGTCTCGTTATTCGTGTATAGAAATGCAACTGATTTCTGAGCATTGATTTTGTATCCCGCCACGTTACTGAATTGCTCTATAACTTCTAATAGTTTGGGAGTGGCTTCTTTTGGGTTTTCCATATAGAGTATCATGTCATCTGCAAAGAGAGACATTTTGACTTCTTCTTTGCCAATTTGAATACCTTTGATCCCTTTTTGTCGTCTGATTGCTGTTGCAAGGACTTCTAGTACTATGTTGAATAATAGTGGCGAGAGTGGGCATCCTTGTCGAGTTCCTGATCTTAAGGGAAAGGCTTCCAGCTTTTCCCCATTGAGAATAATATTTGCAGTAGGCTTTTCATAGATGGCTTTTATGAGATTGAGAAATGTACCTTCTATTCCTACACTCTGAAGGGTTTTAATCAGGAAAGGATGCTGTATTTTGTCAAATGCTTTTTCGGCATCGATTGAGAGGATCATATGGTTCCTGAGTCTTTTCTTGTTGATATGATGTATCACGCTGATTGATTTGCGAATATTGAACCACGCTTGCATCCCAGGTATGAATCCCACTTGATCGTGATGGATAATCCTTTTAATGTACTGTTGGATTCTATTAGCAAGTATCTTGTTGAGGATTTTGGCGTCCATATTCATTAGGGAAATCGGTCTGTAATTCTCCTTTTTGAGGGGGTCTTTGCCTGGTTTGGGGATCAAGGTAATATTGGCCTCATAGAATGAGTTTGGTAGCTTTCCTTCTGTTTCTATTTTTTGAAATAGCTTTAGGAGAATAGGTATTATTTCTTCTTTGAATGTTTGGTAGAATTCCCCAGGAAAACCGTCCGGGCCTGGAGTTTTGTTATTTGGAAGGTTGTTTATCACTGACTCAATTTCTTCATAATTAATTGGCCTGTTTAAGGAATCAATTTCTTCCGGTTTCAATCTTGGTAGTTTATAGGTTTCCAGGAAGGATTCCATCTCTTCCAGATTGCTTAGTTTATTGGCATATAGCTGTTGATAAAAATTTCTAATAATCCTTCCAATTTCAATGGTGTTCGTCGTGACCTCTCCTTTTTCATTCATAATTTTAATAATCTGGGTCCTTTCTCTTTTCTTTTGGATAAGTCTTGCCAGTGGTCTGTCAATTTTATTGATTCTCTCAAAGAACCAGCTTCTAGTCCTGTTGATCTGCTCTACTGTACTTCTGGTTTCTGCTTGATTGATTTCAGCTCTAATTTTGGTCAACTGCTTCCTCGTGCGTGGATTAGGCCTGTCCCTCTGTTGCTGTTCCAGCTTCTTGAGGTGAGAATATAAAAACTGCATTTTAGATTTTTCTATTCTTTTGAGTGAGGCTTGGATGGCTATGTATTTCCCCCTTAGGACTGCCTTTGCAGTATCCCATAGGTTTTGGACTGTTGTATTTTCATTCTCATTGGTCTCCATAAATTGTTTAATTTGATTTTTGATTTCCTGGTTTATCGAGTCATTCCTGAGCAGGATGGTTCTTAGTCTCCAAGTGTTTGAGTTTCTTCCAAATTTTTCCTTGTGGTTGAGTTCCAATTTCAGAGCGTTGTGGTCTGAGAATATGCAGGGGATAATTTCAATCTTTTGGTATCGGTTGAGACCTGTTTTGTGTCCCAGAACATGGTCTATTCTTGAGAATGTTCCATGGGCATTAGAATAGAATGAGTATTCTTTGGTTCTGGGGTGTAGTGTTCTATATATATCTATGAGGTCCAACTCGTCGAGTATGGCATTCAAAGCCTTTGATTCTTTGCTTAGTTTTTGCCAGGGTGTTCTGTCTATTTCTGAGAGTGGAGTGTTGAGGTCCCCTACTATTAATGTATTTTTATTTATATGTCTCTTTATTCTGGTTAAGAGTTGGCTTGTGTATCTTGCTGCTCCCCTGTTGGGGGCATATATATTTATAATTGTCATATCCACTTGTTGAATACTTCCCTTAAGAATAATATAGTGCCCTTCTGCATCTCTAACTATAGTCTGTAGTTTAAAATCCAATTTATCTGATATGAGAATTGCTACCCCAGCTTTCTTTTGAGGTCCATTTGCGTGAAAGATGGTACTCCATCCCCTTACTCTCAGTCTGAATGCATCTTTGGGTTCGAAATGAGTCTCTTGTAGACAGCAAATGGATGGGTCATTTCTTTTTATCCAATCTGCAACCCTGTGGCGTTTTATGGGATGGTTCAAACCATTTACATTAAGACTGATTACTGAGAGATATGATTTTAATGTTGCCATGTTGCCAGTAAAGTCTTTGTTTGTATTGGCTGTGACTTTCTGTTCTGTATCACTCTTGGGGCCTTTTTACTTTTATAGAACCCCCCGTAATATCTCCTGTAGGGCTGGTTTCGTGGTTACAAAATTGGTTAGTGACTGGCGATTCTGAAATGTCTTTATTTCTCCATCAATTCTGAATGACAGCCTTGCTGGATAAAGGATCCTTGGCTGCATGTTTTTCTCTGAAAGAGCTTTAAATATGCTCCCCCAACCCTTTCTCTCATTCCAGGTCTGTGTAGACAGGTCTGACGTAATTCTGATGCTTTTGCCTTGGTACGTGAGAAATTTCTTTGCCCTGGCCGCTTTCAATACTGTATCCTTGCATCTAATATTTGCGAATTGCACTATGACGTGACGTGGCGTAGGTTTGTCGTGGTTGAGCTTGGGAGGGGTCCTCTCTGCCTCTTGGACACGAATGTTTGTTTCCCTTGCTAGATTAGGGAAGTTTTCAGCTACAATTTGTTCAAATATCTCTTCTAGACCTCTGTTTTTCTCCACCCCCTCGGGGATGCCGATGATTCTAACATTGGATCGTTTCATTGAGTCAGTAATCTCCCGTAACCTACATTCGTGGGCGTGGATTTTTTTAAGACCATCTTCTATTTTCATTTTTTCCTCTATTAACCCATCCTCCAATTCACTAACCCGTTCCTCTGCTTCTGCGACCCTGGCCGTCAGAGCCTCTAGTTTTGCCTGCATTTGGCTCATAGAATTTTTAATTTCTGTCAGATTCGCTCTCATTTCTGTCCTTAGGGATTCTATATTCTCAGTAACCTTTTCGTTAATAGTTTTTTCAATTCTACTCATCATTTTGACCATCGTTACTCTGAATTCCATTTCTGATAATTTGGTTACATCCATATCCATTATTTCTGTGGCAGAGGCCACAGAATCACTGTCTTTTCTTTGCTGGGGGGGGCTTCTCCTTCTTGTCATTCTGATGAAGAGAGGTTGCGGGGTTTCCAGAGCCCAAATTATTGACTGGGTCCCAGGCCGTGCCCCTTGTTTTATAGGGATCTTAGGGATGTGGGCTTCTTCTTTAAAGATTTTATTTATTTATTTATGTGGCAGCCAACCAGCGAGAGAGGGAACAGAAGCAGGGGAGTGGGAGAGGAAGAAGCAGGCTCCCAGCGGAGGAGCCCGATGAGGGACTCCTTTCCGGAACGCCGGGATCACGCCCTAAGCCGAAGGCAGGCGCTCAATGACTGCGCCACCCAGGCGCCCGGGTTGTGGGCTTCTTGATTTTTCAGCCTGCCTTCTGTGTTCTGGGGGAGGGGCCTGCCGCGCCAATACTCAGGCAACCCTGTTTGGGTAGAGTCTCCGTGTCCCCTGCGAGGGAGGATGGGGATGGGCACTCTCTGAGCCGGTATTTCCAGGCTTTTGTTCTCTGGCGGCTTTCCCTGGCGGTTTGCTGTGCCTCTTCTGAGAGTCAGAGCAGCAGCGGCCAAATTTCAGCCTCTGTCACGGAACAGAAGGATTGCGGCCCGTTCTCTACTAATGTTCTGGCCACTTTAACTCTGTTTCTGTTGGTGCTGCTCAACCCTGCAGCGTCCCGGGATGTGCGCCCCACACCCGGCGTCCCAGCCCTCA
>NW_024423319.1:39514349-39515644 GCF_017311325.1 Ursus maritimus | reverse complement strand
CGGCGCTTCTCTGTCCTTTGTGTTTCTAACACCGCCAGCTGCTAGCCGCCAGCTGTCCCCCGTGAGCTCCCGGAGCTCCCGGTCTCAGTCTGGTTCCCGTGAGCACACCGGCGCTCCATGAAAAGTCAGGTGGCGCGCGCTCCCCGCTCAAGGTCCCAGTCTGCTCTTTCATGGGTGCCGGTCCGCGAGTCCGCCCGCTCCCCCGTGCCAGAACGGCTACCGCTTCCCAGTGCCAGAACGTGGCGGCTCCCTCCTCCTTCCATTTATCTTCCGATGTCTGTGCGCGGTTTCACGGCTCCCCGCTTTGTACCTCAATACTCAGCGCTGGAGATGTTCATTTGTGGAGATCCAGATGTATCTTCCTGCATCTCAGGCTGATTCCGTGGATGTTCAGGCTGGTCTGGTACCTATCCAACTTGACTCAGGGGACCAGCTGAAAAAGGGGTCCCCTACTCCTCTGCCATCTTCCCCAGTACTTCTCCTCTTTCACCCTTAAAAAAGCACTTTGCAATTCTAAACTTTTTTATACAAATATGCAAAGCAAGTTTTGTCTGCTTGTAAACCAATAGAGAATCATATGGTTCTTCTGTGTTTGTCTGCGAACTTACTTGAGTTTTGTGGATTCTGACCCATCTGGTGAGGCTCACTAAGGGCCACTCTTGGGCCAGTATGTTATTGCAAAGCAATGTAATAATTCATAAAGTTAAAACAAATATGGAAAACTTAATCATTCCTTAATTTACATGAATATGTCAGATGACTTAAACACACAGTTCATATGTACATACATTGATTTTGAAACAGTAGAAATATATTTTTGACTTTAAATAGCAGTAAATATTTTGTTAGTTATTATGTTAAAAATCTGGAAACACCAGCTAACAATATAAAAAGCCTGGAAAGTAAAGGTTATTTTTGCTTACGTTCTTTTTAAAAATTTTGTGTTATGGCCCATTGTACTTTTTTTTTTTAATGGCCTCTAACATGTCACTACTGATTTATAAATGGGAAAATTTACAGTGTTGCTCTGAACCAGGTTGTTGAAAAGTAGCTGCATCAACACCAATGACAAAACCATTCTGTTCAACTAGCATAGCAAAGGGATCTTGAGAAAAACAATTTTTAGGTTTGGTCATTATAGTCTTGGCCTGCTGTTCCTCAAAGATGGCTAAAATGAATTTATCGTTCCTGTTATGTTTTGTCATTTATTTCCCAAAATTGCATGAGGTTTTGGAAGCATTTTGAATTTTTAAATCACAGCTAAGCAAGAATGAAACTACTGTTAATACCAATCT
>NW_024423319.1:39444029-39514339 GCF_017311325.1 Ursus maritimus | reverse complement strand
CCCAGATTCTATTTTAGTTTTCTCTTCTACTAACCCATCCTCCAATTCGCTAATACGTTCTTCTGCCTCATTCACCCTGGCCATCAGAGCCTCTAGTTTTGCCTGCATTTGGCTCATAGAATTTTTAATTTCTGCCAGATTCGCTCTCATTTCCGCCCTTAGAGATTCTATATTCTCATTAACATTTTCATTAATACTTTTTTCAAGTCGACATATCATCTTGACCATTGTTACTCTGAATTCTATTTCTGATAATTTGGTTATATCCATATCCATTAGTTCTGTGGCAGAGGCCACAGACTCACTGTCTTTTCTTTGCTGGGGAGGGGGGGGGGCTTCTCCTTCTCATCATTCTGATGAAGAGAGTTTGCGGGGTTGTCCAGAGCCCAAATTATTGACCGGGACCCAGGCCGTGCGTCCTTGTTTTATAGGGATCTTAGGGATGTGGGCTTCTTGATTTTTCAGCCTGCCTTTTGGGGGAGGGGCCTGCCATGCCGATACTCAGGCAACCCTGTTTGCGTCACGTCTCCGTGTCCCCTGCGAGGGGGGATGGGGATGGGCACACTGTGCGCCGGTATTTCCAGGCTTTTGTTCTCTGGCGGCTTTCCCTTGCGGTTTGCTGTGCCTCTTCTGAGAGTCAGAGCAGCAGTGGCCAAATCTCAGCCTCTGTCTCAGAACAGAGGGATCACGGACCGTTCTCCACTGATGTTCTGGCCACTTTAACTCTGTTTCTGTTGGTGCTGCTCAACCCTGCAGCGTCCCAGGATGTGCGCCCCACACCCAGCATCCCAGCCCTCACTTCCAGGGCCGGCGCTTCTCTGTCCTTTGTGTTTCTAACACCGCCAGCTGCTAGCCGCCAGCTGTCCCCCGTGAGCTCCCGGAGCTCCCGGTCTCAGTCTGGTTCCCGTGAGCACACCGGCGCTCCATGAAAAGTCAGGTGGCGCGCGCTCCCCGCTCAAGGTCCCAGTCTGCTCTTTCATGGGTGCCGGTCCGCGAGTCCGCCCGCTCCCCCGTGCCAGAACGGCTACCGCTTCCCAGTGCCAGAACGTGGCGGCTCCCTCCTCCTTCCATTTATCTTCCGATGTCTGTGCGCGGTTTCACGGCTCCCCGCTTTGTACCTCAATACTCAGCGCTGGAGATGTTCATTTGTGGAGATCCAGATGTATCTTCCTGCATCTCAGGCTGATTCCGTGGATGTTCAGGCTGGTCTGGTACCTATCCAACTTGACTCAGGGGACCAGCTGAAAAAGGGGTCCCCTACTCCTCTGCCATCTTCCCCAGTACTTCTCCTCTTTCACCCTTAAAAAAGCACTTTGCAATTCTAAACTTTTTTATACAAATATGCAAAGCAAGTTTTGTCTGCTTGTAAACCAATAGAGAATCATATGGTTCTTCTGTGTTTGTCTGCGAACTTACTTGAGTTTTGTGGATTCTGACCCATCTGGTGAGGCTCACTAAGGGCCACTCTTGGGCCAGTATGTTATTGCAAAGCAATGTAATAATTCATAAAGTTAAAACAAATATGGAAAACTTAATCATTCCTTAATTTACATGAATATGTCAGATGACTTAAACACACAGTTCATATGTACATACATTGATTTTGAAACAGTAGAAATATATTTTTGACTTTAAATAGCAGTAAATATTTTGTTAGTTATTATGTTAAAAATCTGGAAACACCAGCTAACAATATAAAAAGCCTGGAAAGTAAAGGTTATTTTTGCTTACGTTCTTTTTAAAAATTTTGTGTTATGGCCCATTGTACTTTTTTTTTTTAATGGCCTCTAACATGTCACTACTGATTTATAAATGGGAAAATTTACAGTGTTGCTCTGAACCAGGTTGTTGAAAAGTAGCTGCATCAACACCAATGACAAAACCATTCTGTTCAACTAGCATAGCAAAGGGATCTTGAGAAAAACAATTTTTAGGTTTGGTCATTATAGTCTTGGCCTGCTGTTCCTCAAAGATGGCTAAAATGAATTTATCGTTCCTGTTATGTTTTGTCATTTATTTCCCAAAATTGCATGAGGTTTTGGAAGCATTTTGAATTTTTAAATCACAGCTAAGCAAGAATGAAACTACTGTTAATACCAATCTGAACAAAATAAGGATATATTTATTTGTACTTTATGCTTTTTCAAATTTAGCTAATACTCTAAATGTTGCATTCATCTAAAGTTCCCTGTCTTTTTAACTGATGGATATATAGGTATTTTAATTTATAAAGCCTAGATAGGATAGACAGGGGAAAAGTAATGGTGTTGAATTTAATCTCATTTCTTTCTTCTGTAAATATATACTTTGCCATAAAATTCAAGATCTTAACTAATATGGTTCAATAAATGAAGTTAACAGCAATTGGCGTGAAAATGTATTAAATGCATGCTTATTAATATAGATATGTTATCAAATCACATTTTTCTTACTATAGGATATATCACATTTTATATTTAATACTAGCCACATATACTCACTTTTTATATAAATTTATTTATATCACCAAAGCAGAATATTATTTTAGCCTATTTCAAAAAACATTGTCATTTCCATTCATACATCTCAATGAAAGGGTGATCAACAAGACTGTTACTAATACCTTGATACACCTGACTTGCACTGCATGGCTGAAATTCTAACTACCAATGTTTTTTTTAATAAGCTTATTTAATATACTTGTGTTTCATTTTGCAATAGAAAACGCAAAGTATTCTATATTGTCATCTCTCCAGTATAAAATGTTTGCATTATACTTTTCAAGCTTTTTTGACTCCAATTTTCTGCTGTAATTTAATTAAGCTTTACTATTTGTCATTCTCTTTTCCAAGGCAGGATGCACAGTTTAATGCATGTTTATAAATTAAGGAACTGTTGAATATCAAGTCCTCATTTGACAGCAGGGAAATAAAAGAAAAAAATGCCAAAGGATAAGAAGCAAAATGCTTTTCATTCCATGCCCTACTAATCCAGGCAGAAATGGAAATTGTTGATTCTTGCTATTTGATCTGGCTATTAGCTAGAAGATTGCTGCTTTAGTGAATCTTTAAGAGGTCAGTTAAATATACTCAATTCCATGTCCATAGATCATACCCTAACATGAGCCAAATGTATTGTAATGCTTGCCCAGTCTAAAGAAAAAGTGCAATCAGTTCAACGTCATCCCCACAAATGTGAAACAAAGAAACAAGGAATTACTCATGTCATTTCATAGATGAAGTTTCCTAACCCATTTTCATCTATGAAGTTTTCTAGCTTTTTTCAGCTATCAAACCCTTGGAGGGGGGTGTGTAAAGTTCTCACAGATAATATGTGTTTTTGGAATTTTCCCCTTTCTTCACTAACTGATCCCATTTGGCTGCCAATAAATATAGAGCATCTATACACCCTTAATGTACTTACCCTCTATAGATATAGCCATATAATTCCTCTTATTATTTAAGGAGATTCAGCAGAGCTTTTGAATTTATGCTGACTGCCTTCATTCTTGATCTTACTAGGATGCCTATTTCTGACAGTATTCATGGAAAAGATCTATGCTGTGAAAAGTACAACATATTATCTGTTATTACTACGAATAACAATGAAAAAATCTTTGCTAGTATATGCAGGTTGTTTAATCATACTCATCTGCTAATAATTATTGAGTTCTCTGTACCTAAGCTGTTATAGTATAAAATCAAATTTAGTTTTAAATGCTAACTTATCTTTAGGAGCTTAAGTTCCAAAAGGATTATTCAAAGCAATATAAGGATCAGAGACAAGAGTGTAAAGCTGGTCTTCATCGAAAAGCATTACTTTTTGTGAATGTAAATATTTTATTGTGTCTCTTTTGGCAAATACATTTCATTTATAGACTATTGCTATATGAACATCTGAATGAATGCCTAAAATAAGTCCTTTACTCATTATTACTAATATGTGATAGTTGTGAGTCAGTATCTAATAACTTCTATTTGTAGACTTTTTTGTTCTCATCTTTACATACTTAGTTTTGTTTCCTAACCTAATCAATCTTTTTGCAACTTGCTTTTGCTTGGGTGGTTCATCTTGCTGCTGAACTGTAACTCCTGCCTCTTGAACTTCAGGTCTACCAGGTACTGTAGTTCTTTCTCAAAAGCTGGATCTTAAAGTAAAGCTTTAAACATGAAAAACAACCAAGATTTGTACAGGTTTAAATCTTTGGGTTTTTTCCCCATTATTTTGTAGAGCATATTTCAAAGGACAAATTAGTTATTTTGAAAACTCAACTATCAAAAACTAGTTGGGCTACAACAGTAGGCAGTGATCCAGATAGAGCTGTAATAGTGCTCATTATTAGGTATCTCATCATATGTCACAAATATAAGAATACAAAATATCTCCCCCCTTTCTATAGTATTTTCAATGAAATGACAGCATTGGAACCATTACCACTGTGCTAACTAAATGGAATTCTCTAATCTTCAAAGCTAATTTTATCAGTTTAAGGACATGCTGGTATATGACATCAAACAGATCTTAAAATCCCAGCATCTTGCTCTATTATAAAAATAATTGCCTGTGAATCTTCAACAATAAAATTAGGTCTTATTGTTTGAAGGGACACTTTGGAATGGTCACCTGGCTCAGCCTCCAGCTTCCAGTCAGTTGTATCCCCATTTAGTAGATGTAGATCAACAATATTAAGTGACTCACTAAGTCACATACCTGATAGGAATTGGAGTGGGGACTTGTCTTATGTTTGTAGAATAATTCTTTTCCCTCAATATATTCTTTTTAAACCATCTTGTCTCTCGGAGTAGTTATCTTATAAAACTTACTAAGGTTAAATATTCTTGCAGTATCACATTTTTTCTGTAAAATCCTGGTTGGAATACTGAGAAACAAAATTTAACAACAAAAAAACTGATGGTGTAATGTATTATTAAAGTCAAGAGATAAAGTCAAAAAGGTCCCATAATGGGCTTATTCAGTAATTAATCATTTTATGGATTATAGAAATATATACCAATAATCCATAGTACCTTAGAGCAGTGCAAATCCAAATGCAGTCAACAGACCAATGTCAGATCACAAACTGCTTGTTACCAGTCTGCATTGGAATTAGAAGAAATTGAGAGTAAGCATTTAGAAACTTATGTGGTAATTTGACAGTGGAATTGTATTTGTTGAACATAATAACCAAAAGGTACTCATGTATGTCTTTGGCTTTTTATTTTAGTTTTTTTTTAGTAATTTTTATTGTATTTTATGAAAATATTAGTCCATTGTGGACCAGGAACTAAAAAAATATTGGTCTTTCACCAGAAATAATTTGAGAAGCACCTTCATAGAGAAATATGCTTGAAAATCCTAAAGTTTGATTGTTTTTTATATGCATGATACCAAAAGTATCTCTGACTCACTGTTAGGTTTGTTATAACTAGGAGTCTATCACTTGTTTGCTAGAAAAATAATCAGATACATCTCTTAAAACTACTTCAAAGCTTGTTAATATTGGTGTTGTATTAACTAGGCCTGCATGGAATACCAGGAGAGAAGGGAGATCCAGGGCCTCCTGGGTTTGATGTTCCAGGACCCCCTGGAGAGAGAGGCAGTCCAGGGATTCCTGGAGCACCTGGTCCTATGGGACCCCCAGGAACACCAGGGCTTCCAGGAAAAGCAGGTGCCTCTGGATTTCCAGGTAATTCATTTAAAGTTTCCTCTGGTTTTGGATTCAGGAAATTAAACCTAATATGATTCTGGTATATTCTTCTCTGGATTGACACTGTCCCTTAAGGAAAAGTGTTAAATGTCTTTGCAGGAAATTGAGTTTGCTATTTTCATTACACTTTTTCTCTGAGATTTCTGGTCACATGTTGCTGTATAAAAAATGATCCCACAATTTAATGGTTTAACTCAACCTTTTTATTTTGTTCGAGATTTTGTGGGTCAGGAATTAAGGCATGATTTGATGAGGTCATTTATCTCTGACCCACATGGCACCAACTGGAGTGGTTGGGATGAAGGATCTACTTCCAGGATGGCACTTCTCTGACACCTGAGTGTTCCTTGGCCTCTTCACATGGTCTCTCATTATCCATAATGCCTCTTCACATGGCTTGGGATCCTTAAATTATGGTAAAGTCAGGGTAGTTGCTCTCCTTCTAAAGGCAGCTGGTTTCCAAAAGAGAGAATCCCCAAAACCATAAGCGAGTATTCTAGGAGCCCTGGGTGAAAGCTGCAAGACTTCTTATGATCTAGCCTTGGGAGTCATACAGTGTCACTTAGTCAAGGCCAAGGCACAGAGTCAGCCCAAATTCAAGAAGAAAAGGCTACACAAGGGTGTGTATACTGGGAAGTGTGGTGCATTGTGAAGCCATACTGGGAAGTGTGGTGCATTGTGAAGCCAATTTCCTGAATCCAAAAGCACAGTGAGTCTTTTTTATTTTCATTTTTTGAGAGACAGAGAGAGAGAGGGGGAGATTGAGTGTGAGCCCAGGGGTGGGGAGGGGCAGAAGGGGAGGGAGAGAGAGAGAATCTTAAGTAGGCTCCACTCCCGGCACAGAGCCCATTGCAGGGCTCAATCCCATGACCCTGAGATTATGACCTGAGCCGAAATCAAGAGTCAGACACTTAACTGACTGAGCCACTCAGGCGCCCAAGTCTTTTTTATTCATACGTATCAGCAGTAGTGGTCACTAAGGTTACAACAGTTGAAAAGGGGTAAAACTTAGTGCCTTCCTTCCAACACTCAGTAGTCTTCCAACTGACATCTTAAAAGTTATCTTTTATCTTTCCAAGGTCAAGGAAAAGTGTATAAGTTAATTATTGATATTTTTCAAAGGTGCCAAAGGTGAAATGGGTATCATGGGACCTCCAGGCCCACCAGGACCTTTGGGAATTCCTGGCAGGAGTGGTGTTCCTGGTCTCAAAGGTAAAAATCAGAGTTGGCTGGCAGATACATGTAAGAGAGAAAATGAACATTGTTTTATGTCAATACAGAATATTTTTATTTGAGTGCTTTAAAATGAGCAATGCTTACTTATATTTTGTTTCTATGTGCCATGGCATTTTTTAAAGTTTTTATTTAAATTCTAGTTAGTTAACATATTGTATAATACTGGTTTCAGGAGTAGAATTCAGTGATTCATCACTTATGGACATGGCATTTAAGTATGTTCTATTTTCGGTTTGGTGGCATGCATAGTTTAGATACCGTGAAATGTGGTAAACGCTAAGCTCAAAATGACAAAATATAGGGATTAAAATTTGATTTTTTTTACAGTTTCTATAATTGCCAAAGAACCCCAGAAAATAGAGGGAGTATTATTTGAGTGTAAAAATGTATGTGAGTTCAAGTTACTCATAGACAATAATCATAGTGCTTAAGTGTTTTGGATGGTCAGTGGCCTACAAAATTATGGAACATATGAATAATCTTTATATGCATTAATCCTGGAAGGACGAATCTGATCTGTTGTGTCCTCCCCACACATGTTGGTTTTAGGTGATGATGGTTTGCAGGGTCACCCAGGACCTCCTGGCCCTGCAGGAGAAAAAGGTGGTAAAGGAGAGCCTGGCCTTCCAGGCCCACCTGGACCAGTGGATCCAGATCTGCTGGGCTCAAAAGGAGAGAAAGGGGACCCTGGCTTACCAGGTGAGTAATGCATTTATTTGTGAATGTATTTACTGGTATATCTCATTTCATTTTTAAAAAGCATGAAAAGTGACTTGTAGTGTAAGAGTCACCAACAAAGGGCACTTAGATGTATCAGATTTTTGGTAATGAAAACTTTCACCTGATTTTTATTGTTTCAGTAATCAACTTTTATTTAAGTGTTTTCTCTGTACTTTAATCTGTCACAAACTATGAACTCTTAAAATAGACTTAAGGCAGTCACCTTCAGGCTTTCCAGAAAGCAATATAGGGATGTGGTTAAGAGAAATGGATATATAGCCAGAATCACTTGGAAAACAGATTTCAATATTTGGGAAATTTGCTGGTCCCTTAAATTCTTTTCCCTTGAAACCGGATGGGGATGAGTAGTACATTGTTGCCCTGTAGTGTTTTGATACATGTATCACACTCGGCTTTTAAATATGCAGTTCATTGTTATTCTGCCTTGGCAGAATAAACAATTATTGGACTATGAACAGCTGGGCGAGTTCAGCCCTGGGGAAAGCTGCTGAAAGTAGGTTTAAGGAATAACTGTGTTACTATAGTTATTTTATTAGAAACAAATAAGATATAAAGTATATAAAGTATTACACTGACTTTTAAATTCCTTTTTCTTTTTATAAAAATAACATAACAGGGCATCAAAAAATGTAGGTAAGCACAAATTAATAAATAAAGTGCTTACAATCCAATCTATATAGAATAGCCTTTCAAACAAAATGGAACTTTAAAACTAGCTATGTTTATTTGCAGCTTATAGTAAAGTTTGTGGCTCTTTTTGTGTTTGTAACCATTAATATTGTCAGCCCATGTATGCATGTGAGTGTGTATGGGTGTATGTGCATACACAGATATTATGTTTCCCTATGAGCAGGACTTGGTGAGATTTTTCCTCAAAAAAAGAGTTTAAGACATTACTGTAGTTTTGTATGTCATCACAAAAGAGGTAGGGACACCTACTTTTTTATTATTGTTAAAATGAGATATCTTTCTTGAATTACTCCTTACAAGTCTTCTCTTTCAATTATGCCTTCTGTAAAATAGAGGCAGTAATCTATATTATAATAGGATTATTAAAGATAGTTGTAGAATCTAAAAGATAGCCTAAAGATAATCTGACCCAATTCCTTCATTTTACAGTGTAAAAAAAGTGAGGCCCAAAGAGGAAAATTACTTAGTTATTGAGTGCTTTGAATTTCTTAATGGTAGCTAAATAAAAAGTGGAGGCATTTAATATGTGTCCAGTGCTATTTGTTCATACTATATCAGAATATCATGGGTTCCTGTATTTCATTCATAGTTCAGAATTTGGGTTGCTTGCTTTCCCAAATTATTTTTAATGGTTTAATGGTAACAACCTGACTTGTCTTCCTCATACTCATCCTTGGAAGGTATTCCTGGAGTTTCAGGGCCAAAAGGTTACCAGGGTTTGCGTGGAGACCCAGGGCAACCTGGACTGAGTGGACAACCTGGATTACCAGGACCATCAGGTAAGTATGATAGACCACCTGTAGCAATTGAATGGCTCATCCTAAATCCTAGAAAAATAATTATGTATATATCATGTGTGATAATGTTTTGGATCTGATCATGACAATATACTTGGGTAGCTACTGAGATGTGGAGCTCTTTTTTAGCAAAAATGTTGCCATTTGGCCCAAGTGTCAACTGACAAGGTTTGTAGGTTATTTTGCTTTGCTCAGTTTCTTCTTTTTGTGGCAATGAGGATGTATACAGAATGAGAAGTACAACCAAATAAGGTGGTGTGTTTTGTTTATATACACCGCGACATGTATTAATGATACAGTTATCTGATAGGTGCTGAAAAATTTACCTTTTTTTAGTTAATTGCCTTCAGACAAGTCAATCATTAAACCATGTAAAGATGGCTGCTGATTCTATTTTTAAAAGTTTTTAGAGATGAAAATTTCACAACCTACCTTGGTAGTCTGTTTCGGCATTAATCACCCTTAGAGTCAACATGGATTTTTTTCTTATTTCTAATAAAACTCTTGCTGCTTCTTAAGCCATTTTTTTTAGTTAGGCCCCAAAGGAATAAAGAGCAGCTGGTCTCCATCTTCATAGGAGTCCTTCAGGTCAGTTATTCTGCTGTAGACTCTGTACTACATTGCCTTGATAGATAGTTCCTTTCTATCCTTCACATTTTCTGCATTCTCTTCTCGAAGTTGGAAGTCAGTGTAAAAGAAAAAAGTAAAGAAAAGATGTTTAAGGCAACATTGTGGCCCTTAGAAAATCCCTAGGTAACACCACAGCTCATGCACCTGAGCTCTAGGAAGAATGTATAAACACAGCAGCCATGACTGTCGGGGGTGACATTATAATACCTCTCCCTCAACCCTTATCTATCCCTGGCCTAATGTACTGGGAGTATATCATAACAGGATACCACTTTCCATTTACTGGTTTCACGTAATCAGACTTACGTGGGAAAGCCACTTCTCAATCTTTTAAAAGCAGACTCATTATATTGGATTTATCTGTGATAAATACAGTAAGGATAGTTATGCACATAATGCGAATAGGCCTTCAGGTGATTGGAATTGTTTTAGGACAAGAAACAAGGTGTCCTGGTAAAATTTTTGCATTTTAAAAACTCATTTGTATTAGGAGACCTCTGTTACTATGTTTGTATTGTAATATGTCCCTAAGGAGATTTCTTAGGTACCTCTTGCCTGTTTTTTGCTGAGTTAGATCTGTGGAACTTAATCATATATTAAGATTTCATCCATCTAATCCCATGCTGACATTGTAATTATAACCCACTCCAAGAAATCAGGCAACCTCAATATTGCTGACTTGTCTTAATTTAACGAATTTAACTTTTCTAGGTCCCAAAGGTAACCCTGGTCTCCCTGGGAAGCCAGGACTTACAGGACCTCCTGGACTTAAAGGAAGCATAGGTGACATGGGTTTTCCAGGTGAGTGATGAAAGTCTTCCACATATTTGATCCTATTAATGGCAGATGGTTCACTCTCTTTGTTATCAAAACAGAGACTGGTGTTGATAGAATCAAACTGACAGTAACTAAGGTAATCAGTGGCTAGAGCTCTCTCATCACACAAATATTTGAAGTAGGAATTAAGGGACAGAGTTTTAGAAACCTTAAGAGTAAGGATCCACAAACGTGTATCTTTTCTCTCGCTGTACCCCGTTCACTTAAACTTCCTCTAAAAATGATCTTTTAAGTAATCCTAGCTGTAAAGGATTATTATGTAATTCAGAATTTGTAGAGTTCTTTTTTTAAAACCTTTTCCCTTAGTCATAAGCATCATAGATATGTCATGAATAAAGAACATTTTGTAAAAAAAAAAAAAATGCGTGTTACATGTTTTCAACAGGACCTCAGGGTGTGAAAGGGTCTTCTGGACCTCCTGGAGTTCCTGGACAGCCTGGCTCCCCAGGATTACCTGGACAGAAAGGAGAAAAAGGTGATCCTGGTGTTTCAGGCATTGGTCTCCCAGGTCTTCCCGGCCCAAAGGTAATTCTATGCTAGGCATATACCTGAGCAGATGTGATTTTTTTAAAGATACTGTACTCATTCCTAATTCTTCATTAAATGAACTATACAGTGACATGATATATTCTGGAAATTCATTCCTCCTGTTTCATCTTTTTATGTTTTAGGGTTTGTAGCCGATCCAAAAAGGTGTGTGTGGGGGAAATATTCTGATTTCTTTGTTTTCCCTCCATCTTAATCTCTGAGTATATTTCAGTAAACCAAAGGTGTGTTCCTGCCTGGCTTTGGTTTTCTTTTCCCATCTTAGTGGTGGAATGTTGATCTATATCCTAATATTGTTATTAACTAATATGAAGAGACTTATAAACAAAGTAACTTATGCAATTAATGAAGGAGCAGTCGTATTCCTAACTGCGTATCTGAGGTAGTTCTCTTAAAACAGTTTTACATGTCCCTCCATGCCCCTAGTCAGTGTGAAAACTTTGGTAGTGTTTCTCAATCAATCAAATTTAGAACATATCTTAGAATCATTAGACTCAACACGTATTTGATAGCTGCTTTAATTCCATGTAAAAAGGTACTAAGTCCTACTGATTTGTGGAAGTACTTTTTAACTAGCAGAGATGCATCCATTGTCTATTATATATGTTGCAAATATTTTCTCCTGGTTAATCATTTATCTTATAATATTGTTTAATCATTCAGTCAGACCACAAAGCTAGAAAGTATTAGGAAAAGAATGGTGTTACTAACCTTCCATGGAATTAATGAAAATTCCCACTGAGATAAGAATGTACTGAATAATGTGTTTTTTTTCCTTTTGAGCTGTCCTTATTTTTTTTTGTTTTTTAAAGATTTGTTTTATTTTAATATTAATTCCAGTTTAATTAACATACAATGTTATATTAGTTTCAGGTATACAATAGAGTGATTCAGCACTTCCATACAATACCCGGTGCTCATCACAGCAAGTGCATACCTTGATCCCCATCACCTATTTAACCCATCCCTCCACCCACCTTCCCTCTGGTAACCATCAGGTGGTTCTCTGTAGTTAAGAGTCTGTTTCTTGCTTTGTCTCTTTTTTTTTTGTTCAATGATTTAACTTGTGAAATTTGAATAATGTTTTAAAGATAATTTCTTTTTTAATAGTATACAAAAAGATTTTAGTTTGATTGCGTAGTCAATCAACTTATTGTAAGAGATAATCAAGAGAAATTTCTGCATATTAACTGCAAATTAACAGTGTAAAGTCTATTGAAATGATGCTGAATATTTTCTGTTCTATTTAAATTTTACCAGTAATACAGGACTACATTTAAAAAAATGATAATACAGACATATCAAGGGTAAAAGTGAAAATCTCCTTCATAACATATCTTCTTTACTCCATTCCTTTCCCTATAGATATCCACTGATAATAGTAGCATATAAATTTGAATCCCTTGCCATACAAATTTTTATGTATATATACAAAATTTAGGGTTTTCTATGTGTATTGTATATGTATATGTGCAGAGTCATAGAATACACACTATTCTTTATTTGTTTTATCACATATCTTTTTATCACTTCTTTTAATCTTTCTTTTTTATTATATCTTAGATAATTTTCTTTGTCACTGTGCATTTTTTATTATGTTCAGTTAGCCAACATATAATAAGTACATCATTTTTGATGTAGTGCTAAATGATTCATTAGCTGTGTATTACACCCAGTGCTCATCTCAACACTGTACATTATTTTTAATAGTAGCATTATATTCTTTTTGCAAATAATATCATAATATATATTCTTAGACATATCTGTGGACACATGTATAATTATTTATGCTGTATAGATTCCTAAAAGTGAAATGTCCAGTCAAAAGATAAATACATTTAGGTTTTTGTCTTTTAAAGTTTTTATATTAATAGTAACCAATAAACTTGATTTTAAAAATCAATGAGTATGAAACAGTGTAAAACCAGAAGTTTTCTTTCCACACATTTACATACCTTAAATTCATAGTTCTTCCCCAAGGTAACCACTTCTAGTAGTTGTCCACAAAAGACATTTTATGTGTATATAAATATGAATATATGATAGATATTTCATCAATTTTAAGACTCAATTTTTTGCATTCAAAATCTCTGATATTGAGGTGCATCTTACAATGGAAAGCATCTTACAACTGTAATTGGAAGCATTTTTCCTCAGTTACTAATTGATGAAATGATACTGCATCTTCCAAATATAGGTATCTTGTATTTTTATTTGCACACATAAAATCATACTATATATCTGGTCTGGACATAGCTATCATACCTTAGTAAATCTTAGCAAACTTTATCAGTCCATAAAAAAATGCCTCATTCATTTTCATAATTATATAATATTTTGTGTGTGTGTAAACCATATAAATAGTTTAATCTATTATGAACACTGAGTTTTTTCTGTATTTTCATGATTACAAACATATGTTGCTCTGAAGATTCTTACCCATATCTTAGATATGTATCTTAAGATTATTTGGTAAATATTGCCATAGAGTAAATTCTGAGTAGAGTTGCTGTAACCCATCATATATATGCCTTTTTAATATTGATAATTACTAATTTTTCCTTTAAATATCTCTGCTGCTTCATACTGTCTTGATCAGTGTAAGAAATTTTCTATTTTCATTTTACAAATATTGGGTATTAATCATTCTAATTTTGTCAGTCTAATGGGTGAAAAGTAGAGCATCATTGTTTAAATTTGAATTTTCCTAATTATGAAAAAGATTTCTAATGCTTATATCTCCTCTACAAATTGTGTATTCATACTCTTGCCTCATTTTTAGAAAGGGATTTGATTGTGTATTTCCTATTGATTAATGGAAGTACTTCATAAACATGCATCCATTGTCTATTAGATATGTTGCAAATATTTTCTCCCAGTCATTTGTTTGTCTTATAACCCTGTTTACTGTGCATGTATCATGTAGAGTATAAAATTTTTACATAGGCAAATGTTATTTATTCATTCATTCAAAATATACCTAATGAGTGTGTAAGGTGCCAGGTACTGTTGTAGGTGCTGGAGATAGAAAACGAATGATGGAACTTTACATCAAAAACTAGAGATGTACTGTATGGTGACTAACATAATATAATTTAAAAAAATTATTAAAAAAAGAAAGAAAGAAAATGAATGAAACAAACTCACTGCCTGTGCAGAGCTTGCATCTAGTCAATAAAATAAATATGTTTATAGTGTGTTAGAAGGTATGGCAAAAGTTAAGGGAGACTTGGGGGTAGGAATTGCTGAGAATTGTTATATTTTGAAATAGAGTAGTGAGAGAAAGCTGCTCTGAATACAGTTGCTCTAGTGACATGCAGTGAGGGAAGGAGTCATTCAAGCACCCTGAGGTGGGAGCACACCTGACATGTCTGAAGAACATAAAGGTAGCTAGTGTGGATTAAGCAGAGTGAGTGAGGTGAAACTAAGTGAGAGATGAGATCAGGTTGGTAATGGGAAATAGATTATCTAGAACCTTGTAGATTATAGTAAGGGATTTTACTCCTGAGTGAAACGGGGGTGACTGGAAGGAGTAACATGATTGTACTTAAATTTAAAAATATATCATAGCTCCTATTTTGGATCTAGATCATAGAGGAATAAGGATGAAAACAGTGAGACCACTTATGACACTATTTAAATAATACAGACCAGAGATCTTGATGGCTTGGATCAGGGTGGTAGCAGTGGAAGTGATAAGAAACATTCAGAATCTGAATATATTTTTCAGGTCAAGCCAGAAAGATTTGCTTTATGGAACATTAGAGAGATATCATGGACTATGAGAGGAAATATAGCATGGATGATTCTAAAGTTTTTATCCTGAGCAAGTGGGAGAATGGAGTTGCTACATACTGAGATAGGAGAGATTTGGGGAAGCAGATTTGGTGGGAAAGGTCAGAAACATAATTTTCTGATTCATATAAAAACTTCTATATCCTAATATTATAAAAATAGACCTATGTCTTTTCTTCCAGTACTTCCATGATTTTGTTCTTTATATTTACATCTTTAATCCATGGGCTTTTTTTCTCTATGTTGTGTGAGGTGAGGAAGTAACTTCATGTTTTCAAAATAAATATCCAGATAACCCAACCCCATTTGTTATAGACTCTACTCTTTACTCATTGATTTGAAATTCCATTTAAAATTTTTTTCTAAATTTTTTCATATATATTTTTTTCTGGACTGAGCAAATGTTAACATTTATATAATGGAACTAGATTACCATAACTCGTATCTGAATTTATAATGAATGTCAGCAGGAAAAAACATGTTTCAATTGAAAAATATCCTCGGTATATTCAACTCTTCAAACAAGAGGCTAACTTAGTTTCACTCTCTATGCAGCCTTCAAGTTTATTTCAGTAAGCAAATTCCACACTAAACTTAGATACTTGCACAGTTGAGAAAACAAAGAAATCATGTATTTGAAGTAGTCTGTTGTTTCTTTCAGATGATATTGTTTTATCATATAATGGTGACACACTGAACAAAATTAAGTCCTTACTTTGCACAGTTCTGATATGCACAAATTTGTTACCACAATTTAGGTAAATAACATCAGTCCACAACAACACAGTTCAAACTTAAGTTACCATGGTATATTAGCTCTTCAATCCATAAATCACTATATACATAATTTGTGTATCATTATCAGTGAACAGTTGTTTCACTTCTTTCAAATTCTGTCAGTGATTAGTCACTGAAAATGTTATTCCCTTAATGCCCTAATAGCAAAGCATGTAGTTGTGTTGCTTCTTTGTCTCTCATTGATAAACCAATCTGAAAATTTAAAAATATGGATAGTCAAAAGAGAAAACCAACAAAGATGAAAGTGCAGCAAAAATAGGAAGTGATAACACTGGAAGTGACATTTAAAGCTAATATAAATAGGGTTACAGACAAAATAGCCAACCATGGGAATGTTGACACTGCTACCATTGAGAGACTTTAGAGGTGCAGACAAGGAAGTTAGTGAAAACAAACTTAGCAATATATGACTTTTCTCTATGCATGCATAACTTACATGAAGAGAGATTTTAAAGTTGTGGGAAAAACTTTTAAAGGTCATGGAATAATCATATTTTTCTCATTATTAAGATCTCTTTTACATGGTTTTAGCATGCATCTTCATTTTTAGAGTTCCATACTATTGTGCAAAGTAAGACTGCCTATATTATAAAGAGAGTAGAATTGAAGTTTCAGGAGACATAATAGTATGATTGGAGGATGTCAAGCATAAGAAAAAATTGTATAATTAGTGAGTTGTTAAAAACAAGGATAGTGGTGGGGCAGTCCAAGAGGGTGGCATAAGAAGGCACTGAACATACCTCTTCCTGTGGACACAGCAAATCTGTAGCTACATGGGGAACAATTAATTCCCTCTGAAAAAGACCTGAAAACTAACTGAACAGCTTCCTTCACATCAAATAATAAAAGGGCCACATCAACAGGTAGCAGAGGCAGAGATATGGTCTCATCCAAAACCATACCCCCGCTAAGGTGACCCACAGTCAGACGGGATCTTACAAATCTGGGCCTCTTCCCTGAGGAGTTAGGGGTTCATGCCTCACAGCAAGCTCCCTAACCCCTGGGACCTGTAACAGAGAGACAATCCTCCAAAACGTCTGGGTTTGAAAACCAAAGGGGCTTAACATCCAAAGGGCTGTGGGGAACTGAGATGCATTTCTTAAAGGGCTTGCATGCAGACTCACCCACCTCAGGAACCAGTACAAAAGCAGCAGTTTGAAAAGTGCTTATACTATATGTGAAGGAGATTCATTTGCTAATACTAAAGCATCTGCCAGAGGAGCAGGAGTATGTTGGAACTCTCTTTGGGGTTGGAAGTGCTGGCAGGCACTATTTTTGTACTCTCCCTCTACCTTGATAGTACTGGCAAGTGTGACCAGCCCTGTACTCTCCCATTGCCCCACTAAAGATGGCAGGCAAGCACCAGCCCTAGGTTCTCCTGTGGCCCTGCAAAAGAGGGACATACCAGTTCTGTGCTCTCCAGTGGCCCCCACAAAAGCCAACAGGTGCATGCAGTCCATACTGGAGTCACTACTTAATCATCTGGCTCTGGTGGCCAGGGGCTTGCATTCCTAAATCCCACAACACTGTAACAATCAGAGAGACAGTTCTTGGCATGCTACCCTCCCCCCCCCCAGAGCACTACACAGACAGTGTACTGAAACAACCCCAGTCTGTCTGTGAAAAAGGCCTATTTACTTGTCTTGGAGCTTTAGCCTGAGAGGCAGACTTAAAGTTTGGCATATAGCTAGAGGCAACAAGGGTGCTTTCGAGGATGCCATTTTTCATTCTTCCTCAGCCTTGCTATAGCTTGCTGGTACCTCCCAGAAAGGATACATTTGTCTGAAGCCCTGATTTTTTCAACACCTCCAGATCCACCTAGTCTGCAGGCCAGCAAGGTTTACTATTGTGGCACCACAGGACTATATATATTTGCATACTTTCAAACTGCTACCTGAGGATCTGGCTTCTAATCAGCCTGAAACTAGGTGCTGACTGAGATTCCTCCCTTTAGAATACTGACAGGTCTTAGCACACCCTCAACAACTGGGACATATCAAGAATAAATTAGGCTGCTTAGACAATTACAAATGTTTGAGAGACAACAAGGAACTTAGGTCTAAGGTTGATGGATAAGTTGTATCTTTTATGCAAGGCTACTCCTTCAGGACTGGGGGAAGTAGCTGTTTTGCTGAAGAATACAATAACTGAATTGTACAATACACAAGAGGGGCTGAAAAGGAGATTACATGAAGCAAAAGAAAGTGATCTAGAAGACAAGTGTGAAACGCACCCAAACAGAACATCAAAAAGGAAAAAAAACCTTAAAAAAGTAAAGATATCTTAAGGGACCTATGAGACAACATAAATCTCAATAACATTTGCATTATAAGGGGTCCCAGAAAGAGAAGAGAGAGATAAAGGAGAAGGAAACTTACTTAAAGAAATAATGGCTGAAAACCTCCCTAATCTGAGGAAGGAAACATTCAGATCAAGAAAGACTATAGATAGGCCAGTGATGGGTAGTAAGGAGGGCACATATTGCATGGTGCACTGGGTGTTATACGCAAATAATGAATCATGGAACACTACATCAAAAACTAAGGATATACTGTATGGTGACTAACATAACATATTAAAAAATTATTATAGAAAAAAAAAGAAAGACTATAGAGACCTGAATAAGATGAAACCAAAAAGATCAACAATAAGACACATTATAAGTAAACTGTCAAAAGTTAAAGAGAGAATTTTAAAAGCAGCAAGAGGAAAACCCCTTGTTATGTACAAGGGAATCCCAATAAGACTATAAGCAGATTTTTCAGCAGAAATTTTGTAGGCCAGGAGAGAATGGGACAATATATTCAAAATCCCAAAAGGAAGAAGTGTCCAAACAAGAATACCCTCCCCAGCAAAGTTATCATTCAGAGTTGACAGAGAGATAAAGACTGTTCCAGACAATTAAAAGCTAAAAGAGCTCATCACCACTAAACTGGCCTTACAGGAAATATTAAAAAGGGACTTCTTTAAGCTTAAAAGAAAGTGCATTAATTAGTGACGAGAAAACATATGAATATATACATCTCAAAGGCAGAAGTAAATATATAGTAAAGGTAGTGGATTAATCACTTATAAATCTAGTATGAAAGTTAAAAGACAAAAGAAGTAAAAGTAACTTTAAGTACAATAATCAGTTAAGGGATGCACAAAATGAGAAGACGTAAAATGTGACATCAAAAACATAAAATGGGGGGAGTAAAAATGTAAAGTTTTCAAATATGTTCAGACTTAAGTTGCTATCAACTTAAAATAGATTTTAATATATCTAGGCTATTATCTGTGAGCCTCTTGGTAACCACAAAGCAAAAACCTATAATAGATCCACAAAAGATGACAAGAAAAGAATATAATAACACTAAAGAAAGTCATCAAACCACAACATAAGAGAGCAAAAGAAGAAGAAACAACAGAGAGGAACTACAAAACAGCCAGGAAACAATTAACAAAATGACAATAGGTACATACCTATTAATAATTACTTTAAGTATAAATGGACTAAATTCTTCAGTCAAAAGACATTGAATGACTGGATTTTTAGAAAGACCCAGTTATAGGCTACCTACAAGAAACTCACTTTAGGTACAAGGACACACCCAGACTGAAAGTAAAGGGTTGGAAAAAGATATTCCACACAAATGGAAACCAAAAGAAAGCTGGGATAGCTATACTTATATCACACAAAATAGACTTTTAAACAAAGACAGGGGTATTACATAATGATAAAGGGATCAATCTGACAAGAGGATATAACATTTGTAAGTATTAATGCACCCAACATAGAAGCACCTAAATAAATAACGCAAAAATTAACAAACCTAAAGGCAGAAATTGACAGCAATACGATAATAGTAGGGGACTTTAATATCCCACTTACATCAATGAATAAAGATTAAACAACATGCTACAGAACAACCAGTAAGCCAATGAAGAAATCAAAGGAGAAATAAAAAAAATACCTTGAGATGAAAACAGAAATACAACTTGTGAAAATCTATGGTGTGAAGCAAAAGCTGTTATAAAAGGGAAGTTCATGGTAATACAGGCCTACCTCAAGGAACAAGAAAAATCTCAAACTAAATTTACACCTAAAGGAACAACAAGAAGAAAAACAAATGAAGCCCAAAGTTAATAGAAGGAAGGAAAAAAAAAAGGTCAGAGTAGAAATAAATAAAATAGAGACTAAAAAATCATAGAAAAGATCAGTGAAACTAAGAGCTGGTTCTTTGAAAAGATAAGCAAAATTATTGCCAACAAATTGGAGAGCCTAGAAGCAATGACTAGATTCCTAGAAACATACAATCTTCCAAGATTGAATCATGAAGGAATAGAAAATCTGAATAGACCAATTACTAGTAAACAGATTGAATCAATAATCCAGAAAACCTCCCAAGAAAGAAAAAGTCCAGAACTAGACAACTTCACTGGTGAATTCTACCAAACATTTAAAAATTTAATATGTATCCTTCTAAAACTTTTCCAAAAAAATTGAAGAAGATAAAATACTTTTGAACTCATTTTATGAGGCCAGCATTACACTGATACCAAAACCAGTCAAGGACAACACACACACACACACACACACACACACACACACACACAAAATTACAAGCCAGTATCCCTGATGAACATAGATGCCAAAATCCTCAACAAAAGATTAGCAAACCAAATTAAACAAAACAACAGTTAAAAGAATCATATACCACAATCCAGTGAAATTTATCCCAGAGGTGCACGGATGGTTTACATCTACAAATCAATCAATATGATACATCACATTAATAAAATAAAGGATAAAAATCATATGATCATTTCAATAGATGTAGAAAAGGTATTAGACATAATTCAATGTCCATTTATGATAAAAACTCTCAACAAAGTGGGTATAGAGGGAATGTATCACAACAAAATAAAGGTCATATATGAGAAGCCCACAGCTAACATCATACTCAATTGTGAAAAGCTGAAAGTTCTTCCTCTAAGATTAGAAACAAAACAAGGATGCCCACTTTTGCCACTTTTATTCAACATGGCATTGGAAATCCTAGCCAGAGCAATTAGGCAAGAAAAAGAAATGAAAGGCATCCCAATTGCAAAGGAAGGAGTAAAAACTGTCACTATTTGCAGACAAATATATGTATATGTGTGTATGTATATTTATACTTTATACTTATATTTATAAGAAACCCTAAAGACTCCACCAAAAACTGTTAGAGCTAATAAATAAACTCAGGAAAGTCACTGGGTACATAATCAACATTCAGAAATCTGTTGCATTTCTATATACTAACAACCAACTATCAGAAAGAGAAATTAAGGAAACACTCCCATTTACAAGTGCATCAAAGTGAATACAATACTTAGGAATAAATTTATCTGAGGAAATGGAAGACCTATACGCTGAAAACTATGACATTAATGAAAGAGATTGAATATACAAGTAAATGTGAAGATATTCTATGCTCATGTATTAGAAGAATTAATATTGTTCAAATGTCCATATTACCCAAAGCAATATACTGATTCACTGCAATCCTCTTCAAAATCCCAATGGTATTTTTCAAAGAAATAGAACAAACAATCCTAAAATTTGTATGGAACCACAAAAGATTCCAAATAGCCAAAGCAATCTTGAGAAAGAAGAACAAAGCTGGAGGTATCATACTCCCTAATTTCAAACTATATTACACAGCTATCTATAGTAATCAAAATAATACAGTATTGGCATTAAAACAAACACACAGATCAATGCAATAGAATAGAGAGCCCAGAAATAAACCGACACAAATATAGTCAATTAATTTATGACAAAGGAAGTAAGAATATACAATGGGGAAAGCACAGTTGCTTTAATAAATTGTGTTGGGAAAAGTTACAGCCACAGGCAAAAGAATGAAACTAGACTACGATCTTATACTATACACAAACATTAACTCAAAATGGATTAAAGATTTAAATGTAAGATCTGAAACCATAAAACTCCTAGAAGAAAACAGGCAGTAAGCTCCTTGATATTGGTCTTGGCAATGTTTTCTGGATGTGTCTCCAGAAACAAAGGCAATAAAAGCATAATAAACAAGTGGGACTACATCAAACTAATCTGCACAGCCAGGGAAGTTACCAAGTGAAAAGGCAACCTACTGAATGGGAGAAAATATTTGCAAATCATATGCCAATAAGGAGTTAATATCCAAAATATGCAAAGAACTCACAATCATTAAAAATGAAATGAATCCAATTAAAAATGGGTAGAGCAACTGAATAGACATTTTTCCAAAGAATGCGTACTATTGGCCAACAGATACATGAAAAGGTGCTTGACATCACTAATCATCAGGGAAATGCAAATCAATACCAGAATGAGATATCACTTCACACCTGTTAAAATGGCTATTATCAAAAAGACAAGTTTTAGCAAGTGTTGGCAAAGATGGGGAGAAATGGGAACCCTTGTGAACTGTTGGTGAGAATGTAAATTAATACAGCCACTATGAAAAATAGCATGGAGGGTCCTCAAAAAATAAAAATAGAACTATCATATGATCCATCAACTCCACTTCTGGATATTTATCTAAAGAAAATTAAAACATTAACTTGAAAAGATATACACGTCCCCCTATACATCATAGCATTATTTACAGTAGTCAAGATGTGTAAGCAACCTAAGTGTCCTTTGGTATATGAATGGATAAAGAAAATGTCAGATATATATACAATGGGATATTACTGAGCCATATAAAAGAATGAAATCTTGCCATTTGTGACAACATGGATGGACCTTGAGGGCATTATGCTAAGTGAAATAAGTTAGAGAAAGACAAATACCATATGATTTAATTTATATGTGGAATCTAAAAATAAATAAATAGACAAAAAAATTTAAAGAATGAGCTAATAGATACAGAGAACAAAGTTGTAGTTGCCAGAGATGGGGGTGGAATATTGGAGGGTGGGTGAAGAGGGTTAAAAAGCAGAGACTTATAGCTATAAACTAAATAAGTCATTGGGATGTAATGTACAGCGTGGTGACTATAGTTAATACTGTATTGTATATTGAAAGTTGCTAAGAGTGTAAATCTTAAAAGTTTTTATCACAAGAACCAAAAATTTTGTAACTACATATGGTGATGGATGTTAAGTAGATTTATTGTAGTGATCATTTTACGATATATACAAATATCAACTTGTGTCGTATGCCTGAAACTAATGTTATATGTCAATTTTATATAAATAAAAAAAGAATTACATCAAAGGTTGACATTTGAACAAATGTAGATATTTGTGGCTTGAGTCTGTTCAAGTTATGTCAAGCTTCTGCTTTGTAAATAGAATTTTCCTTTCTCAGAGTGTTTTACAAAATTTCTCGCCAGTTTGATGATGTTCTGAGTATGCTACTCTTTTTTTATTTCTTCTTGCTTACCTTTTTGGAAGCTCATTGTTTTCTCTGAAAGTGTATGAATGATAAAAATGTAGATAAAACTTAAACTAGCAAATTTTATTTGCAGAAGCCCTGGCAAAATATTTACTTTTTTAATACAATTTAGAATAGGGCCATAGAGTGGTGAGAACTGTATTGGGAAACAAAGTGCTAGTTGAAATTAAAAGATTGGGGTTGTTTGTAGAACTTAACATACTTTATCATAAATCACCAGAAGCTTGTTTATTGCTTTCAGGTTTACCATTAGCAGACTATTGGAATTTTCTTCTTGTTTTTCATTTTGATATATGAATGTCATTGGTTCTTGAATAACAAGAAGAATTATGATAGTTTATTCAAGCTTTTCTGTGTAAATATCTAAGATGGAACCAGTTCAATCCAAAACTTAATTGTATACCTATTATGTGTGTAAAAATGTGCTAGATGTTTGATTTATAAGGGTTCAGACCAAATTACATACATTTCCAGCCCAATGGGATGTAAGGAGAAGAGGAATTAGTTGAAAAGACTTTTACCATAATGCGGAATCATTTGAGTCACAAATAGATGATCTTATTCACCTAGACAAGCATAAGCACTAAATGGAGAAGGAGGTATTCAGTAGATGATGTTGAACACTGACACTTTGTTGGAGAGTTCATGATCCTCATGAGCAAAGCAGTGGACACTGGTAGATTTAGAGTTACAGCATGTTCTCATTGTTATCAGGGAAAACTTGTTTAATTGTGAAAGTGGGTATGAATTCTAAGGCTCTATTAGAAGGAAACATAATGCAAAAGTTCACTGAACAAAAATGGTTACATATGAATTGTCTCTGACCCCAAAGGAATGTTCAGTGTAGTTGAAGAGTCAAGACATGCATATGTGAAGCCATTATTGATTTGACAGAATAAGAACCTTCCCTATATTCTTAACATAAGCTTTCTTTGTCCTGGAAGGTTTCATGGAGGATATGGGATTTGAGATGTTCACTGAAGAATTGCTAGACTTATTCATGTTAAGATTAAATTTACTTTTTGCAGTAGAACATACTGTAACTACTGTTTGACATAATTATTGTAAGCAGTGAATTTCATTGTAGCATACTAGGGATACCAATCACAGGTTCAAATCAGACTATCTGGATCCAAATGCAGACTCCACAGCTTATTAGTTGCAACACTGTAAAATGGGATAGTGTATTTCTTATTGTTAAGGATTAATGAGATCATCTACATATTGTAGAAATAGCATGAACTTTGGAGTCTGACAGACATTGGTTCAAATTCTAATTCTGCCACTTGCTAGAGCCATTAGGCACTGGAGTTCTCCAAGATTCAGTTTTCTCATTTATAAATAGTGATGATAAAGCCTAACTCAAAGAGCTGTTGTGATGATTAAACAAAGCATTTTCAAGTTAAATTTCTACAAGTGATTAAGCATATTATATAAAGCACTTAGCAGGGTGCCTGACATATAATAAAAGCTCTGTAAATAATGTTGTGTTGTTAAACAATCTAAGTAATGTAGAGACTCAGTTTTATCTTCTTATTCATGGTTTTAGGGTGAACCTGGTCTGCCTGGATATCCAGGAAACCCTGGAATCAAAGGTTCTAGGGGAGATACTGGTTTGCCTGGATTACCAGGGACCCCTGGAGCAAAAGGACAACCAGGCCTTCCTGGATTCCCTGGTAATATTCCTTTTCTTAAATGCTTCCTTCTCTCCTTCCTATCTACTCTAACCCATACCACAGAACAACTTCTTATTTGGCAAACTGCTCTTCTATTTACCAATGAGATACTGACTAGCAACATAATCTTGAACCAGCTCTTTAACTTATCTTTGCCCAAATTTCTTTCTGTATAAAATGAGAATGACTATTACCAGCTCAGCAGGACAATATCCTGTGGGCCAAAAAACTGTTTTCTAGAGCATTTTTCAATCTTTGACTGCTAGCCACAAGTCAATTAAGAGGCCTTACTATTTTTGTAGGTGATAATATACACTACCAAACCCTAGCCTGCCGCTGATTCTCTTAGAAAGTTGTGCTCAGGCACACAGTTGGGTGACTGCTGGTAGGACAACTGTTCAGTTCATTTATATGGCAAGGACTAAGTCATGAAAGCAAAGGAACTTAGCATTATAGTCAAGTAGGTAGCCTGAATTACATTGTTGTACTATCTGCTCTGTTTATGCTTGTATTTAATTTGTTCATTTGTATGTCTTTTGGATTGCACAGTGGCATGGATAGAGTGGGCCTTTGGTTATCTTTTCCTTAATGTTTTATTGAAGTATAATGTGGAGTAAAATGTACAAGACTATAGATGAGTTTCATATATATATATATGAAATATATATATATATATATATCCATGTACCTACCACACATATCAAGATATAAAATAGTTCCCTTGCCCCATAAAGTTTTACCCATGCCCCTTCACAGTGAAACCACCCCCCAAAGTAACCACTACTATGATTTCTATTTCCATCAAGTAATTTCACCTGTTTTTGAAATTCAAATAAATGGAATCATACAGTATATATCCTTCTCTCTGGCTTCTTTCACTCATGTCTGTAAGATTCATTTCTCTTGTTGCATGTGTCAGTTTGTTTTTTTATAATTACTCTGTGATATTCCATTGAAGAAATACATAATAATCACTCATTCACCTGTTGATGGACTTCGGTTGTTTCCAGTTTGAGACTATTAAAAAAAGATGCTATTAAGATTCTTTGACATGTCTTTTGGTGGACATACATACTCATTTCTCTTAGACAATAACTTGGTAGTAGAATTATGGAATCATAGAGTAGGTATGCATTTAACTTTAGTGGATGGTGCCTGTTTTCCAAAGTGGTTTTATAAATTACGGTCTCACATGCAATGTATGAAATGTTCCTGGGTGGCTCCTGGTGGCTTGTCGTGATTATATTGTGGTTAGTACTTTGTATTGTGAAATATCCAGTTGCCCATTCTTCACCTTGTTTGGTATTGTCAGTCTTTTTAATTTTAGCTGTTCTGGTGGGTACATAGAAGTGTCTCATTGAAGTTTTAATTTACATTTTTAAATGAATGACAATAGTAAACACCTTTCCATATACTTATTGGCCATTTGGATAGAATCTTTTTGATTGCCTGCTCCATGATTTTTGCTCACATTTATTGAATTGTTTGCTCTTTTTTCTTATTGATTCAGAGCAGTTCTTTATAGATTCTAGATATGAGTCCTTGTCAGATACATGTATTACAAATACATTCTTTCTGTCTCAAATTTGCCTTTCATTCCTAATGCTGTTGTGTGATGACATTTTCTTAATACTGTTGTGTGATGAACAGAAGTTGTTAATTTTTTCTAAAGTTAAGTTTAATAAAGTCCAGTCTATTAATTTTCTTTCATAGTTCATGCTTTTTGTTTCCTATTACAAAATGTTTGCCTACTCAAGTTTATGGAAATATTCTTCTATTTTTTCTGTAATGTTTAATGTTTGAGTTTTTATATTTAGGTTTACGATGTATCTCAAATAAAAATATTTTTATGGTGTGAAGTAGGGGTCAAGGTTCATTTTTTTTAAAACAGATATTCATTTGCTCCACGCTGGTTTTTTTTTCTTTTAAAGAACCTGAGATCTTCTGTTCTTCTGCTCATGAAAAGACGTCATTAAGGAAGTGAATAGGGAAGCCACAGACTAGGAGAAAACAATTGCAAAACATATATCTGACAAATGACTGATATCTGGGATATATAAACAACTTTTATAATTCAATAATAACAAGATATACAATCCACTTTTTTTAAATGGGGAAAACTTTGAAAAGACATTTCACAAAAGAAGATATATGGATGGCAAATAAGCACATAGCAAGGTTATCAATATTATTAGCCATCAGAGAAATGGAAATTAAAACCACAATGAAGTAGCACTACATTCCTATGAGAACAGTTATTATTAAAACAACTGATATCACCATATGTTGTACAAGGATCTGGAGCAACTGAAATTCTGAAACATTGTTGTGTCAAATGGTTTGGCAGATTTTTTTTTTTAATAAGATGTACCACATGCCTACTCTGACTCAGCAGTTCCCTTCCTATCTAGGTATTTATCCAAGATAAATTAATACATATATCCACAAAAATACTGATGCAGAAATATTCATAGCAGCATAACTTATAATAGCTACACACTGGAAGTGGAACAGGTTTCCATAAATAAATAGATATTCATAATACCTAAAACCTGACAATGACCCAAATGTCTGACAATAGATGAATGGATTAAAAAATTGGTATATCCATACAATTTTTGTATGGAATCCTACCAGTTCTACCAATGTAATATTGTGGTGATTATTTTTATTATGAATATATAATAATGCCAGCCTCTGGAGAAATCACTTTAAAACTTAAAATTATTCTTAAAAATATTCAGCAAATACCAGCATCTTCCTTGTTTTTTTTCCCTTTCTTCAGTTTCTGTGCTAACGCTGTAAATTATAAGTTTGAGTTATAACTCTTAAAGCAATGCACTTTTTCTTTTATTATTAAATTGAACTCTTTATTCTAGGAACCCCAGGACTTCCTGGAGCAAAAGGTATTAATGGTCCTCCTGGGAACCCTGGCCTTCCAGGAGAACCTGGTCCTGTAGGTAAGCATGAAACCTAAGGGTTAGTTGTAAAACTAAGGCTCATATTCATTTTGGGAAAGTCAAATCATTTCTGAGAGCTGTGAACATTTTTAAGACAAGGAAACATGGTGATCATTCACTTAGTTCAACTTGTCAGGTACAAAGTGAACAACACTTTTTTTCTAAGTGAACAACTCTTGATAAAAGTTACTTAAAATTATTACTTTGAAACCTTATTTGGGGGGCTTTTTCCAGGGAGAGTTATTTCAGGTATCCTACAATTAGTGGAAACTCTGGTATTTTAAGAATGGCAAAATGTTGGGGCGCCTGGGTGACACAGCGGTTAAGCGTCTGCCTTCAGCTCAGGGCGTGATCCCGGGGTTCTGGGATCGAGCCCCACATCAGGCTCCTCCGCTATGAGCCTGCTTCTTCCTCTCCCACTCCCCCTGCTTGTGTTCCCTCTCTCGCTGGCTGTCTCTATCTCTGTCAAATAAATAAAAATAAAATCTTTAAAAAAAAAAAAGAATGGCAAAATGTTGTTTACTGAATTCTAAAGCAAGTCATTTCTCTGGCCCCACATGTGAGGCCTAAAATAGCACCCCATTCCACCCCCACACCTTACTTTCCTTGATATTCTAAAGCTAGATTAAAATGAGAAACTGAAAGTTTTTGGATAGTGAGTGAATGATAAAATTCTTCCTTATTCTTATTAGCTTTTATTCCTTTCATGCTTCTTTTTCACAAGATTTTGTGATTTAGAGGGGTGTCTCATAGGTACTTTGTGTCATGTGGATAGAACTATTTGAAGCTTGTATGGAAAGAATGGGGAATATGGAAGGAAAGGGAATTGAGAGGATAGGTATCACGTGCTATACCCTGTGCTTTAGGTGGTGGAGGTCGTCCTGGACCACCAGGGCCTCCAGGTGAAAAAGGCAACCCAGGTCAAGATGGTATTCCTGGACCAGCTGGACAGAAGGGTGAACCAGGTGCTATATTTTTTCATTGTTCCTAATTTTCTAATTTCTTCCTTGTCTTCTTTAACTTTTGCCCTTTTTTACCCACAATGAAATTATATCTTCTTTCTTAACCTCTAAGCTACTATACACTTTTTCCTCCCTAAGTACCTTCTTGCACTCTGTACTGAGAATATTACTTCACGTTTATCAATCAGGTTGCCTCCTTCTTAAAAAAAACTCCATATCCTTTCTTGCCCAATTTTTTATGTGAAGTTACCCAGCTATTTTTATCTTCTCTGGATGACCTCATTTCAGTATGCAATCTATATTCCATTTATAGATCTATGTGTATATAAAGATATATTTAACACTTATCACAAGTAGAATATATTTTTATAGTTTTCTCATGTTAGAATTGTGGTTCCATGTTGGAAACAAATCTTCTGCATGTTTCGTATAACATAGTAGCACTCAGTGAAAAACTGAATGATTCAAAAAAAACTTGTCCTTGTTTCATTTATTATTATCTATTTGAGAGTTTTGGTTTATACCCTGACAGGTCAACCGGGCTTTGGAATCCCAGGACCCCCCGGACTCCCAGGACTTTCTGGTAAACTAATAAAACATACTAGATCAGTCCGTATAAAGAGAATGTGTTCCAGTACATTTATTTTTCCATCTCTACCATTTACTGTTATAAAATGTACATACAACCCCAGAAAACTCAAAGCTAAAGTTATATCTTAAAGCAGTTCTTAATTAACAACTTAGTAGAAAAAGTTGTGCTATATAAAAATGCATTCTTTAGGAAATTTACATATAAATATCTCTTCTTAATTTCATAAGTAATTGCTAAGGAAATGATAAAGAAAGCAAATTCGTAGAAAGAGGTAGATTTCAACAAATTTTTTAAAAGTCTTTCAGCCGAAAAAAAAAAAACCAAAAATGCTCTTTTCTCCCTATGGAAACAAAACCAAGGTATTATAAGGAAACTGTAGAAATACGTACCAATAATAAAAATGGAAAACTTCATATTAATATATGTTTTGCGTTTTGGGTGGGTATGTGCTCATACACATCTACGTGCCCTCACTTGTTCTTGCTTTCACTGTAAGCACCAAAGTGTTAATTGAATGAGTGAATGTGTGTATAGATACGCCTGTTTATGTTCTGAAATGACCATTAACTAGTCTATGGAAGTTTTTTCAAACCACAGACTATCTCCTAGAAATTCCTATATCCTTCCCGTGATCCCAATGTCAAAATTATTACTTTAATGTGCCACTGTTTTATTGCTTTCAGGCATGTTGGTGGTGTAGAAAAAATGTTGAGAATAGTTTGTCTGGGTTGGGATTCTAAATCTTGAATAGAATTGTCTTCAGGGACACACAGCAACCATTGAAGATCCATATCTTCATTAGTCTCAAAATATTTGTTTAAGGAATTTCCTCCAGCCATTTCTAACCTGTTCATGCCAATACTTTGAACCTTTCTATTTTTTTGTTTTTTATTTTCTCACAGCTACTGATCATGTGATCATTGCTCTGTGTCCTAATACAAAGGGTATCTTTCAGGATCCAAGCTATTATTGTTTTTATATTTCCATACATACTCTAATAAATATTTCTGATAACAGTTGAATATATTTCATAAGAAGAATGGGTTTTTTGGACGGGTGAGGGATTTGGTGGAAGATAGAAATGATCCTAGCAAATCCCATCACTTGTTCTAATAAGAATGAATCGATTTAGCCTTATAGGCAAGCCTAATACGGGCAGTACCATTTAATGTGTTTCCTAATGTCACTTTGCTTTCATAGGTCAAAAGGGTGATGGAGGATTACCTGGCATTCCAGGAAACCCTGGCCTTCCTGGTCCAAAGGGAGAACCAGGCTTTCAGGGTTTCCCTGGTGTGCAAGGTCCCCCAGGCCCTCCTGGTACTCCAGGTCCAGCTCTGGAAGGCCCTAAAGGCAACCCTGGGCCCCAGGGTCCTCCTGGGAGACCAGGTATGTACATGAGTGGTAGGGGAATGGTCTGTTTATTCGTTAATTTATTTCATTTTGCTGGCAGGTTATTCAGTCTTTAGGACTTTAGACTCTATAATCTAAGAACGTCTTACAAGTAAATAGCTTGGTTTATACCTAGCTCCATCCATTTCTGTAGCATCTAATAATTCTTTTCAGTAATGCCTTTCATCATTTACTTACATTTGAACTAAAACCAACTTGGAGGAAAAAAGAAAATAGTGGATTTATTAGTCTTTTTATTAAACATAAAACTATACTGATAACCTGGCAGCAAAATGCCATCTGCATTTTTAATGTGAGCTTCTCAGCATGTCATCACAGAAATCATTTTAGTGATCACCCCATAGATGCTTGTGGTCCATACCGAAAGTGTTGCTATGGTTCTGTCATATGATCAGCAAATGTCACCAAGCACAATAAAAAAATTTTATCTTCTCTAGGAACTAGGCAATCAAATGTATCTTCAACATCACAGCATGATTAAATTGAATAGCAATCTCTTCATACCAGCTTCACGTCTATTCCTCATTTGTCGTGTGTTAACTGCTCTTGTAGTCTCAATTTTGCATCCAGTGTTCACTTTTTATTTTGTATATGTGCTGTGTCACTTCATTTTGCTGTTTGGAAATGCTTGTTTTCATCCAGGATTAATGTTGCTGAGCCCAGTCACTGGTGATAAATTATTAACAGATTTTTGGGACTTAATATTCAATTTTTATATTTTCAGAAATTAAAAACTTGGCCTTCATTTATTTAAAATAATAAGAGAAATCTAAGGTTAAAGAAACAAAGCAGTTGTCTTTTAGCCTTTGAAAGTCTCTGACTCATTTTTTAAATGTTTTTAAAAATAAAAATCTCCATTTAAATTACCATAAACTCTGAAGTGATTGGAGTTCATTTTAATAAGATATGCTCTGAAAACATGAATCAAATGTGATCACATACTTTGTTCAGAGGATCATTTCCAAAACCAGATTTTATCTGATCTGTCTTGACTGTTTATAGAGGTTCTTCAGAGTTTTACCTTGTTCTAGTAGTGAAGAAAACCAGTGAAAACCACCTCAGCCGTATTAACTCTTGCATGTAAAGAATTGACACCAATGTCTTGCTTGGTTATGCATGCAGTAATTATAAAATAAGCCAAACTATTATCATTTTTTATATTTTAATCAGCACTCTGATTATTTTTTCTTTACTAGTAATGGAGCTCACTGTGGAACATTGTTGTGAAATGTGTCAAAATAAAGACATTAGCCACAAAGGTGCTTTTAAAAATTACTGTTTCTAAATAGTAGGAGGAAGAACACCTACCTGATGAGTAGTTTGTGACTTCTAACTTTGTTCATAAACTGCAAATTAAAGTGGAGTTTTAAACCCATTGATCTTAGAATTAGTTGTTTTTGAGCTCATGGTAACGATTATTAAAAATGATTTTTTTTGCCTTTCAAAATATGTCACATGTGCCGTCTTTATTTTAGTGCTGATGCTAAGTGGTAATAATTTGGTTTTTCTATAGGTGCATGAATATGAACTTCCAGAGTATTCTTTTATTGAATTAAAGTTTAACTTGAAAGAAGTTAGTGTAATGCTTTAGTTTCTTGATATTGCTAACAATTTTGATATTTTTCCTTTTTGTTAATGATGACATTGGGCCTTGGTGAACTTTGATCCCTATCCAGGTCCTCCAGGTTAGCTCCTTAACTCCAAAGTAGTAACTGCATGAACTTTGAAACTTTTCTTATATTTTTATATATATTTATATGTGTGTGTACATATAGTTATACATATATACATGTATATGTGTACATGTATGTACAAGTGTGCATATATATAATTCTATATATAATTCCTCTCTCTCTCTCCATATATATATGTATATATATATATGGATATATATATACCTATCCCTAATATTTTCAAGTACTCGAATCTATTTTAAGAGCATATATGCCAGTGCAGTTCTTACATGTTGGTCTATCTCTGAAAGTTGAAAGAACTGTAGAGTCCAATGCTTCTGTTTATTGGAATAACCCAAAATTACCTAGTTAGGAAAACTAATTTAACATTTTGTTATTTTTACTCAAAAATTTATAGTACCCAAAAGTGTATTGTATAATATTTTACCTTACCTTCAGAGTAGAGTGTATTTCTTATTTTTGTTTTATATCTGTTAATGTAAATGAAATAGAACTACCCTTCAAAAAGACATTCTTTTTTTTAACTTTTTATTTAAATTCCAGTTAGTTAACATACACTGTAAATTAGTTTCAATTACAATTTAGTGATTCAACACTTACAAACAATACCCAGTGCTCATCACAGGAAGTGTACTCCTTAATCCCTATTGCCTGTTTCACAAACCATCAGTTCGTTCTCTATAATTAAAGAGTCTGTTTCTTGGTTTGCCTCTCCTGTCTTTTTTCCCCCATGCTCATTTGTTTTGTTTCTTAAATTCCACATATGAGAGAAATCATATGGTATTTGTCTTTCTCTGGCTGACGTATTTCACTTAGCATAATATTCTCTAGTTCTATCCATGCCATTGCAAATGGCAAGATTTCATTCTTTTTTATGGCTCAGTAATATTCCATTGTGTGTGCATATATATATATATATATTATATATATATATATAATATATAATATTCCATTGTGATCCATTTTACATCTTCTTTATCCACTTATCAGTCTATGGACATTTGGGCTCTTTCCATAGTCTGGCTACTGTAGATAATGCTCCTGTAAACATCCGGGTGCATGTATCCCTTTGAATTAGTGTTCTTGTATTCTTTGGGTAAATACCTAGTAGTGCAATTGCTGAATCATAGGATAGTTCTAGTTTTAACTTTTAAGGAAACTCCATACTGTTTTACACAGTGGCTGCACCAGTTTGCATTCCCATCAACAGTACAGGAGGGTTCCCCTTTCTCCACATCCTTGAAAAGGCGTTCTTTTTTAAACAATAATATGTATTATCAGATCCTGCAAATATGCAATTCTTGACTTGCTGCAACTCTTATAATTTTTCAAACCATCCCATCTTCACATTTTGGGTTGTCACAAAGTTCTAAATTCTCCTGCTATGAAAATGAATTAATAGGTACAGAATTAAAAAATTCCATACAACCAACACAGATTAGAAGCCTCTTAATCTTATTTGAATCATACACATGTAAACCTTACACACCAAAGAACAGTTACCAGGAGCTGTCCAATGAAAAATCGCTGATTCACAGTGAAAGATGTTAACCTAATTAGGAGTAAAAGGAACCACAAATATCTGAATGTGTTTATTATCTCAAGATAAATAGACCTTTTCAAATTTCTGAGGAGTAACTAACATGAGGAAAAAGTATATTTCTGAGTTCTGACTATTGGGAATGGCTGGAAATTTTCTTTTATGAATTAAAAATTCATAATTTTTCAAGATTCTTTTTAGGAAGCCATCTATCTCTATCTGAACAGATTCCTTAGTTACTTACTCCTACTTACTACTCACTCCTTCCACAAACCCCTAATTTCATAGAGACATGGAGTATCCAATCTAGAAGAGACTTAAGTTTTACACTTTTCAAAGAGACATTACTCACTAGACACTTGTTAAAGATGGCAAGACAGGTTTTATTTAAGACTATTACAGTAGGGGAGAGACAGTTGCAATAGGGGAAAGAGACTGAACTCAACTGAATACAACAAGGATAAATGGGGATTTATAGTCAACCAGCACAGTGAGGGGGTCAGTGGATGAAAAGTTACTAACATGAAGCATTAAGGGTAGGTAGATTCTTGCTAAACTGGCCTAATAGCATTCTTGCTAAAGTCAGGCTAAAGACTTAGACATCAAGTTTGGGGATGAGGGACTTGATCAGATATCAACAGTGGGGGGACTGTCTGTAAACTGACTTGCTAAAGGATTCTTGCCAAAACTAGGCTTCAGCATACCAAGAACAGGGCCTAAGGATGAGGCCTAGTTGAGAAGAAGGCTCAGAGGAGCCAATCTAAAATTTAGTCAAGGAGAGAACCTTTGTCACATATGAGAAAGCTGAGGCACAAAGATGTTAAGAAGCTTCCTCAAGGTCATACTGTTAGTCACTGGCATAGTTGGGAATCTGACTTAAGGCTCCCCAGTGCTCTGTTAAGTGTCTGTTTTACTAATAACATATATCATCCTCCAACAAAAGCAGTTTTATGGCTCAGTGCTTATGATCTGGCTTCTTATTCTAGTTATAAATATAATAGGTGGTGAAGCGAAGCTACTTCTGCCATTTTAGGAGACTCTTCATTATAGCAGACTGGACCTTGCCTCCACTCTCTTGTTTTCTGTTACCTCATAAGTTATCTCATAAGTTCCATCAATCCCTATTAACTGCTTCTTGTGTCTCTCCTAAATGGATGTCATCAAAAAGATTAAGACAAGTGCATAGTGTTTAACTATCACCATGATAAAGAGAAAACTTAGGGAATACTTTGAAGTAATTTTGATTACTCCCCTATCTGACTTGCATAGAAGTCTGCTGCCTTGATCACTTCCAGATTTTAGTGTTGGCTAGAAGATTGCTTTCTTCTGAGACACTAGAATATATTCAAAGAAGAAACAGGGAAGTAGCCACATCACTTTAATACTGATTTGACAATGTATTTACCAGATGTACTTTAAATTACATAGTTACTGGAACCTAGTATCTACAGTGTTCTCTTCTTTGCAACAGTTGAAGTCTACAACCTTAAGTGGAAACTGGATTTAAAATTGATGAGCACTGGGTGTTATACGCAACTGATGAATCATTGAACACTACATAGGAAACTAATGATGTACTATATGTTGGCTAATTGAATTTAAATAAAATAAAATTTGCCAATCAATTCATCAGCTTATCTTTAGTTATTACCACTTATGTACAAGACTTTAAGTTTTGTTTTGTTTTGTTAAACTTTCTTAGGTCATTTGAGAAATAATGGATTGAGAGCTTCATGTACAAAATTGACTTGGCATATAACTCATTAAAATTTTACCGCTTAGAAATTAAGATCTTAGGAGTTTTGCTATGATATGATCTGAAGTTTTCCTTGTTACGTACTCAGACCAAAATACATATTTCAGTGGCATTTTTCTAAGCTTTCTTGTTATTGGTCCTTCTATAGCAAATACACATATAAAATTGCTTTACAGGAATGCTATTTTATTTAACTAATTGTGTGGCCAGACTCTCTCAAACTATGGTCTTGAGTCAGTTTGCTGTATGTGGTTTAGAAACCATTTAAACAAACAGAAGCTGATTTTTAGCCTTCTGATTTACAAATTATCAAATGCTTTAAAAGTTTTATTACCTGGCAGTAATAATAATGTTTTGTACTTATGTGACGTGCCACCCTTTACATCATTTAATGCACTTTTATTAAAAGCTCCTTGAAGGCAGAGTGTGGGTGTAGTGAATCTTTGTGTTCCCTGTCTCACCTTGCATCTGGCAGATATCAGGTCTATATTTTTAAAATGGAATTCGATGTTTATTTATTTATTTATTTGTTTATTTATTTATTTATTTATTTATTTATTAGAGAGAGAGAGAGTGCAGCAGGAGGAGCAGTAGGCAAAGGGAGAAGCAGGCTCCCTGCTTAGCAAGGAGCCCGATATGGGACTCGATCCCAGGACCCTGGGATCATGACCCCAGCTGAAGGCAGAGCCAACTGAGCCACCCAGGCATCCCTGGAATTTGATCTTTAAAACAACTGTATGGTGACTAACATAACATAATAAAATATTATAATAAAAAATAAATAAATAAAACAACTGTAAAGGAGGTTAGGGCAGATAACATTGTTCCCATTACGTGGATGAGAAAACAAGCTCAGGGAGATTGAATTGTCCATAGTCCCATTGAGATAAATAGAACCAAGAACAGACCCTAGTTCTTCCAATTCCTGGGATTCAATGCTCTAGCACAATTTATTCTCTCTGCTGACTTCAGTGTTTATAAATCATAGCAAGACTTCTAAGGAAAGGAAACTGTGTTTATAGTTAATTAACATTAATCAAGAGTTGTCCTATTTATAGGCCTTTTATCTTTTTATTTAATGATCCTTCTTTTAATAGTTAATAGCCTGATTTAATATGTGCATTGGATAATAATAAAGTAAATGTGATATTTTCTGTGGTTTGGGGTAGGATATTGCATGTCAAAATATTTTTAATGTACCCCTTCACTGATGGTCTTCACATTTTTGGAAAATTTGGCTCTTTATTATTTTTTTTTGGCTCTTTATTTTAACATTCAGTGGTGAACAAGTACATATTGGCTCTTTCTCTTTGAATAACTCGTTATAAGTAATAATTCACAGAAGAAAGCTTCTTGATGAATTGTGAAAAAAATCAGAATATGGTTTCATAGAATGATTTTCAAAGAAGGAAAATAGAAGTACAGTTGGTAATGGCGATTGTGTACTTTTAATTTCTCTATTTTATCATCTATGATCTTTTATTTTTGTCTAATGAGTCCTTTAAAGTTAACTGTACCTCTTTGAGGTGGTCTGAACATATCAAGAAATTTGCACCTTGAGTTTTTACTAAAGGAAGGCAGAGGCCAAGATAAATGTAAGCATTTATCCACAATTATCCCTTTGTGAAGGGAATGGAAGGCAATCAGCGAAATGGTACTGTCTTACCAACTTCAATGTTTGAGATGCTAACTTTTGGAAAGCCACAGTAGCAGTGTTAACATGATATCTTTAGTAGAGTTTTCCATTTTTTTTGGATTAATGAAAGCAGCTTATTTCCTATAATAAGCTCTATTTGAAAATGTTTGGTTCTCTATACTTCTGTATGGTGCTGTTTGCATACTGATTACACTGTAGGTATGAGAAATACTGGCTAAGAGGATTATTGTTTAACTTGTGCTATAATGTGAACCACTTCTAACTCATAATCTTATTTTGTACTGTGTGATGTCTGATACTGCTAACATCGATCTTTGGGCTTTGGTGAACTCTGATCTTCCCAGGTTTTCAAGGTTAGACTCTTCACTGGTCAATTCTTTTTTTTTTTTAATGTTTTGTATGTATGATAAGAGAAATGCACTTTTTTTTTTGCTGTAACTCAGAAGTCATTGAAGAGGGCTGTTATCCTCAAATACTACCTGCTCTGGTATTTAGCATATTGGTGAAGTTAATGTGACTTGTTTATAATCAAGTTTGAAATGACATTAGGTCTTTGTAGCTTCAATTTTTATAATAGGTAATCCATATGTGAAGACATGTTGAATTTTAAATGGATATACACTTATTGTTATGTTTAAGACTGCATTAAGATTTTTAGACAGGCATCTGGCCTATTTGTAACCTCTGCATATTGATTTTTGTTGCATGATGTTGCTCTGATATGTGTTTATGTGGCTATTTTCAAAAAAGGAAGAAGGTTACCATTGAGTACTATTAAAAATAAAACGTATATGTCCCTGATATCATTAGCAAATCATTAATTTAAATTTGAAGGACTCTGGAATGGCAGACCTGAATTAATAACATGTAAATTTCCCAATATTTTCTTTTAATTGCAGAAAGAACAATTCTCATAACATGCCTGTTTTTTTTCAAATATTCTGATAACTTTTCAGACTGGGGAAAAGGATCATAAAAGATTCTCTTTTTTTCCCCATCTTAATCTTACTTCCTCATTGTTAGGCTGATTAACAGAGTGTTTATTTTTTTTTCCTAATAAGACGATTTGCTACCTGATTTCTAGTCCAAATTATACATTATGGATGAAATAATTTTGCTTAGAAAACCCTATCTAGGGGTGTGAACTCAGCAGTTGCTCTTGTTTGTTTATTTTAGTGCAAAATACTCCAGCCCTTTCTTTATGATTGGGAAGGGAATTTCTAAGCGTGTCTGTCTGGTTGCTGGACTTGGGCGACTATATAATTTAAACTGTTTAAAGATAAAACAGTTGTACTGTTGTGGACCTGCTTCCTCTTTCTCATGTGCCAGATAGAATAGTGTTATATTATGAAATCACATAGAAATAGCTGAAAGATTTAAAATGGTCTCATATTTTAAAGGTATGTTCTTACTTTCGGTTTTACAAATAATGAAGGTAATAGTAGTAATAATAATTTTTGAAAACCTCTTACATAATTCTTAGTATGTACCAGGCACCATGTTAAGTAATTTTACATATTATCTCATTTAATCCTTGGATCAACCTGATGAAGTAGGTACTATTCTTATTTCTATTTTAAAGAGGAGGAAATTGAGGCCAAGGAGATTAATAAACTTCCTAAGGTCTAACAGCTAATAATTATTGAAGCTGGGATTCCAACCCAGCCTTCCAGCTCCAGAGTCCAGCATTCTTAATCCATATGCCGTCCTGCCTTGTTAGCATGCAGTCATTTATTCTGGGTCTTAAGAGTATTGGAAGGGAACTAAAGTCTGAATTTTAATCTCAGATCAGAAAGATGACCCTTTGTCCATGGGTAAGCATAAACTCAAGTATTCTAAATTCATTTGCCTAGGTTATTTCCTTCAAAAGTAATCACTATATACCTTGCTTTTTTGTTGAAACCAATGAAAAACTAAGATCACCAAAGGAGAAAATGTGTAAGTGCTAACTGTTGCCTGTTCATTATTTAGTGCTTCATAATTAGTTTCTTAAGGCAGAACTAGTTGGTCTTAGCTTCAGCCACTGCCTAGCAAGCAAGTAACAGCTTTTTCCTACCTAGTGACAAAAGATGTAGCCACTGATAGATCTTGTTGGTTGTTTAATGGACCTGATACCTCTATTTAAAATGAGAAGTTAAAAAGATAGTATAAGGAAAAGAGCTTAGCAAAATCCTCTTTTAAATAATTTTATTTATTCACAAGACATATGCAGAATTTTTTTCCAGAAATATTTAAAATGCAAAGAATATGAAAACATGTTTAAAATAAATTCAGAAGTACTATATTGAATTAATAAATTTCTGACACCAAAGTATTACCATGTATTAGTAAGCATGTCACTAAAATCAAACAGCTTGCTTAAGTAACTATCTTAATTGCATAGTAATAAAAGCTGAATGAAACTACTTACAAGTACTACTTACAAAATAACTACATAAAAGTAAAGCAATCTACTGTTAATCACAATGAGACAAATGGCTTGAATCCCTGATTGCACTACAGTAGTGATTCTTAAAGTGTGGTCTGGAACCAGCAGCTTTAGTTACGGGGCACTTGTTAGAATGTACATTTGTGGGCCCATCCCCAGCCTTTCTGAATCCTAAACTCTGGGAGTGAGCCCAGGAATCTGTTTTAACAAACTCTCCAGTGGCTTTGATGTGTGCTCCAATTTGAGAACAGTGCCCTATGTATGGTGCTTGTTTCTTTTCACTTAAGTGAAACACTTAGGGATTACAGAAGCAGTCTTTATTATAATGTCCTGTCTTTAAATATGAGCTTATTAGATTTAATGTATAATAAAATGCAAACTAAAAGGGACTGCAGAACAGTGTTGATAACAAAAAGAACCCAGCCCAATTTATATTAGAGAGTCAGCATAAGTCTGTATGTTTTGATGTAGTCTGGACTTTATCCTGCAAACTAATAGGATTTAGAAGACTGGTATTTCAGAAGCCAGGCTTTTCTACTACTCTTGTGCTATACTGAAATATGGACATTTGTTGTGCATTGTCAAGGTCTACCAGGTCCAGAAGGTCCCCGAGGTCTCCCTGGAAATGGAGGTATTAAAGGAGAGAGAGGAAACCCAGGCCAACCTGGGCAACCTGGTGTGCCTGGTTTGAAAGGAGATCAAGGACCACCAGGACAACAGGTAGGAAATGGGAGTAGAAATTTGATGATGAGAAAGGGGGTTTGCATTCAAAATGGGACTTCTAAGCTGCATTTTTTTTAAATCTTTTTTTTTAAAGATTTTATTTATTTATTTGACAGAGATAGAGACAGCCAGCGAGAGAGGGAACACAAGCAGGGGGAGTGGGAGAGGAAGAAGCAGGCTCGTAGCAGAGGAGCCTGATGTGGGGCTCAATCCCATAACGCCGGGATCACGCCCTGAGCCGAAGGCAGACGCTTAACCGCTGTGCCACCCAGGCGCTCCATAAGCTGCATTATTTTTATTAGTATTTACTGGTCAAGGCTCTATGCATGCCTCACTAGTGAATTACAAAGGAAGATAAAGGCAAGTTTTCTATCTTCTTCCAACTAACGGGACTTAGCTACTTTATAGTTAAAGGGTTCCTCAGAAGATATTTTACCTGGAGTCATTGCTATGTATGTCATTTAGGTTTGAGAAACATTCATTTCAGTGAAAGCAAATTCATAAAAGCAGACGCATATATCAGAACATTACATGTGGATGAGACCATTCATAGGAAGTAATTATAGTTGAGTGGGGATATTTTAGACTTTGAAATTAGATAGAGTTAGGTTCAAATTTCAGCTCCACTGTATGCTTCTGCTTTGTGTCTATGAGGAATGCAGATAGACACTTTAGGTTTCTGTCTTCACCTGTAAAAAGGGAATAATAACATATCCCCACATTTGTATTCATGTACTTTCCACATTGGTTTGAGTAACCCAGAAAGTCACATGCTTCTTTATGGATCATTAACACTTCTTGCATTCATTCAGGAGGATTGTTGTTAGATATCACAACCAACACAACCTGGGCTCAATCTTTTAACTGTGATGACTGCTTTATAGCAGAAAAAAGAAAAAAAAAACATCTATAACAGTAGTCCTTAAAGCTTTCCAACAACTAACCTTTTTTCCTCATGTCATCACTATTCTAGACACACACTCTTAAAATTTGAGTCATCTCTTTATTCATTCTCTACTTACTCCCTCCTCATTCATTTCCCAGGTGCTTCCAGTTTATATGTCTCTATGCCTGATTCAAGACTACTGCCTGATAACAACGTTTTATAAATCTAGTATTATCAAGTTCTATTCATTTTCTTTTGTGCAGTTTAGTTCTTACATTTGCACCTTTTCTAATTTTTAAATGGAAATAACATTAAACACAGAAAAATTCCAAGAATGGTAAAAAAAAAACAACAAAACCTTTCATGTATCATTTACCCAGATGTACTAGTTGTTAATGTTTTGCCCCATATTTATGTGTGCATATATATATATGTATATATATATGAAACATTTGAGAATAAGTTATAACTGTCATGCCTTTTTATCACTAAATACTTCACTGCATGAGATTTCCTAAAATTAAAGATATTCTTTTATATAATAACAGCACAGTTATCAACTTCAGGAAACTGAACATTAATAAAACTTTTATTTCTACTTTACATATTCTAATTGTGTCAGTTGCCCTTGTAATTGCCCTTGATTACATTGTTTTCCTCCAGCATAGACCAAATTATGCATTGCATTTAACTGTCATATCACTTTATGCTCCCTCAATCTGAAACAGTTGCTAAACAATTTTTTAAAATTTCATGATCTTGACGCTGTTGAAGAAATGTAGCCCCTTCCCGTTTTTATTTTTTATTTTTATTTTTTAAGATCTATGTATTTATTTGAGGGGGGAGGGGCATAGGGAGAGGGAGAGAGAATCCCAAGCCGACTCTGTGCTGAGCATGGAGCCCGACATGGGGCTCATCTCACAACACTGACATCATGACCTGAGCCAAAATCAAGAGTTGGGTGCTTAACAGAGTAAGCCACCAGGTCCCCCGCCATGCCATTTTTTAAAACAGAATGTTCCTTCTTTTGCCTGCTATTTCTTCGTTCTAGTTATGCATCCCCAGCTGAAATACCACATGAGTGATGTTGTGTCCTCCATTAGATGTTTAGGCCCACAATGTTCATCTGCCCCTCATTGGTGATCTCAATTTTGATCATTCCAACAGGTTGTTATCTGGTTTCTCCATTGCATGGTTACTAGTCTTCCCCTTGTAACGAATAAGCAAAACTATGGAAAGGCACATTAAAAGCATGCAAATATACTGCTCCTCATCAAAATTTCATCAAAATAGATATTTAATATCTATTTATGATTTTTGCCTCAACCAACCAATGTAGTGGTTGAATATAGTGAATAGTGGCAAATGATGATTTTCTAACTCTAGCACTACCTCCACATATACCAGTTGGCCCTTGAGTAAGCAAAGCCTCCCTTCTCTTCCATGTATTATCTATTTATTATTAGTATGGACTCATAAATTCTCTTTTAATGATTTATAATTTTTAAACCATTGTTGTCTATTCTGATGCTCAAATTATCCTGGATTTGGAAAATTCTTCAAGCTGGATACTGTCTTTCTAACATGCCCTCCTTTTTAAACCATTTCTTACATTTTGGAATATGTTCCAAGTTTGCCCCTTTTTCAGTCCTACTGATAAAAGTTTCAGTGTCCCACATTTATTCTTCCTTTAAGGACGTACATTCTAGACTTATTCTCAACTCTTCTTCTTCCCAGTTTTCCTGGCTCTCAAACCCAATTAATTAACAGGCCCTGCTATATTTTTTGCTAAGTCTTGCAGACTTTATCATTTCTGTATGTGTGATTCTAACCCAAGCATTTATCACCTCAGTGCTATGCTAAAAAAAGTGCCTTTGTGCCTGATAATAAAATAATAGCTGCCATTTATTAAGTATACACACTACGTGCCAATCAGTTTTCCAAGTACTTAATATGAGCTATCTCATTTAATCCTCACAAAAAAACCCCATGAAGTAGACACTATTATTTTCTCTATGTTAGAGGTGAGAAAACTACAAATCAAAGAGGTTAAATAATCACCTCAAGGTCACACAAGCTAGTAAGGGGCACAATTGGGATTTGAATCCTAGAAGTTTGAGTCTAGAGCAAGTGCTATCAATGAATATGAATATTGTGTAACCTCACTCTCTCCCCCTCCAATTTTTTTCTAAAATTAATGATTTTGTTTGTTCAGGGTAATCCTGGTCGACCAGGTCTCAATGGAATGAAAGGAGATCCTGGTCTCCCTGGTGTTCCAGGATTTCCAGGTATTTGAAGGCATGTTTTTATATTAAATTCCTTGGGATAAGATACCCATTTTCTGATTTGACTGGGCAAATGCTATGGCCCTATTGCTTTGCGGTGCCATTGTATGTACCTTCTTTGCAGGCATGAAGGGACCCAGTGGAATACCTGGTTCAGCTGGCCCTGAGGGGGATCCAGGACTTGTTGGCCCCCCAGGTAAGAATTACTCAGGAGCTACTTATACCTGATTCTTAAACACATTAAAGAATTTGAAAGTTTGCATGCTGTCTTTGAACTAAACTTTTAGAGTCTCAATCCCCAAAAACTGAAAGCAAGTAGGCAAAACTCTCCCTCTATTTACTGATCTCTCAACCTCTCTATTTTATTAAGGAAATATTGAGACCAGAGCTTTTAAGTTTAAGATGGATGCAGGACTAACAAGAATGCTTCATTAAAATTTTCATTAGATTTTATACTAACTTTCCCATATTCAGTTGAACAGATTATAAGAGCAAGTCATTTTTAATTGAAAATATTTTTAATATGAATATAGTTCTTTTGCTGGAGACTTATAAGAAGTTTCCCGTAAACTGAAATAGGACATCTGCTAAATTCTCTTACTAGTTCAGTGGGACACCTGACAAGCACAACAAACTAGAACTGCAAATGATGTTAGAATCTGAATGGACTTGTCAGGAAATAGAATTATCTTCCCCTGACACCAGTGTTCACAGATTTGTAATAGATTAGACTTTCTAGTAACCAAGTCATGCTTCAGGGCTTGAAAATAGGAACAATAGGCCTAATTTTTCCAGTGACCCTAAGGAAATTATTTATTTTTTCAGTCTTCAGGGTGAGATGATGGCTTTCCCAAACAGATTTCTGTTGGACATGGCAACATTTCAACGCATGTAACTTGTTTCTTTTGCACCAATTTTTATTCTGACCTTAGGACACTTTGGCATCCATTCCTTCTGGCCTTTCTCTTTCCTACCTTCATTTTGCCTCTTAGGTCCCCCTGGATTACCTGGTCCTTCAGGACAGAGTATTATAATCAAAGGAGATGTTGGTCCACCAGGGATCCCAGGCCAGCCTGGATTAAAAGGTCTACCAGGACTACCAGGACCTCAAGGCTTACCAGGTGCCTTTGCAGATCATCTTTCTAAGCCTTATCTATTTGAGAACATTCCCCTAGTTCTCCTTTTACTTGTCACAGTTTGTCTCTGAGAAGAGGAGTCTCAACAACTAGTAGAATACCAGACCACCACAGATTCCATTTCCTTTTTTCTTAAAAATGTTAATTTCTCATGCCCTAATTTCCTTTAGGCCCAGTCTAATCTTTTCTAGCCAGTTCTTCTGGCTATTCTAATTTGAATGATTAGGTTAATGATATTAAAAACTTTGTAATGAAATTAACATGCATTTAAGATTTGGTGCTTTCTCTATCCCAAGAACAGTATCTGGTATCTCTATAGCAGAAGGATAGAAGGCTAATTTGGTGAGCCATCAGCTCCCCACTGTGAGGCCTCGTGATTTTTAAACTAATTCCTGTCTAGTTGACCATTTGACTGTATGCTTGCAGCCAATTTTGATTATACAAGAAAGCTAGAAACTAACTTCAGTCTTTCTCATTTATTAAGTGGTTGGTTGTCAGTCTTTCCATAAACTAAGTGTACCAGGCAGTAACAACCTTACCTATGGTGGGGCAGATAACAAAAGTTGGACCTTGCACTCCTGTTTTGTTCTGAGGCAAAGAGAACACAACTGCCATATTATGGGAATCTCCACAGAGACAAACTGATTGTTTAAAACTAAAGTTAAATCTTTGTCTGCTTCTTTTGTCCCAGGCTTGAGCTATTCCTTTATGTATCAGGTTAAGGACAAGGCCAGACTATGAATTTAGTGACATTCAAGGACCTTAAGTTTCCTAGATCTGTCTGGTTATGGAATTATTATACCCATATTTGAAGATCATTTTTTTTTTATTACCGTAGGTCCAATTGGCCCTCCAGGAGATCCAGGACGCAATGGACTCCCTGGCTTTGATGGTGCAGGAGGGCGCAAAGGAGACCCAGGTTTGCCAGGCCAGCCAGGTGAGACAAATAAAACACTGCTGTTGATAGTAGTCTCAAGTCTGAGAGACCTCTAGACGTCCAACTGAAGCTGTGAGAGTTTTTCTCTTGGGAGAGTATAACTAGCTGGTGAATCTGTTGCTGGGGGAAAGTAGGACAGCACATACAAGGAGATTTGCCAGTGTAAGAAAAGCATAGAGAGCTTGTTTTTATTTATGTGTTTAGAGCACTGGAAAACAGTTTTTCCTCAAGATGAGGTTTTTTCCAGGTATTCACTGTACTTACCTGTTCTGATAATTTTCAATATGTTGATTTAAATCCCATGATCATCTTGAAACTATTGTGAATCTTTCCACATTTGAAAATATGACAACAGAGTGTAATTTCCCCCGTAAAATTCAGTAATACGGTTGTAAGGTTTGTAAAGTTTAAAGTGCTCCCCATAGAGCTTTGAGAGTCAGAGTGGCATCTTATACTGAGATGACAAATTGATTTTCAGGTTTTTAGTTCATTCATTAACAGGTGTTCTTGATAATATTGTATCTGGTACCCACTAGATTTCCAGTATGTTCTCAAGCTACTTCCAAAAAGAATTTGAGTCACCTTGCCATAAAAAATAGAGAGGCGCTTAATAGACATATTCCAAAGAAGAGATACAGATGGCAACAGACACATGAAAAGATGCCTGGCATCACTAATCATCAGGGAAATACAAATCAAAACAACAATGGGCTATCCCCTTATATGTATCAGAATGGCTAGAATCAAAAAGACAAGAAATAACAAGGGTTGGCAAGGACATAGAGAAAAAGAAACCCTCATGCACTATTGATAAGAATGCAAACTGGTACAGCCACTGTGGAAAACAGTATAGAGGTTCCTCAAAAAATTAAAAATAGAATTACCACATGATCCAGTAATTTCCACTACTGGGTATTTACCCAAAGAAAACAAAACACTAATTCAAAAAGATATACCCACCCCTTTGTTTATTGTAGCATCATTTGCAATAGCCAAGATATGGAAGCAACCCAAGTTTCCATCGATAGATGAATGGATAAAGTAGAAGTGGTGTGTGTGTGTGTGTGTGTGTGTGTGTGTGTGTGTGTAAGGAATATTACTTAGCCATAAAAAAGAATGAGATCTTGTCATTTACAACAACATGGATGGACCTAGAGGGTATAATGCTAAGTGAAATAAGTCAGAGAGAGAAAGATAAATACCATATGAGTTCACTCATTTGTGGAATTTAAGAAACAAACAAATGAACAAAGGAAAAAAGAGACAAATAAAAAACCAGACTCTTAAATACAGAGAACAAACCGATGGGTACCAGAAGGGGGGAGGTGTGTCGGGGGGGTGAGTGAAATAGATAAAGGGGATTAAGAGTGCTTACTTATCATGACGAGCACTGAGTAATGTATAGGATTGTTGAATCACAATGTCGTATATCTGAAGTGAATATATTCTATTCACTATTGGTCAACTATACTTCAATTAAAAAAATTAAAAACACACTGAAGTAAGATTGCTAAAGCAGAAATAAGAGATCATAAACTCAGTAGGTTTTTAATATGTGTTAGCAACTCTAGACAATATAAATATAACTCTAAATGATATAAACATAAAGAATATTTATTGGCAAAAAATATCAGTGGCAGCAAGCCAGACTAGTAATACCTATGGCCTTCCTGGAACCAATACCCTACCATTTCATTAACTGTCAAGCAGGGAAGAAACAAGTTAGTGTCATCTTCATCACATATGGGCATTGCTGTGAAGTTTCCCCAAAATGAGAATGCATATACACAGTGGTAAAAGGCCCGTCTATAAAGAGAATTTTAAAATAGGTGCAAATAAAGAGACTAAACAGAGAATGGGAACCAGTGGTAAATTGAAAATAGACATTTTGAAAAGGCTGCTTTAGTAGTGCCCTGCCTATTCTCTAAACAAAAAGGTATGCCTGAGAATAATTCCCCAGACAGATTCAAAGGAAAATGGTTTTTAGCACTGAAACTGGCAGGCTGATGGCAACCACACTCTTCCTTTCTCGCTGATGAACAAAACAGCAGACTGAAATTTTGTCTTGGGGTTTGGACTCCTTTAGTAGAGCAAAAGACTAGATAACACACAGACTTCCCAAATAAGCATCACTTCTTCCCATCTAATGTCCCATCACCCGGTACTCATTTAGTGCCTAATGTTGTCAACCAATTCCATTAGAAAAAATATATATTTAAATCTCTTTAAGGGCAGGGACCATATTTTATTTATCTCCAAATCCATGCTATCTGACAATACCTTAATAGGCACTCTATAAATATGGACTTAATTAACGAATCAAATGAGATCATAATGTTTTGTCAGTAGCCATAATAGGAGGATCAGAGCTCACTTAAATTTTGTATACTGATGATTCCATGGAAATAGGTACCCGTGGTTTGGATGGTCCCCCTGGACCAGATGGAATGCAAGGTCCCCCAGGTCCTCCAGGAACTTCCTCTATTGCCCATGGATTCCTCATCACACGTCACAGCCAGACAACAGATGCACCACAATGCCCACATGGAACTGTACAAATTTATGAAGGCTTTTCTCTCCTGTATGTTCAAGGAAATAAAAGAGCTCACGGTCAAGACTTGGGTGAGATAACTGGCATCTTATTTTTTACTATGTATTCTGTTTTGAAAATTCCATTGGGTTCTGGAGTAGCCATGGACAAAGTGTATCTCTCTATTTTTGGGGGGCTTCCAAATTGAAGACCATGTCAAGGGCAGGTAAATATATTCACTGTAAGTTTTAAATAAATAATACGTTACTCTAAAAGCATTAGTTAGCTAGTGTGAGGTACAATTCTTGGCCTAAAGCAGCACATTTGGGGAAAGGCCACGTGTACTCTCTGTTAGCTTAGTTATTAAGGAAACCGATTTCCTGGGCTCCCTATGGTATAGCAGTTGCTTAAGTGGTCAGTGTTTATTCACAGGAGATAGTTTTTTCTTTTCTGACACTGGTCTCATCAAGTTGAAAGGTACGTTCTGAAGAGAATCTTGAATCAAAGAAAGTAAGGTCATTTCTTAATTATGCTAGCTTATAGTTCCTAAAAATAAGTGTCTTAGCTTTGTAAAGTATTATCAGAGTAGATTAAAACTATGCAAAGCACCATATTTCTATATAAAATATACTTCATTTAATGTGTTCCCGTGCATCTTCTCTATACTGTGGTAGACAGATTGGTTGATGGGATGAGACTGGACTGGATGACTCTCAAGAGCTCTTCCAATCCTCAACATTTCTTTTTGTGGAATTTTGACTTTGGATTTCAAAGCCTGATTGTTTGACCTGCGGCTGCCAGTTTTAGGGATCATTATCCCATTTGTCTCCGCAAAGACATTTAAGAAGATAGTCTGGGCTCCCAGTTTCTGGGGTCTCTATAGTAAGAGGCTTCCTGAAGTCTCTTTATTTTTTTTAAATTTTATTTATTTATTTGACAGAGATAGAGACAGCCAGCGAGAGAGGGAACACAAGCAGGGGGAGTGGGAGAGGAAGAAGCAGGCTCCCAGCGGAGGAGCCTGATGTGGGGCTCAATCCCAGAATGCCGGGATCACTCCCTGAGCTGAAGGCAGACGCTTAATGACTGAGCCACCCAGGCGCCCCTCTTTATATTTTTTTTATAATAACTTTTTATTATGTTATGTTAATCACCATACAGTACATCCCCAATTTTTGATGCAATGTTCCATGATTCATTACTTGCGTATAACACCCAGTGCACCATGCAATATGTGCCCTCCTTAATACCCATCACCGGTCTATCCCAGTCCCCCACCTCCCTCCCCTCTGAAGCCCTCAGTTTGTTTCCCAGAGTCCACAGTCTCTCATGGTCTCTTTAGCTAGGCTGTTTTGTGAAAACAGTTCTGCAGCAACAGAGACCTCCAGAGGTCTTCTCTACTCACTCTGTTCCCAGGGCATGTGGCCACACCTGCCAGGCAGTGCTGGCCCACCAGAGTAGGCATCTCCACTGACATGGAAGCCAAGAGTCACAGGTCATTTTATGAAGCCAGATAAAGGAGGAGTTTGCCCGCCAACTTTCTTCTCCCTCCTCTACTTTTCTCTGTCTCCTTTTCATCTTTCCTCTGCTATTTTTCCTTCCCACATTTACTTTCTTTGGGTAGCATCTCCTTTTTCTAATTTTATAATTGACAAATCTTCACGGTGAAAATATTCTTATTTTTTACGTAAATCTCTTTAGTCTTCCTCCCATAAAATTCTTCTCCTTTTAGGCCATTCTCTCTTCATTATCAGAGTCTTAACTGATACCTAAATCAAGCTTGTAAACTTAAAATCCCTGACTATCAAGTCAGGGAACCATTAGAAGTTTTTGAGCACTGTGAAATTAAAAAATGTAATTCAAAGAGAAAATGGAATCTTCTATCCAGTATGTCACTGTAACTTTTCAAAATGCATGTATTTGGTCAAACAAGGGCTGTCATACTATGCATTCAGACTTGGAGGCTACAAACTGGCCCTGACTCAGGGACAGTATAGGCCTCAGACATGGGAAGGCCATGATTTAGGGCCCAAGATCCCAAGGGGGATCCCAGATTGCAGAGTCTCTTCTATGGCTCACACAGGGATCAAATTGGAGAGAGTTTGATAGCCAAGCAAAGAATAGAGGCAGCTATAGCTTTGATGTTAAAGAAACGATCCTCTGATCAAATAAATACAGTCTATGTTGGATTAGTAAAATGATTATGGTGTGTAAAAAAGAAGGTGGAGGTAACAGATGGAATACTAAAACTGTTCTGTATAGGAGCAAAAAAAATACTAAGAATCATTAGACTATTAAATCCTTACGGTTTTGGAAAATGGGAGGCATTGAAAATTCATGGGATTTTTCTTCAGAATTTTCTCTGAAAATTTGGAGACCATACAGAATTCTGCATCATTGTGTGCCGTCTAAAACACAGATGCAACAAAACACCTCTGTTCTCATCATTGTGGGCCTTTCTTTCATGTACCTTTTCCTTTTCTTTTCTTTCTGAGACCAAGGATATCTCCAGCCATGTCCTCAATTAGGCAGTAATGTGAGTTTTATTTTTAAATTACTTTATAAATAAAAAAGCACTTTGATTTCCATTCTCCAATTTGATTTTCACAACTATGATCAAGAAAGATATAGGACAAGTATTATTTTCTTATATTTTACACACAAAAAAACTGGCTAAGAGGTTAAGTGACTAATTCAAACCTACACACTCAATGATGGAGATAAGAATTGAATCCAACATCTCCCAGTGCTAAATCCATCCATTTTCAATTATGCCAATTTGTCATTCACTCTCACATGACCTTGAGTTAGTTACCTTTCTCTGAGCCAGTTTTTTTACTCTGAAAAAAGAATTAATTAGGCGAAATCAATGATTTTCAACCTGGGGAACTTTTGAAAAGATTCCTAGACCCATTGCAAACCTCTTATATAAAAATTCTCAATGATTATGCCGATGCACTAGGTTTAAGAAGTATTGGTCTTTTATCAGTCATCTTCAGTCTGAGATAAGCATATTCCTTTGGATACATGAGGAATTTCCAAGAACTACACAGGCATAATTTTAAAGGAATCAAGTTTCAAATCCTCAACTTTCATATGTACTTTCTCCTGAAGTTGAACTGCCTTTGGATGGTCCCGTTTCCCACATCCCCTTTCACTATCACCCACCTCCCACTTTATGAAAGAATCATACTATCACATATTGCCTTGAAGTGTGAAAACCTCTGAGGGACAAATTCAAAGGGACAACTCAAAATAATGGTTTCGTTAAAGTCTCCATTAGCTGAGGCTCTATAACACACTCTAATCCATCTCATTAGGAAATGCATTTCCAACAAAAGGTTACTTTTTGTGTTTAGTAATTATCAAAATTTATAATATCTATATTTTTATAAATTCCCAATATAATGATGACAATTCAAAAAATATTTAACATGTAAAGCCTTATGATCATAGAAAGTTTTTTAAAGTTTTTATACATTTTTGTTTCAGAGAAATATGATAGGATAATCAATAAAAAACTGAAAAAACAAGTTAGTATAAAACTATGTGAGAAAAATGGAATGGACATATAATTTCCAAATGCAAAAGGAGCATTGAATGACTTCCACTTGTTAAAGATGAGTTTATGTACTTTAAAAAATGTTTATTGTCAGGTTTCAAGTCATTACGTTGGATATATTTAAAAGAGAGAGAAAAAGTTTGTTTTTAAATATAAATATTCACAAAACACTAGACATGACAGCTGGTAACATTTGCAATGTGGTTTGCAAGGCCCCAGGCTCCATTATCACAAAGTGGAGTATAGAAAGGTAGCTTTGGAGCCAAGAGACAATAACCAATACCTTAATAACTGGCATAGTATCAATTTGAAATTCTGATGAAAAATTTTATATCTAAACTTAAAAATGTGTAAAGGGATGCATCATTTTTCATCATTCTTTGGTGAATAAATAAAAGTAGGTCTGATCACTGGTCAAGATAACCTCTGTTGCCCTTACCAGTTCTGAATTTCTTTTCCCCTTGCATCCTTCCTTCCTCTCTTAATTTTTCCTTTTTATTATTCACCTCCAAACCTGTTCATGGTTGCTGTGCATATTGGTCAGCACTACCATTGTCCCTAGGCTCAAAGAGATTGCAAAAACAAACAAGATACATACTGAGGATGTCTTGGAAGAAGAGAGGGTAGCCTGGAGAGGAAGTACTAACAAGATAATATAGGAACTCTGTGTGTGTTCTTCACTTGTTCACAGTAAATTGCTCAATATTCTCCATAAGACACTGTTGTTTATAAGTGCATCACCAGTGTAAAAACAGTGTTGAAGAATATATAATGAACTGCAATAATAAATGTCTACATAAATTATATATATATATAATTTAGATAAATATATATTCTGATTTTAGAAGTGTTTTAAGTGTAAGTAAACGTGCATCTTACAATTGAAGACCTAAAACAAAGTACATTTATTACCTAAGAAATGTGGGCAGATTTCTCCCTGAAAGGTTGTTTGTTATGGTTTCAAAAGAAACTAAATTATCATTGTAGTATAGTCCTTCATCCTTTTCTCCCCAATTCTTCCTAGGGACGGCTGGCAGCTGCCTTCGTCGCTTCAGTACCATGCCTTTCATGTTCTGCAACATCAATAACGTTTGCAACTTTGCTTCAAGAAATGACTATTCTTACTGGCTGTCCACCCCAGAGCCCATGCCAATGAGCATGGAGCCCCTGAAGGGCCGGAGCATCCAGCCATTTATTAGTCGGTGAGACACTGGTGTAGCTTGGACTTTTATCAATCCCCAGTTAGTTTAGCTGGTCAGAAATGAGTCTAAAGCTAATATAATTTGATCATATTCTTCCCAAGCTAAGTAGGACAGAGATGCCTTTATAATATTCAGTTAGGTATTTAGTTTAAGCCATATTAATTGGGGATTTGCTTTTGATCAGACCCTATGATAGACATAGTGTAATATAGAAAGAAATCAGACTAATTATTAGGCAAATATATGTAAATTAATATAATATATATCAGTCTTGGCTAAGATCCATTACAATAGAGCTAATAAAACGTTATGAAAGCATAAGGAAAAGAATGTTTAATTTCAATTGGATAAATTTGGGATGACTACATGGAAGAAATGTATTTTGACCTGGTTAGTACTTAAAGGATGGGAAGGACTTGAGACACAGGTAGTTATAAGCAGGAAGGGCATACTACGCAGAGAACATGGGAATGGGTAGTTGATTGATATGTCTAGAAAGTAGCTTGTAAATGTTGCATAGGGAGAAGAGGTTGGGGAGTTAACTTGGACCCAGATTGTAGAAGGCTTTCAGCATCAGGTTTTATTTTAGAATTGATCTAGTATAGAATGGGGAGCTTTGAAAAGTGTTTGAGCTACACTTCAGGGAAAATTACAGAGCCATCACTATATAACATAGATTACAGAGGAGATAGTCCTTAAATACAGAGACCAGTTAGATTTAAGGTATTGCTGTAGTCCCAATAGGAGTGGATTGGAATTGTCGGTGGGGGACATGTATCACTTTAATACAATAGATAGGATTTGGCAGTTTATTAGTTATGAGACAGGAAGTGATAGGTGAGGTTTGGAGCATGAGTAACTAACAGAAGAGAAGTACCATTAGTAGAGATTTCCTTGAGTTTTGCCACATTAGAACTCTAGTTAACTCAATGTCCTAGGCATATGAGATACTGCCATTTTCATTCTGATTGTGGCCCAATTGATTGAGGAGTCCACTCACCATAAAGCATGAATCATTGGAAAGTCTAGTTTCTTTGACATTGAATGTAAAGATTAAACCCAGTTCAGTTTCTCTTAGTAGCAAATTTATGGTGCCCTTTTTAGTACATTTGCCCAGATTTGGGGGGAATTTATTTTTTGTGACTTTTGTCAGTCCCAACTCTTGGGAATAAAAAGGTCCTTTAAAGGTATTTCCTGTTTTGTAGATCAACTTCATCAAATTGGTTCAGTCATTTGTCAGAAGGTCCCTTCATGATATTTATTAAAGATTTGATAGACTCAGTTATATTTACTGTGTTGCTGTTTTACTTGATATTTTAGATTTAAGCCACATCTCCACGTGCCTGGGTAGCTGCCCAGCATTCTGGACATGCTCTATTTCTCTAGATTTGGCCAAATGGTTAATAAATATCCTTTGGACCAAAAATAAGGGGTGGGGATTGAGAAAGTGTCTGTTTCTTGTCTTTTCCAGTTCACCAGACATTGTTCTTACCACAGTTTCAGCATTACTAAATTTCTACCATTCAGTTGGGCACTTTGACAGCAAATAGTATGTGCAATACACAAAGCCAAACTCTTACAGCAATTATGGCATTGACTATAGCAAATATGAATACAAATTTAAGGCAGAATGGAAAAGGAAAATGCTATAGCAGTGGTTGTGTGGTTTCTTTTTAAAAAAAGCTTAGAGTTGTCGTTTATAACTTTATTAAGTATATTGGGAGAGAGGGCTTATGAAAAAGCAATTCTTGAAGTGCATTTTTCTCCTGCTTTTGTGAGCATTGAAGACACCTTAATGGGCTTCTATACCAGGAAGGCTTTGAAAGAAGGGGGACTGTTCCCACATATTCACTGCGTAGATTGTGTTCCCCTCCCTTTCCATTACCAGATGTGCAGTATGTGAAGCTCCAGCCGTGGTGATCGCAGTTCACAGTCAGACCATCCAGATTCCCCGTTGTCCTCAGGGATGGGATTCTCTCTGGATTGGCTATTCTTTCATGATGGTATGAAATACTCTGCCTTGTCTTTGTCATCGTAGCTGACTGTCCATCATATCTGTGTATCTTCCCAATACAAGGAATCCCTATCATTTGCATAGTAAGAAGGGTGAACCTCAAATAGGTTCTGTCCAAATATTGTGTTCCCCTTCACATATTTTCTGGCATATATTTTCATAATCTGCCTGTTGCTTCTGTTGAGTACCCTTGGTGTGGAAACTATTCTCTTATCTCTTGCCCTAGTTCCTTCACTGGATTTGAATTTTTGGCCATATTTAGCACATATCTTTGGGTATTCACTAAGGTATTAAGCACATTTTTCCTTATCTTTTCTAGCACACAAGCGCAGGAGCAGAGGGCTCAGGCCAAGCCTTGGCCTCCCCTGGTTCCTGCTTGGAAGAGTTTCGTTCGGCTCCCTTCATTGAATGTCATGGGCGGGGTACCTGTAACTACTATGCCAATTCCTACAGCTTTTGGCTAGCAACTGTAGATGTGTCAGACATGTTCAGGTAAGGTACTTATGGCTTTAGTTCAGTCCTAAGCTTCCTTCAGAAGTACTAGGGAAGAGAAAGCAATTCATGGATGGTTTATACCCCAAAAATGTTAAAGATTTAGTGGTCTGTGTTTTTTATTTGTGCTTGTTCTTTTCACATACCTGACTCAGGACACAAAAACAGACTTGGCTAATGTTAGGTATGTGTGCTTTCAGATGGCCTGATAGTAGTAATCCTTCAGTAGCAAACACACAAAGCAAGAAAAGGTTATGTGACCTGCTCAACAATAAGTGAGCTGTTCAGCTAGACTGAGGCCACCCCAGGAACTGAAGATTGAAGCTGTGATCTATGATCCCTGCCTCAGTCCAGTGATCTCTTTTCCCAGGATCTTTTCTTTTCTTTCTTTTTTTTTTTCTTTTTTAAGAGCATGAGATGGGAGAGGGTGAGGAGGAGTAGGTGAAGGACAGAGAGAGAGAGAGAGAGAGAGAGTGAATCTTAGGCAGGCTCCATGCCCAGCACAGAGCCCAATGTGGGCTCTATCTCACAACCCTGAGATCATGACCTGAGCCGAAATCAAGAGTTGGACACTTAACCAACTGAGTCTTGAAGGTACCCCTTTCCCAGGATGTTTTCAGTGCTCTCATCAAAGTGTCTGAATGAGTAAGACCACATATAATATATGTATTTCAGGAGAGTCCAATCTATTGCATTTTTGGTTTAAATTAATTTTTATATATTGCTTATTTTGAGTTATCATTACTTGATATTTTTCTTACAATTATCTTTTTGCATTTCATATGCATATATTTTATCATTTATTTATCATCAGTTGCCCAGATCTCCCTCATTCTAAGACTATTAGAAAAATGTATAAGAGATAAAGAGGGAGAGACAAATAAAGGTAATAGTGGTAGAGAGAAGAGTCACAAAAATAACTATGACCACTAATAGCTCTTCGGCCATACTGGCTACTGCACTAGATCACATTGCTCAAAAGTTAGTCTTTAAGTCATAGGAGAGCTACTTAAGCACAAATAGGATGTTTGGGTGTGAATCTGAACCAATAATAGAATTGAAAAACCAGAAAAGGCTAATTTGACTGTCTTGTTTCTTATTTCCCAGCAAACCTCAGTCAGAAACGCTGAAAGCAGGAGACTTGAGGACACGTATTAGCCGATGTTATATATATAATTCCCAGGATGCAACGTCTCACTCTTCCCAACTTTACCACTGCTGCCACCAATGGTGCTACTATATATGACCAAGAGAACATGCCGACTAGTAACCATGAAGATTCAGATGTACCTCAACAATATGCCAGAGCAAGATCTCTATTAGTTTTCTATGAATGAAATAAGGAAATGAATTAACTTTTTGGGTCCAGAATGACTTTCCCCAAGGATTATAAGATGAAGATTATATATTTTGCCCAGTAACTTAAAACAGCACGTTAAAAATTCAATTAAATCACACTGAGTAAAATAAAAGACTGCAGTTTGGGGGAAGAATTATTTTTCATGGTGCTACTAATCCTACTGTATCCCAGGTTTTTAATATAAAAGTGTTAAGCTTATTTTTCTCTGTAAGTAAAGAATGTGTATATTGTGTAAACAGCCTTTTAGCTCAAAGTGTTGACTCATTTAGATGTGACCTGACATGTATCACTCTTTACAGACAACCTAGGCAAAACCAGAATACAGACAAGATTTTGTGTCCATGTTTATCGAAGTGAAAGAATTTATATTCTTGCATCAAGTTACTACTGAGAGTAAATTTATTTTGAGTTCTATCCCCTAAGTTTTTATTTGACTTTTTAAAAAATAGGTCATTTTAGAAAATTCAATCAGAATTTTAAATGTTTGTGTTACATGCCAAATTATAATATCTAATAAAACAGTTTCTCTTTTGCTATATTCCTCAAGATTCTTAATACCAGATACCCCCTTTTTAAACATTTCTTACATCTTGTTTTTGCTCATCCCTGACTAGGCAAAGTCTTCCCAAATAATTTTGAGAAACAAAAATATGCAAAAAATAGATGATTTGTTCCCTGTGCTGCTTCTGTAAGAATTATTCCCCTGTGGTCTCTGCTTGTACAAGAACTGGGAAGACAATACTTGGTTAGTCTTCTCTCTTCAGTTACAAAACCAATCGATGTTTCTTCCTCTTTTTTGTTTTAAACACTTTATTATAGTCATAGAATACCTTATTTCCCCAGCTGTCCTCTTTTCACTTCATGTTTTTTAACTCACCAATATCAATTTAATTAAAGATATCATAAGTTGTAAGAATGGATTGTGGTGTATCTCTTCAGACTATGTGTAAAAATCTGCTCACTTACAGATAGACTACACATCTGCACATCAACAAGTAGTCCCTTCTCAGAGAATCATTTAGAGCAGTTCCAAAGAGGTTTCTGCAGGCTTTGATCACTCATAGTTGATAGAAGACATAGAGTAATGTAAACTTTTTCTAATAAACAGAACAACCCATTGGAAAGTACTTTTGCAATAATAAATGTATTAACAATATTGTATTGATGGCTGAAAAAGGAAGCAGAGCTACTTTCTATTTAGGGAAGAATTCATTAATAATGTTTAAAAGCAGATTAGTGAATTAATATTCCTGATGATTAAGAATGAACACATGTAGCTCTCTAGTTGAAAACTTGCTAAAAGTAAGAGGCATTAAAAGCCTGTATAATAAAATGTGTGTTTCAATTAAAATATGAAACAAGCAAAACAATTTTGAGAATTGTAGAACCTAATATGGACCTGTGCAAAAACTAAAGCTTAGAGTCTATAGTTGTAGAAGTTAGATTCTAAACAATGATAACTACTTAATAATACTGTTGATTTCAAGGCTAGCCACGTACAGATTCTAGCTTTATTTTTCCATATAGCCACGTGAGTGAAAACACTAATGGATAATTGTAAATGAAAACAGCATACTGCATCACATAGATTTTTCTACACGCTCTATACACTTAAGAGTTGTTCCTTGGGTTACAGTTGCAAGCACTAATTTCAGAGATTTGCTGTTTGTTGCTTTCCCTCTCATTTTTATCTGGTTGAAAACCTTGCCTCAGAAAAAAACGAACATTTTAATAGTTGCATGTGCAGGTAGCCTATGTGTTTCTTAACCGCCCCCCCCCAGCTATCCCCAGTCTTGCTTTGTTGTTGAAAGTACATGAATCCAATCCATTCCAGGACCTTAATGTTGTTGACCCTCCCTTGCCACTGAATAGTCAAAGATTATTCTGATATAACTGCTCTAGTAGTTACCTATAGTGAGTTTTGTAGTCATACACGCCTAATGGTTTTCCCATGTAAGCAGGCAATGGATGAGCTGTTCTTACTTAACCAGATACAAGTAGATACTACATCTACAAACCAAGTGATATACATATTGTTGGTGTTATACTCATCACTTCCAAGCTTCCAGAGATGTTCTGTTGGACATTCTGTGATTGTACAGTGTATTTTCTCATTTGGCCAAATTTGAAGAAACCTTTCTATCTCTTGTGGTGTCAGTGAAGTTCTTTGCCTCAATTGGCATGGTTAATTGAAAACTCACTGGTTATACCAAGCCATGGGAAGGGAAGGTTTATTCATATGTTAATCACAAGAGGGCACTATTGCCTATAAAAATAAATAGGCATGTGTAATGATCTGTTGAGCTCATTGTTGATGGTGGTGGTGAAGTTGTCTGAAGCTCTGCCTCCGGATTCTTCTTTTAAGCTTCATGTATTCTTTCTTCCTCATAAAGATCAACAGCAAGTATTTTAAGAGGTGGCCCAGTTTCCCAATGTCTGCATCCAAAAGAAGGGACGGCTTTGCTATGAAAGATTTTCTTAAGAGCCTGATTAGGAATTGGCTCTGGTAGTACTTCCCATGCCTCTCAACACAGAAGCAAAGTGCAATCACTTTTGTTTGGCCAACACTTGAGTTGGCTTCTTTAGAAGAGAAGCTCTGTTCTCATGCTGCACTATACAAACACCCTCATCCCTAGGCAGCTCCAAAATAAATTGAATAATATTTATAAATCATACATCATTTATTTTGAAGTAGTGGTTTCTAGAGTATATTCAGGATGTTTGGAAGGTTTCTATGGTGGAAGCACTCATAAGTTGGGACACTGAAGGAATAAATCCAGATAGGCCTGTCTTCCAAGTTCGACAACAACGAATGTTCATTAGATACTTGTTAGCTGTAGAGCACCATGACGGATAACTATCCAAAATCAACTCAACCAGACGGATATATAATCATTATAATATATACTCCTAAGAAGAGGAATGCTTTTCCATCTTGACTACCAAATCTTACTAATTCTAGGTTAGATTAGAATAGATCATAAGGTTTTTTGCCAGCAGTAGCTATCCAGAGGAAGCTGGCTCACCAAGCTGTTCCCTACACGCGGACAAGCTAAGATCACACATATGTTACTTTGACTATATTTCTCTATGAGTGGATAGCACGCGCAACACATGACCTAACAGGATGACAAATTGTTGACATCATAGCATTTTCTCTTTTGTTTTCCTCTTGCAGATTCGCATGGCAGTCTTTGCCCTACTGTCTGCCCCCAGAGGGTTCCTGTGCCCTCTGGCTTCTGGTTGAATTCAACCAATGTGATGCCCCCAGAAGGATAGAAAAGTGAAGGACAAGACTGATGTTAGTTAGGGTATTTATTTTTGTGGGGCACGTGTAGTGACCTCAGGTTGGCTTGTGCTCCTCAGTTGAATGTCCCTGCTCCTCTCAAGGTGATCTGTTTTTTTAAATTATTTCCCATTCTGGTTCCAGTAACCAATTTCTTCCCATCTCTTCAGATTTATATTTATGATGACAAGTCTGCTGCTGCTATGCTGCTAGTCCGGAATTCCTGCATTACCTTTTGTGGTTCCCCTACACACCACCTGTATCTTTCTAATTAAACTCTCCTCAGATTATCCTAATTTAGTGCCTTGTCTTTTTGCTATTGATACCCTGACAAATGCCCAACTGCTTCTAGTTTCCAAAATCTGATGGATGTGCTTAATTTTGTATGTGGGAAAATGAGGGTGAATTGCTAAAACTGGCATGCACGGGTAGCATCTTCCACTTCGAACAGACAGATAGACCACCAGAAATGTGAATTAACATTACTTAATCTGAAGACCTAGCTTACCGCACTTTATTGGAAGCTGCGTTTCAAGGTTGTTAGGGTGAAATGAGGCAAAATATGTTCATTATGGCCCTTAATTATTTAGTTTTTTTCCAAATATTGTACCACTGAATCTCTTAAAAAAACACGCATTTCAACTTCCCCCTAGATTGTCATTTGCCTTGCTCCATCCTACTCCAAATGAAGAAATCTCAGTTGCCTCATTGGCAGACAAGATCCTAAACACTGTTAACTGATCTTTGAAAGCTCCAGAAAGAAAATTCCTCGTAGTGCTACTTCCACCAGAGAAATTTGCCAAGCCAGTTGTACATGCCTGCAGTCAATAAAAATGCCCCAAAGTGTTACTAGGCCAAGAAATAAACAATTTAAGCCACCTACAATAAGTGGTTTCCTAGCCTCAAGAGCCTCTGTGAAAGGTGAGCCTACAAAAGTACTTCAGATCTGCTTCCCTTCTGTTCATCAAGGGTACGAGAGTGAATTCTTAGACTGGAGATTACAGGAGCTGGGACCGGCTCTAAAGCCAAAGGCAGTCTGAGATTACTCGCTAATTTCAACCAGGGCCAGATGGAGCCTACCAAGAAGTGACTTTTTAAAGGCGATACTTCCTTTTGAAGTAAAATCGTTTTCTGGTTGATTTCCTGAGGGCCAGTAAAGTGCTTGCCATTGCCAGTTTATCACAAGCCACAACAGTAAACCAGATGTCAGATCTTTGTCATTCTCCGACACAATCATTTCACCCTTGCTTGGGCTCTAAGGAAGACTACTTCTGATGCTTCAGTAGCAACAAAAGTAACACCTTACATTTATATAGTTCTCACTAAAATGTCACTCATCACACATGATTTCATCTGAGCCTCAACAACCTGGATGTATTCAAACAGTGCAAGGATTAGTCTCCACTTACAGATGCAGAAGCCAAGCCTTACAAAGGTTACGTGACTATGTCAACGTCACCGAACAAGTTCCTAAGTTCTTTCTCACTCGAAACCTAATCATCAAAATGCCTGTATCAAAAAAATCAGAGATCTGTGCGGTGGAGACTCTTGGCACTGCAGAGGTCTCTGTCGCATGAGAATTAATAAGCTACATGTTTTGGGAACCTCAGTTCCCGGTTACGGATGAGTGTTTTTCACAGCAACTGAGGTCCCTTAGAATTAGCCCTTGGGCACAAGTGACTTACAGCGAATTCACTGTACTTCAGGATACTCTTGTCTATCTGATCTAAGCCTCTGCAGCTAAAGAAAACCTTGTGAGTCTGGCTTGGTGCCCACCTCACTTGAGCTTCTTCAGGACTCTTGAATCTAGACAAGCTCCTGGAATTTGAATGCCCTAGTCTGCAAACTCTCCAGTGCTACTACTATCCATGTAGGAACCAGTGTGTCTTGATTGTTACATAAACCTGAGACTATGCAGATACCATCTATCATCTGTTATAGACAATGCAGAATGTACCCTGCAGAGGGGGAAGTTTCTTTAGTTCCAACAGGAAAGTTTGTCATTTTTCATTTACATTAATATACATTAAACACACAGAGAAGCAACTTGAGTTTCCTAACTATAACCTCCATTGGTCATGTTTCACATGTAGTTGCTTTCCTTATTTGGTTCCCTTCAGCGGAAATTTAGGCTAGGAATCGGATGAACAAACATCAAGCCAACTGGGCCAAGCAGTATGTGGTTATTTATCAGATTAGAGAGGCAGGAAAGGTTAAAGACAAGTTGGAAAACATCTAGGCTAAAAAAGGGCCCTACTTAGTTTATAGTAATCAGTATAGTAGCAAGCCAGACTTTGAGATTACTGGGTTTGAATATGTTCTTAAAGTTGTGTACTTTCAGATGTGCAACTGTTGCCCATCTTAAGGCCAGCAGCAGCACAGAAAACTCCCCCCATGTAGTGGAAAGAGATAACAGCCTAAAACCATTCTCATAAACACATCCTTCTCCTGGTCTGAGAAACCAGTATGTTTTTTCTGACCTCTCTGAGCTAGCAGAAGCCGCCATGGACACAAGACAATGTGCTATGGCTTTTCTTCCTTGCGACTATCTGTTTTGCTTCATCTTTTTCAAAGATTTGTTACTAGGTGCATAAATATTTATGATTGTTATGTCCTGTTGATGAAATGATCCCTTTATCGTTATGATAATGGTAATATGGTAAAGAAAATTAAATAATCTTTGCTCTGAAATCTACATTGATAGCAATATAGCCATCCAACTTTCTTTGTGTTAATGTTAGCATGGCATATTTTTTCCAATCACTTTACTTTTAATCTTTTTCTCTCTATATATTTGAAGTACATTTCTTTGAGGCAGCAAATAAATAGTTGGATCTTGCTTTTTTATACATCAAACAATCTTCGTCCTTTAGTAGACCACATTTAATGTGGTTATTGAAATGGTTAGGTTTAAATCTATCATCTTGCTATTTGTTTTCTATTTGTTTCATTTGTATTTTGTTCACTTTTTAATACCTTGTTTTGGATTAATGGAGTGTTTTTTTCTGATTTCATTTTATCTTCTTTGTGGTATATTAACTATAACATTCTGTTTGATTAATTTAGTGACTGCTTTAGGGTTTAATTTGTCAGAATCTACATTGAAGTTATATAATACCACCTCACATATGCTTTAAGAATGTTACAATAGTATACTTTAAATTCTTCCCCTCCTGAGCTTTGTGCTATTATTTTCATACACTGTAGTTTTAATGTTATAAACCCCATACTACATCCTTATTATTTTTGTTTAAACAGTTCACTCTCTTTTTTATTTGATATAACTTACATACCATGAAATTCACTCTCTTGAAATATATAACTAATGGTTTTTAGTGTATTCACAAAGCTGGACAATCATCACTAATTCCAGAACATTTTATCACTCCAAGAAAAAAAAAACCCATACCCATTAGCAGTGACTCCCTATTCCCCTCCCACCAATTTCTCCCTCTTTCTCTACCCCCAGGCAACCACTAATCTTTCTGTCTCTAGAGATTTCCTTACTCTGAACAAACTGATGGTTGTCAGAGGGGAGGAGGTGGGGGGATAGGGAAAATGGGGGAAGGGGAGTGGGAGGTACAGGCTTCCAGTTATGGAATGAATAAGTCATGGGAATAAAAGGTACAATGTAGGAATATAGTCAATGGTATTGTAATAGCCTTGTGTGGTGACAGATGGTAGCCACACTTGTGGTGAGCATAGCATGACATACAGAGTTGCTGAATCACTATGTTGTACACCTGAAACTAATGTAATGTGGTGTGTCAACTACACTTCAATGAAAATAAAATAGAATAAAGATTTACCTACTCTGGATATTTCATATAAATGGAATTATATAATATATGGCCCTTTTGTGCCTATTTTTTTCACTTAGCATAATGTTTTAAAGGCGCGTTCATGTTGTAGCATGCGTCAATACTTCATTCCTTTATTTTTTTTTAGTTAAGGTGAAATTCACATAACATAAAGCTAATAATTTTAAAGGAAACAATTCAAGTGGCATTTAGTACGTGCACTATCTATGAAACCACCGCATCTATCTGGTTCCAAAACATTTTCACCATTGCAAACGAAAGCCTCATACCCATGGAACAGCCACTTCCCACTCCCCAAAGCCCCTGGGCAGCCACTAATCTACTTTCTGTCTCAATGGATTTACTTATTCTGGATGCTTACGTAAATGGAATCATACAATATGTATGGCCTTTTTGTGTGTGTGATTTCTTTCATTTGGAGTTGTGTTTTCAAGAATCAAACACATTATCCCACATATGAGTACTTCAGTCTTTTTTATGTTTAATAATTATTTATTTCATGGATATACCATGTTTTATTTATCTGTTAATCCATTGACATTTGGGTTGTTTCCATCCTTTGGTGATTGTGAATCATGCTGTTATGAACGTTCATGTACAAGTATTTGTTTGAATACCTGTTTTCAATTCTTTTGAGTATATACCAAGGAGTAGATTTGCTTGGTCGTATAGTAAGTCTATGTTTAATTTCTTGAAGAATTTGTCAAGCTGTTTTCTAATAGCAGGTGCACCATTTACATTCCCACCAGCAATGTACAGACATTCTAATTTTACCACATCCCTTCCGAAACTTATTTTTCCATTTTTAAATTATAACCACCCAGTATGTGTGAAGCGGTCTTATTGTGGTTTGATTTTAACTTCCCTAATGATTAATGATGCTGAATATCTTTTTGTGTGCTTGTTGGCCACTCATATATCTTCTTTAGAGAAATGTTTATTCAGATATTTTGCCAATTTTTAAATTGGGTTATTTTTCACTTTATTGTTGAACTGTAAGTATACTTTATATATTCTAAATATTAGTCCCTTATCAGATGTATGATTTCCAAATATGTTCTCCCATTCTGAGGGTTGTCTTATTAATTTCTTGATGGTGTCCTTTAAGGTACAAAAGATTTTAATTTTGGTGGAATTCCATTTATCTATTTTTCTTTTCCTTGTTCTTGCTATTGTCATATCTAAGAAACCATTGCCTAAACCAAGGTCATTAAGATTTGCCCCTGTTTTCTTCTAAGAGCTTTATAGTTCTAGCTTTTACATTTAATTCTTTAATTCATTCAAATTAATTTTTATACATGATGTGAGGTAAGGGTCCAACTTCATTCTTTTGCATGTCACTATCCAGTTGCTCCAGAACCATCTGTTGAAAAGACTAGAGACAGGAATCCATCAAAACCCACATAGGAGAACATAGGCTGCAACCTCTTTGACATCAGCCACAGTAACTTTTTTCATGACACATCTCCAAAGGCAAGAGAAACAAAAGATAAAATGAACTTGTGGGACTTCATCAAGATAAAAAACTTCTGCACAGCCAAGGAAACAGTCAAAAAAACTAAGAGGCAGCCCACAGAATGGGAGAAAATATTTGCAAATGACACTACAGATAAAAGATTAGTATCCAAGATCTACAACAAACTTCTCAAACTCAATACACGTGAAACAAATAATCAAATCAAAAAATGGACAGAAGATATGAACAGACACTTTTCCAATGAAGACATACAACTGGCTAACAAAAACATGAAAAAGTGTTTAAAATCATTAGCCATCAGGGAAATTCAAATCAAAACCACACTGAGATACCACCTCACACCAGTTAGAATGGCAAAAATTGACAAGGCAGGAAACAACAAATGTTGGAGAGGATGTGGAGAAAGGGGATCCCTCCTCCACTGTTGGTGGGAATGCAAGTTGGTACAGCCACTTTAGAAAACAGTGTGGAGGTCCCTTAAAAAGTTAAAAATTGAGCTACCCTATGACCCAGCAATTGCACTGCTGGGTATTTACCCCAAAGATACAGACGTAGTGAAGAGAAGGGCCATATGCACCCCAATGTTCATAGCAGCATTGTCCACAGTAGCTAAATTGTGGAAGGAGCCGAGATGCCCTTCAACAGATGACTGGATTAAGAAGCTGTGGTCCATATATACAATGGAATATTACTCAGCCATCAGAAAGAACAATTATACAACATTTGCAGCAACATGGACGGGACTGGAGGAGATTAGGCTAAGTGAAATAAGTCAAGCAGAGAAAGACAATTATCATATGGTTTCACTCATTTATGAAACATAAGAAATAGGAAGATGGGTAGGAGAAGGAAGGGAAGAATGAAGGGGGGTAAACAGAAGAAGGAATGAACCAGGAGAGACTGTGGACTCTGGGAAGCAAACTGAGGGCTTCAGAGGGGAGGAGGGTGTGGGATCGGGATAAGCCGGTGATGGGTATTAAGGAGGGCACATATTGTATGGTGCACTGGGTGTTATACGCAAATAATGAATCGTGGAACATTGCATCAAAAACTGGGGATGTACTGTATGGTGACTAATATAACAAAATAAAAAATATATATAAAAAAAGAAAAGACTGTTCTTTTCCCCCATTGATGTGTTGGCATCCTTTGAAAAATCAATTGACCATAGATGTACAGGCTTATTTCTAGACTCTCAATTCCAGTCCACCTATCTATATGTCTGTCTTTATGACAGTACCACACAGTCTTGATTACTGTAACTTTTTAGTAGTTTTGAAATCATTAAGAGTGAGTCTCCTAGCTTTGTTCTTTTTCAGGATTGGCTATGCAGGGTCCCTTGTGATTCCATATGAATTTTAGGATCAGCTCGTCACTCACTTAAAAAAAAAAAAGTAGTTAGCTGGGACTTTGATAGATTGCACTGAATCTGTGCATCACTTGGGGAATATTGTATTTTAACAATATTAAGCCTTCCAAACCATAAACACTGGATATCTTTCCATTTATATAGGTCTCTCTAATTTTTTTCAATGATGTATTATAGTTTTCAGTGTATAAGTCTTGTACTTCTTTTGTTTAATTTATTCCTAAGTATTCTATTCTTTCTAATGCTACTGTAAATGGAATTGTTACCATAATTCTCTTTTCAAATTGTTCATTGCTGATGTATGCAAATATAGTTTTTTGTAAGTTGATCTTTTATCTTACAACTATGCTGAATGCATTTGTTAGCTCTAATAACTTTTAGTGGAATTCTTAGGATTTTCTATATGTAAAGTCATGTCATCTTCAAAATAGAAATAGTTTTATTTCTTTCCAATCCTTATGCCTTTTATTTATTTTATTTGCCTAATTGATCAGGACAGTAAGCTTAGCTAAATATTTCATAGAAATGATGAGAGTGGACATCTTTTTCTTGTTTCTAATCCAAGGGGGAAGGTTTCAGGCTTTCATCCATAAGTATGATGTTAGCTGCATTTTTTTCATAATTGCCCTTTATCAGATTGAGGAATTTTCCTTCTACTCCTAGCCGTTGAATGTTTTTATCATGGAGGGTTGTTGGGTATTGTCAGATTCTTTTTATGTGACAAGACAATCATGTGGGTATTTTTCTTCATTCTATTAATTAGGTATGTTACACTGATTTTAATAAGTTGAATGAACCTCATATTCTGGTATAAATCCCACTTAATTGTGGTGTATAATCCTTTTAATGTGTTTTTGAATGTGTTTTGGTAGTATCTTGTTGAGAATTTTTTCATCAATATTCATAAAAGATACGTATCTGGAGTTTTTTCCTAGTGTCTTTGTCTGGCTTTATTATCTGCATATCACTGGCCTCACAGAATGACTTGGGAAGTGTTCCTTCCTCTTCAATTGTTTGGAAGAGTTTGAGCAGGATTGGTGTTCATTCTTCTTTAAGTGTTTGGTAGAATTCACCAGCGAAGATATCTGGTCCTGTGCTTTTTATATGTTGCTTAATTGGATTTGCTAGTGGTTTGTTGTTTTTTAAAACAATTTATATCTATATTCATATGGAATATTGGTTTACAGTTTTATTTTCTTGTGATGCCTTCCTCTGGTTTTGGTAGCAAGATTTTGTATCCGTGAAGCATTGGCCTCATTGAATAAGTTGAGAAGTATTGCCTCCTCTTACATTTTTTGGAAAATTTTGTGAATGATTGGTGTTACTTCTTCTTTAAACACTTGCAAAGAATTCATCAGTTATCTGTTCGTAGGCTTTTATTTGTGGAGAAATTTTAATTATTTAATCTCTTTATTTGTTATATCTATTCAGTTTTTCCATTTCTTCTTTTCAGTTTTGGTAGTTTGTCTTTCTGAAGATCTGTTTCTTCCATCTAGTGTGCCTAATTTGTCTACATACAGTTGTCTATTATTTTATAGTTGTTTTCATTCTGTAATGTCAGTTATTTTTATTCTTTATATAGTTAGGGTATTCTTTTATAGTTATTTTTATTTCTGTAATGTCGGTAGTAATGTTCCTTCTCTTATACCTGATCTTAATAATTTGAGACTTCTTTTTGTCTTAGTCTGTCTAGCTAAAAGTTTGTCAATTTTGTTAATTTTTTTCAAAGAAAAACTTTTGATTTTGTTGATTTTTTTCATTGTTTTTCTACTCTCCACTTCATTGATTTCCACTCTAATCATCATTATTTCTTTCCTTCTGCTTGCTTCTGATTTCCTTTGCTCTTTGTATAGACTTTTTTTTTTAAGTATTTTCTACACCTAGTGTGGGGCTTGAACTCATGACCTAGAGACCAAGAGTCACATGCTCTGCCCAGGAGGCAGCCAGGCACCCCTTTGTGTAGCCTTTTAAGGTAATGGGTTAGGTATTGATTTGAGATCTTTTGGGTTTTTTTTTTTAATGTAGGCATTTACAGCAATAAATTGCTCTCTAAATACAACTTTAGTCATACCCCATAGGTTCTGAAGTGTTTTGTTTTCATTTTCATTCATCTTCAAGTATTTTCTAATTTACTTTGTTACATCTTCACTTAACCATTAGGTATTTACGAATGTGTTATTTAATTCCATGTATTTGTGAATTTCCCAAATTTTCTGCTGCTAATTTCATTCTGATGTTGTCAGAGAACAGACTTTGTATGACTTTAGTCCTTTAAAATTTATGAAGACTTCTTTATGAGTTAACATATGGTCTATCCTGGATAATGTTCTGTGTGCTCTTTAGAACAACATGTATTCTGTGTTGGGTGGAGTATTCTATAGAAGTTTATTAGATGTAGTTGATTTATAGTGTTGTTCAAGTCTTCTATTTTCTTGCTGATCTTCTGTATACTTCAGAATTTATTTTTAATTTTAATATATGTATTTTTAAAATAATTCACCTTCTTTTCCCAAGTGTGAACAATACCCCTTTACCACCAGGCAAAGTCTCTATTTTGCTATTTGTGTCTTTGAATCTAAAAGTGTGTCTCTTGTGGAAAGCACAAAGGTAGACCATGATTTTTATATCCATTCTGCCCATCTCTTCCTTTTGGTTGTATTGTTTAATCTAGTCACATTTTTTGAGAGGGAAAGAGTGGGGGAGGGGCAGAGAGAAAGGGAAGGAGAGAATCCCAAGCAGGCTCCACACCCAGAATGGAACCTGATGTGGGACTGGATCTCATGAACCTAAAATAATGACCTGAGCCAAAATCAAGAGCTGGATGCTGAACCAGCTGAGCTGCCCAGGTGCCCCTTAACCCATTCACATTTAATGTAATTACTGATAATGTAGGGCTTGTGACTGCTATGTTGCTCCTTGTTTTTTATATCCTATGTCTTTTTTGTTCCTGCATTTCTCCATAACTTCCCTCTTTTGTGTTAAAAAGCATTTTCATTCCCTTGTCATTTTTTAAATTCTATTTATTTGGAGTTATTTTCTTCTCGTTTGCCATGTGAATTATAATTAGCATCTTAAGTTATAATAATCCAGTTCAGATAAATGGCAACTCAATTTCAATAGTATACAAAAAGTTTGCTTCCATATAGCTTCATTATCTGTCCCTCTTTGTGCTTTTATTGGAATACAAATTACTCCTTTATACATTGCATGCCCATCAACACACATTTATAATTATTGCTTTATGCAACTGTCCTTTAAATTAGGAGAAAAAAGTTACAAATAGAATATACATATATACTCTTTTTTAAAGATTTTTAATTTATTTATTTGTCAGAATGAGAGACAGAGAGAGAGAGAGAGAGAGAGAGAGAGA
>NW_024423319.1:39432706-39444019 GCF_017311325.1 Ursus maritimus | reverse complement strand
TATATATATATATATATATATATATATATATATGCCCATATATTCTTATAGAATGTCTTTTTATTCTTATAAAATGTCTTTGTCTCTAATAACAACTTTTGTCTTAAAAGCTTATTTTGTTTGATATTAGTATAGCCAGTGCATCTCTCTTTTTGTTACTCATTGTGTGGTGTATATTTTTCTATCCCTTTACTTTCAATCTATTTGTGTCTTTGAATCTAAAAGTGTGTCTCTTGTGGAAAGCACAAAGGTAGACCATGATTTTTATATCCATTCTGCCCATCTCTTCCTTTTGGTTGTATTGTTTAATCTAGTCACATTTTTTGAGAGGGAAAGAGTGGGGGAGGGGCAGAGAGAAAGGGAAGGAGAGAATCCCAAGCAGGCTCCACACCCAGAATGGAACCTGATGTGGGACTGGATCTCATGAACCTAAAATAATGACCTGAGCCAAAATCAAGAGCTGGATGCTGAACCAGCTGAGCTGCCCAGGTGCCCCTTAACCCATTCACATTTAATGTAATTACTGATAATGTAGGGCTTGTGACTGCTATGTTGCTCCTTGTTTTTTATATCCTATGTCTTTTTTGTTCCTGCATTTCTCCATAACTTCCCTCTTTTGTGTTAAAAAGCATTTTCATTCCCTTGTCATTTTTTAAATTCTATTTATTTGGAGTTATTTTCTTCTCGTTTGCCATGTGAATTATAATTAGCATCTTAAGTTATAATAATCCAGTTCAGATAAATGGCAACTCAATTTCAATAGTATACAAAAAGTTTGCTTCCATATAGCTTCATTATCTGTCCCTCTTTGTGCTTTTATTGGAATACAAATTACTCCTTTATACATTGCATGCCCATCAACACACATTTATAATTATTGCTTTATGCAACTGTCCTTTAAATTAGGAGAAAAAAGTTACAAATAGAATATACATATATACTCTTTTTTAAAGATTTTTAATTTATTTATTTGTCAGAATGAGAGACAGAGAGAGAGAGAGAGAGAGAGAAAGCAAAAGCAGGGGGAGCAGCTGGCAGAGGGAGAAGCAGGCTCCCTGCTGAGCAAGAAGCCCAATGAGGGACTCCATCCCAGGACCCTGGGATCATGACCTGAGCTGAAGGCAGATGCTTAACCAACGAAGCCACTCAGGCATCCCCTCTTTTTTTGTATTTACCTATACAGTTACCTGTACTAGTATTCTTTATTTTTTCATGTGGATTCGAGTTACTGTCTAGTGCCTTTTCATTTCAGCCAAAAGTATGCCTTTTAGTATTTCTTATATTTTATATGTGTGTGTGTGTGTGTGTGTGTGTGTGTGTGTGTATTTCTTCTATTTCTATATGGTGAATTCTCTCAGTGATTGTTGATCTGGTGATGTTTTACTTTCTCATTCATTTTTGAAGGATAGCTCTATGACAATAGGATACTTTGTTGATAGTTTTTCTTTCTTTTAGCACTTTTGTCCCAATAATTCTAGCCTCCTTGGTTTCTGATGAGTAATTGCCTAGTAATATTATGGAGGATCCCTTGTATGTGATGAATCACTTCTGCCTTGCTGCTTTGTAGAGTCTCTCTTTGTCTTTGACTTTTGACAGTTTGATTCTAATGTATCTTGGTGAGATTCTCTTTGTGCTATTTCTATTTGGAGTTCATTGAACTCTTTGGGCACGCAGATTAATGTATTTCACCAAATTTTGGTAGCTTTTGGTTACCATTTCTTCAAATATTCTTTCTGCCCTTTAATCTCTTGCTTTTCCCTTTGGGAGTCCTGTTATTATGGATGTTGGTTCACTTGACAGTGCTCCATAGTTCTCAGATGGTTCTGCTCCGTTTTCTTCATTCTTTTTCCTTTCTATTCCTCAGACTGGATAATCTCATTTGACCAATCTTCAAGTGTGCTGCTTCTTTCTTCTGCCAGTTCACATGTATTGTTGAGCCTCAGTAGTGAATTTTTCATTTCAGCGTTTGTACTTTTCAACTCCAGATTTTTCTATTGGTTCTTCTTTTTGTTTAAGTATTTGTTTACTTTTTTTCTTTTTTCCCCAGTTTTTATTTAAATTCCAGCTAAAAATATGGAACGCTTAATGAATTTTCATATCATCCTTGCACAGAGGCCACACTAATCTTCTCTGTAGCATTCCAATTTTGGTATATGTGCTGCCAAAGTGAGCACACTTATTGGTTCTTTTTAAATAATTTCTATCTCTGTATTAGCATTCACTATTTAGTGAGGAATAATTCTCATATTCTCATGGTTTCCTTTACTTTTAAGAAAACTGAAATTGCTGACTTAAAGTGATTGTATAGGGGTGTCTGGGTGGCTCAGTCATTAAGCATCTGCCTTCAGCTCAGGTCGTGATCCCGGGGTCCTGGGATCGAGTCTCGCATCAGGCTCCCTGCTCACTGGGGAGTCTGCTTCTCCCTCTCCCTCTGCCTGCTGCTCCCCTGCTCTTGCGCTATTTCTGTCAAATAAATAAATAAAATCTTTTTTAAAAAATAAAGTGATTGTCAAGTTAAGTCTGAAGTCAAGGCTTCCTCAAGGAATTGTTTCTGTTGACTACTTCTTGTGTTCTTTTCTTGTACATGGCCCATATATTTGTGCTTCTTTGCATGTCTCATAATTTTTTTCTTGAAAATTGGAAATTTAAAATAATAATGTGAGGACTTTGCATATGAAATGCCCCCTAAAAGTTTTGTTGGTGTAGCTATTTGTCATTGTTGCTTGTTTGTTTGTTTAATGATGTTTCTGTACTAATTCTGTCAAAATTTGTACTTTTTTGTTATGTGTGGCCACTAAACTCTCTGCTCACTTATATTAGTGTCCAGATAGTTACTTTACAGAGATTTCCTTAAATGCCTGGAACCTATAAATCTCCCAGCCATTGCTGAGTGGCTTTGTGAGCTCAGTGGGGCATAGCTTCAACTCTAAGCCAGGCAGTTCACAACCCCCTTGTAGCCTTCTCTTCCTGCGGCATAGAATCCTACAGGTTAGGCAGTGGTGAGAACTTTGTCTTCTCAGGTCTCTCATGAGCACGTGCCCTGCCCTGGGCATGCTCCTGTTCTTTTCCTTCTAGGTTCACAAAAACATTTCAGAGCTTTTCAAAGCCTCCTATGGACATCACATCTTTCAGATTTTCCTTTTAAGATTTTCAGTAAGCTTATTGTTTATCTCAACTATTATCTAGTCTGAGGCCGTTGCAATATTAAACAACTAATACTGATTGGTTTTAACAAATGCCCCCAGGGGAAAGTTCATTGGCACTGGCACACCTCTGTGTTAGGTCAAATATAAACAAGCTTTGTGAGTGTGATCATCTTGGGAACCACCCAACAGGTCAATAATGACAGTCATTTGGGAATGAGGCTTTGAAGGAGCTACTACGCTTTTTGGCGCACTCCAGTGGCTGCCAAGTGGTTGGTTTTCACAATGATTGAGGGCTATTAGTATTCTAGGCTACCACATAGCTGAGCATGGGGAGATGGGAATAGGGCAAGTGAAAACACTACAAAGGTCAGTGTTCTTACCAAGATTCAACTGGTTTTTGTGGGTTTTGTTTTGTTTTGTTTTTTGAGTAAACAGTTCCTGGATTGTTGCAAGTCTTTGGGTAACTTCCAGAGTTCTAAAAACGATGGTTCTGACAATTTTTGTCAGTCTTCTTAGTTTTATAGGGGAAAGAATATTCAGAGGTCCTTATACTCCCGCTGATGTCCTCAAGTATCCTTTAAAGACATTTAAATAATAAGAAAAATAGTTTATAAATTCACCCATATAGTTTCCATTTTCAGTCACTTTGTTCTTTTGTGTAGATCTCTATTTCCATCTTGTTTAATTTTCCAAGCATTAGAAACTTCCTTTCTTTAAAGAGCAGTCTGCTGGTGCCAAATTCCTTCAGCTGTTATAGATCTGAAAAAGTCTTTATTTCCCCATGGATTTTGAAAGCTCTTTTCACTGGGTATAGAATCCTAGGTAGACTTTTTAAAAAATCCTATCAGAACTTTAAAGATGTTGCTCTAATGTCTTCTCACTTGCATAATTTCTAATGAGAAAGCTGCTATCATCTTTATCTTTGTTCCTCCACGCATAATGTGATCACAGTGTGTTTTAGTGTAGCTCTCTTTGTGTTTCTTGTGTTTTGTTTTTATTAAGTGTCTTGGACCTGTGAATTTATAGTTTTCATCAAATTTGGAAAACATTTTGTCCCTTATTACTTAAAATATTTTTCTGGTCTCCCCCCCTCCTCCTGCATGGACTTCACTCATGTATACTAGCACATTTGAAGTGTCCCACAGTTCACTAATGCCCTGTTAATTTTTTGTTACTCCTCTTTTTTTTGTTTGTTTTATGTTGAATTGACTTGATTGCTATGACTTCCAGTTGAACCATCTTTTCTTCTACAATATCTTATTTGCCACTCATCCCATCTAGTATATTTTTTTATCTCTAAAATTATAGTTTTCATCTTTAGCAGTTCCATTTGTGTCATTTATATATTTTCCCTTTCTCTAATTCACTTTTCAATATAGGCCATAAAACTGTTTAATGGCCATGTCTACTAATTCTATCATCTGTGTCATTTCTGGATAGGTTCCTTTTAACCTAACTCTTCATTATGGGTCATATTTCTATTTGTTTTTTTGCATGCCCACTAATTTTTTTTATTTGGTGCCAGACATTGTGATCATATCTTGTTGAATGTTGGATATTTTGTAATCTTATAAATATTCTTTGGGTTTTTTTTTTCCTGGAACACAAATTATTCAAAAGCTGTTCCTTTCAGATCTTATTTGTAAGATTCCTTAGGTAAGTCTGGAGCATTGTTCAGTTTAGGACAAATTTTCCCCAATACCCTTCTGAGTATTCTATCCAACATCCCATAAATCTTGAGATTTTCCATTCTGGATGATAGGAACATGTCCTACTTCTATGCCTGTGTGAGTACTGAGTACTGTAAACCTCTAATTCTTTCAGGTGGTTCTTTCTATAGCCTCAATTAATTTCCTCCCATGCCTGCTGTGGTCAGTATTCTGCTGAATACTCAAGGAGGACCCTCTACACATCTCTGGAGTTCTCTGTGAAGATCTTTCCTCTATGGAACTGTATCTCATGAATTTTAGCCATCTTGGCCTCTGTGTGCTTAGAGGTCTATCTCTTTAATTCAAAGGGTTGGTTTAGATTTCCCAACCCTGCACCATGGTCTGAAACTGCTCTCAAGGTAGTAAGACAGGGCAATTGTAGGGCTTACCAAGTTTGTTTCTCACCTCTGAGGGATCACTGACCTTTATTAGTTGATGTTTGGTGTCTTGAAAACCCTTGTTTCATATTTTGAAGGGTTTTTATTTGTGTTTGTTCAGGTGGGAGAATAAATCCGGTCTATCTTGGACAGAAGTGGAAGTCTTCTCTCTCATTATTTACAATAATTTGGTGCAGGATCAGGATATAAATTCATTACAATAACACATCAAAATCAGTCTAGAGGATTTTTGTTTACTATGTGGTACATAGGGCTTTCAATGTAGGGTCATCTGGTATATCTTTTGAAATGATGACTATTTGTATTAGGATAGGCTGGTCTTTTGTCTCAGTTGTGATTTAGTAATTAGAGTTTCAGGTAAGATTTTTTTTCTCATTAATTCTGGCAAGATAAAGTTTTACTTTATTATAAGTGGGAAAAGTAGAAAATTGGTTTAAGTTTCTGAATCCACAAAGTTAAATATTATGAGCACCATTGGTGTAATGGGAATTTCTTGGTGGAGCTGGACAGGGAGGGAGAAGAGGAGATCCTCTTTTCAAATCTGATGTGGCAAACTCTCATTTTCCATGGAGTATCATGGGTCATAAACTCCAGACTAGGAAGAAATATTTCCAATCATTTTATCCTATTCTCTTACCAGACTTCTTATCAGGACTTTAATAGATCGGAAGGGTGATTAAAATAATTTCTCCTAGGGAGAGAAGTGGGTGAATAGATAAATAGAAGGGTGGTGGGGCTTGGTCTATACCATGTCCAAGATCCCTTGTAGTTCCGAACCCAATTCCAGAATGTCAACTCTATATCAACCAAGAGTCAACTATAGTTTTCTAAGGTGCTAAGGAACAAGATTAGAATCCTTGACAACTCCAATGTCGACCAAGTATCATTGTCACACCCCCACAAAAAGACACAGCAGTCTTGCAAAAGCGGTTTTTTGCACCATCGACATCTTCCATGGGTTATATCTACTGTGTAATTAATGTGACGCATTTAACTATAATTCTCAGCACTAAGTACCACCACCAATATTGCCTGTCTTCCTAGAATGAGCAGAATCCTAACTAACAAAAAGAAGAAAAAAAAAAGAATAAAAAACAGGGTCAGACAGATGGTTCCTAAACTGCTTCTGAGAAAGTTAAAAGAAACAGTAACAAAAATATGAGCATGAATATAGGCCTCCATGTATTCAATTCCCTGAAAATGATGCAGAAAGTGCAAAAACATTGAAAAGCTTCTTGGAGTTACAGAATGAACTGTTAAGTCTCACATTTTTCTGTAGACATTTAAGAATCTGCTTTCCATTTCAATATTTCTTTGCTCCTTTTGTTATTGAAATGCTAATTCAGATGATTGCTATATAGAAGACACTGTAATAGATACTCTGAGATTGAAAAATCAAGGAGGGGATTGCTTCTATTTCAACTCTAGGGACCCAAATGTTTAATATTAAGTCAAACCAGTGGTCTCCTCTTAGGTTCTCGGGACTTTATTCTAAATAAGTTTCCTCCATTTATATAGCACACCACTGATGTTACTGACAAATTCCAATGTAACATGCAACAGTGGTTCCTAATTGCTTTAGCATTTATCATGCACAAGAGACAGGAGGAAAGTTGTCTCATTTTGTACAGCTCAGTTGCATTTCTTATCTCTGAAGTACACTTAAGCAGCAAACTGGGACTTAAGGTAGCTGTCTGAAAACCAGCACCCATTAACATGCATGTCTTGGAGGGAAAATGAATTGGTTTTTCTCAAACAGAATACAGTTCAACCTCGTTCTGAGCGTTGATTTTGCATAATTTCTCTTTTGCACATTTTATAAGTTAGGGGTCCTGATCTGGCTTACCCACACAAATTCTCATGCTCATATTTTCCAGGTTCTGCCTTTGGGCAGTTTTGTTTTCAAAACATTAAAAAAAGCATTTAGGTGCGTTTCCAAGATGCCTTTTGGGTTCAATTAGAACCTAGTAATATTTTTCTAAGCAGTCACTGGAAGTGCTTAACTAGTGTGTAGTTAGGCATGTTTTACCTGATAAGTCTTCTGAATAGATTTTATGCTTTAAAGAAACAGTACCACTTCACATTCTATAGCGAGCATGTGGTTACGAGACCAAGGAGTGGAGCAGCTGAAGTTCTGTTCAGTCACTCTACAATGTAAATCTTGCCAGCTAATGAGTTCCGCTGATTGTGGAAGCAGCCACACTGACTCTGCCTACTCTTCCAGGAATTCAAGTCCCATTAGGATGTGAATCACCGAATGAGTACACAGAGATCGTGTGGTCTCGGTAAGCACAGATGTGCCCACGTCTTTGAGGGGCTGTTTGGGATGAATAAAATACATTTGGGCTGTGTCCTGACAAATATACATGCCTCTCTTAAAGTGAGGACTAGGGCTAGAGTTCATATATATCTGTGACATTAAAATGTGTGAATGAATATATAGATATATGAATGTATGTGTGTATGTATATATGTATGTATAGGTTTTTTAAGGTTTATCTCTTTATTTGAGAGAGTGTGCATGTGCACACACACGCACACGCACATGTGTGAGTGGGGGTAGGGGCAGAGGAAGAACATCTTCAAGCCAACTCCCCGCTGAGCACGGAGCCTGATGATGTAACCGCGGGGCTAGATCTCACACCCATGAGCTCATGAGCTGAGCTGAAACCAAGAGTCTGACGCTTAACCAACTGAGCCACCCAGGCGCCCGGCTATATACATTGTTTTTAAAGACGGTCTCTGTTGTGGACAATTTCTAATGATAAAGGCAGTCTAATTACACCCTCCCATTGTGATATTCTTTACACACCACTCAAGTACATCGGTGAGGTCAAGTTACACAATGAGCTCAACTGTCTGCAATTATACAATGTAGCTTGTGGATTATGCACATAATGTGGGAACTGACTCCCTACCCTGCTCCCCATCTGACTCCTCAGGTCTCTCCCCCGATGCCCATTGAAACTTGGTCAAGCATTGGTCCCCAAATCTTATTTACTTTCATTGTCCTTCTGCGTGGCAAGAGTGATTTGGTAAAGGAAACAGGGAGGAAATTATTTTTCTAGTGTTCCTTTAAATCTTTGGTTTCTGATAAGGCCGGCAGTATAATTTACTAATATGTTCTTGATATTCGACCCATCCATCCTTCTTCGTTCCATCAATGCAAAACTGTTTTCTGTCTGTTCATTGTTGTATTTTCAATGTACTCATATTTGCCTTCCCAATGGTTAAAAATAAGCATATTTGACTCTTGACAACGTAGGTTTGAACTGTGCAGGTCCACTTATACACGGATTCTTTTAAAAAATGAATACACTACAGTACCATAAATGTATTTTCTCTTCCTCAGGATTTTCTTAATAATGTTTTATTTTTTAAGAATATAGTATGTAATACATGTAACATACGAAATATGTGTTAATGGACTGTTTCTGTTATCAGTAAGGCTTCCGGTCAGCAGTAGCCTATGATTAGTTGTTGGCTTTCGGGAAGTCAAAAGTTAGACATGGATTTTAGACCGTGCAGGGGGTCGGGGCCTCTAAGCCCTGTGTTGTTCAAGGGGGTCAAGTGGAGTCAATTAAAGGGCAAGAGTACGTGGCAAAGGAAGGAGACGAGAGAAAACTGTAAATGATTACCTTACCCTCACTGAGGGCTCGATTCTATAGACCATTCATATGTCACGGTCGACATGGAAACTCAGCCAAGCTCCACACGAGTACCACCTCCCCATTTGGAGACTCGGGAGTTAATGTATTAACGGCATTGAAAAGCCTCGTGTTTCTAAGCTTAGTCACTTTGACCTGAATCCTAAGTTATCCCAACGGCTTTTTCAGAAAACGCAGTCTGTGCTTCCACAGAGCAGAAAAAAATATATATGTATAATGGAGTAGGGACGACACTATTAAGAAAAATGAGTCTCCACACAGAATAACTTTCATGAACACATTTATTGCGAGTAGCTCTATGGAAAGGCAAGTCAGATATATAAACACTATACAAAGTTGCAAGGTTGTCTCCCAAAACTGCAAATGAGATGTTTACAAAGAAACGAGAGAGTATAACAGTATTTACAAAGGAAGACAAAGCCAAAGCAACCCAGAGCAGATCTGTGAAGCAGAAAGAGCAAAAGTAATGAACCACTGGAACTGGAAAGTTTTAGCTTTTACTGACCAAGTGACTACGTCTGATACCAAACTAAAGGTCACCAAATAATAATAATAATAATAATAATAATAATAATAATAATAATCGTTCCATCACTGTTTTTTCTCAACAGCCGCATAAACCGGTACCTAGAAGGTGATATGTTGGTATACATACTCTAAAAGGATTCTCCCAGCACAATACTGAATTAATGAGTGGTGTCTGTGAACTACGAAGTAGTGTCAGAAAGACTGCATATTTGTTATGCTGTACCTGTGACTATTTGTACCTGTGACTATTTGTGGGTACTGTTGTGTATGAGGTTTCCCGTCTATTTATCCAGCGAGCGTCACATCTATGCTGTACCCCGTCTGCTGGCAGCCCCTGAACCTAATATACAAATAAACCAATATAGTCTTTTCCCCCAAATCATCTTTTCTTTCCACAATTCTGAACGATTGTGACTTAAAACTTGATTGAAAATAAAAATGGTGACAGAAGGCTTGAAGAAAGGCGGCCTAGAGAGTGCACTGTTAACATACTGAACAAAAGCCACACCACACTATTTGATTGGGGTGGGAAAAGAGAAGAGTCTAAAGGAACTGACGAAACCTACTGCCCTCGCAGTCACCAGCCACTGAAGGAGTGACAGGTCCTGCGGTTACATCCTCTCCCCGGCACCGCTCACAAGGGAAAAAAAGAGCCCCCTCCATCCCTTTGGTTGGTAGGCAAGGAAAAAACAACAGAAGTCAACTCGGCTCTTCGGAAAAGTTAGTTAAGCGACATGTACTATATAAAGGCTGCTTGAAGATAGAAGTACACGTTCAAAGACATCAAAACCGAGTGGTGAAAAACTTCACGTAAATAGTATGCTACTTCAAAGTTGCACATGAAATGCGAAGCAATTTTTTTTAAGAGTTACACACAACAGGTACACCTACAATCACATGTACACAGGTACACGAAGGTGTGCATACACACGAATTTGTGTGCGCACACACACTAGCACTCGCACAGTTATACAGACACGCACACCCATCTGTGATGTGATGAGGTTTGCCAGTGATGGCATGTGTGCCGCCACGTAACAAAGCTCTAAGCAAGCTTCAAGACCTTTGTACCTATCCTCTGTGATCACCACCTGTTAGTGTCATGTTCTCAAAGGTCCAGGTTCCTAAAATCTTAATTCAGTTTCCATCAGAGGCAAGCAAAAACAGGAGGAGGAAGCTTGCTCTGATTTATTTTTAAATTTGATACATCTTATGTAGGCTCGTTATCCATAAGGAAAACAAGACCTTATAAGAGGTTCCTTTTGGCTTAAGTTTCAGTCAGAATATTGATTGATGGATATGCACTAATTTCTTGAATATGGGAAACTGATCTCTTTATAGGAGCCCTGGGCATGGGGCGGGGGCAGAGTGTGTGTCCAGCAGGGAGCCAGAGAGAGAGGAAGAATGGGGTGAAGGAGGGGGGGAGGCCCAGAGTGGCAGAGGGGCTTTGTGAGGAGACTTTGAATAACTTTGCTTCTTTAAAGGGGAAATGTAGGTTTCAAAATAAAAAAAAAAAACGGTTTTGGAAACGCTCAATTGATTTGCAGGCAGAACATCACAGAATTGTATATGAACAAATAGTCTGTTCTTAGGTTCTGCCTTTAAAATGTTGAAAATGCTCATTCAAGATATAAGCTCAGTTGACATTTAATGTGGACAGAAGGCTGCAGTTTTGTTAACGAGCAAAAACTGCAGTAATCTGCCCTTTGGTCCCGTCTGTAAGATATTGAATATGTCCCATCAAGATATCAGTTCAGTTGACATTTAACACCTTGATCAAGAAATGTTTTATGTATGTACTACTCAGAAGAAAAAGATTCCAGGTCATACCTACCTTCTCATGAACCTAACTGGTTTTTTTTTT
>NW_024423319.1:39429860-39432696 GCF_017311325.1 Ursus maritimus | reverse complement strand
TTTTTTTTTTCTTTTTCTGCTCTTGTGTAAAGGATTTTCAGCTTCAAAACTAAATCTAAGTGTTACACATCAGTGAAATTGCCACATTTTCACATATGTAAATAACATTTTTTTTAAAGAGGGAAGGAAAGAGTTATGAGAGGCTTGCTTTTATACTATTTGTTTCCTTTCAAAGAGACTTGCTGGGGTGGGGGGAAGGGAAACCAGAAAATAAAAACAAAGTACAGTGTGAATTTCTTAACTCAAAATTACTTGATCCATAAGGCAGCAGGATGAATGATCTATGTTAGGATCATTCACCTGCCAGCATCCGTTTGTCAGCTTTTAGAAATTCAGGCTGTTTTCTATTCAGAAGCCTCTGAATTTTCTTTCTTTTAGGCAGATCTGGAGTGGACAAAGATGAAACTCCATAAGCATCACTTTTCTTCTAAAGTGTGTTTTTGTGGCAATGTAATCACTCTAGGAAAAAAAAAAGGTGAGAAAACAAAAAGTTACTTTCGGAATTTAAGTAGGAAGTGTTTCCCCCGCCCCGGCTTCCCCCACCCCCCCACCCCCCCATCCCACCCCCACCCCCCGCCGCCAACCCCCGGCTCTAAAAGGAAAAGAAATCAAACTAGTAGTTTTTGAGAGCCATACTGAGGAGCCAGCTCGGCACGGACATGCCTAACTGTGTCAGCCACCTGTGACAAAGGCTAGCGTGAGCCCGGCCAGAATGCAAGGGCAGGTCTACCTCCTCCCAGTGGGGCCAGCAAGTGCGCCAGGCATCGGGCAGACAAAGAGAAGTTTTGTCTTCTCCTACACGCTTGACTATGCCCTCACCAGATTAGGTGGCACAAGTCAAAGGATTTAAGCACAGCCTTGGCGATAGCCTCCAGGCTTGGTCACTGAATTTCTTCTAAAAGAGCAAAGTCATACCTGTAAAGGAGATTTGGTTGACATCGTCATCTGTCTAATAAAAAGCGGCTCTGGTATTACTCTCTTGGCCTTCTGCTTATTGAGAGGGTGCATAATGGGGAGTGGGACAAGAGGAAGGGGGGTCTGGCACACTGGAGAAGGCACTGGGCTGGAGAGGGGATGGATGGGGATAAATGGTTAGTAAATTGATTATGGGATGCTAGTGTTCCTTTAAGACCAGGTCCCATCAAAGTACCATGTATTCTGTTTCATTACAACCAATCTCAAAGAATCCGTGGAAAGCACCGCCCAGAGTAGGCTTCAAGTACAAGATCTTGTATTAAAGCAGCAGTATACATTATAACTATTTATTCTTTCAGCAGAGGTTTTAAAAACGTAACAAACTTGCAGGTGGATGAAGCATCAAATGTCTCCATCACCCCTTCCGCCTACTTGCAGCTATTAGTCATAACTCATTATACAGGGCTGCTCCTCTACATTTTCCTGTCAGCGGTGGGTTTAGGAAATTTTAGGTTCTGTGGATCTATTAAGTTTACACAGGATGAAAGGCGCCTGTGAGAGTTAACTGTGAGAGTGCATATGAGCAATGCAATTATCTGCTGCAAAATGAGCATCATTGAATTTTGCACAAACTCTCAGCTAGATGCTTTTAACAGAAATTTAAGGCTAGAAAGGTATCTCACCAATTTCCCTTGCTACTTTGTTTTAACAGGTTCCTAGATAGCACACTGAATGTACTTTAAAAGGGATTTCTTATTAACCTATATAATATACCACATTCTGTATCTTTTCTAGAAACATACAAATCAAGCCTCACACGATGACCACATCAACAATTACACTAAGCCAGAAGTTAGGGGCATTTGTTACTACTTGAGTTGTTTTACTTTCTTCTTTACTCTTGTTTAAATGAGACTCTACTAAAAAATTGATCCAGATTTCAATTGCTTTCCAATAACGCCTAAACCAACACGGACTGAATGTTTGATAACATACTAAAACCTAGAAAATAACGGTGTGACTTCGAGTTTACATTACAAAATGTATTTGTCAACTCTCGATTAACTAAGCTAGTAGAAATGAATAATGCTACCCAAAACAAGATAATCCAAAAATAATTTAATTTGCTTTTGAAATGCACAATGGGGGGGCGCCTGGGTGGCACAGCGGTTAAGCGTCTGCCTTTGGCTCAGGGCATGATCCCGGCGTTATGGGATCGAGCCCCACATCAGGCTCCTCTGCTATGAGCCTGCTTCTTCCTCTCCCACTCCCCCTGCTTGTGTTCCCTCTCTCGCTGGCTGTCTCTATCTCTGTCAAATAAATAAATAAAATCTTAAAAAAAAAAAAAGAAATGCACAATGGGAACTCGAGCCACAGATTTACCTTTGTAATCCTGTTTTACTTAGGCCAATATTAAAATCAGTGGACATTCCCTGAGCACATTCTAAAGAAGAGCAAAAGGAAGTGACTCAGAAGCTTGCTGGGTGGCAAAGGAAAACAATTCAGGATTAAAACTCCACTGGAAACGCTCTGCAAAATGAGTATCAAAGGGCTGATAATCACATCTTAGTTCTGTCTCTTGTTCATTTTTTTGGTCTCGTTCGTTTTGATGCCATTTCACCACCAGAAAGGTAAATGGTGATGTTTTGAATAATGTGGCATGCTTTTGTGCTGTGTTATTGCCACTCGATACTGACAGGTTACAAATGATGACCTTATTGGATTAATCAAAGACCTTTTTAAGGAGGTTAGTTCCACCCCTTCTAATGGGAGGGGGATTCTTCAAGCAATTTTTCTCTGTAAGGGAGAAAAATTCATTGGACTTCAATGGGTCAACACATTTTCCGACTCCTGCCCCCCAAACCTGGCAAGTATTATTTTCTTCTCGAAAACAAATGAAGTAAACTTTTCTGTTTCAATT
>NW_024423319.1:39372523-39429850 GCF_017311325.1 Ursus maritimus | reverse complement strand
TTTTTGAGAGCCATACTGAGGAGCCAGCTCGGCACGGACATGCCTAACTGTGTCAGCCACCTGTGACAAAGGCTAGCGTGAGCCCGGCCAGAATGCAAGGGCAGGTCTACCTCCTCCCAGTGGGGCCAGCAAGTGCGCCAGGCATCGGGCAGACAAAGAGAAGTTTTGTCTTCTCCTACACGCTTGACTATGCCCTCACCAGATTAGGTGGCACAAGTCAAAGGATTTAAGCACAGCCTTGGCGATAGCCTCCAGGCTTGGTCACTGAATTTCTTCTAAAAGAGCAAAGTCATACCTGTAAAGGAGATTTGGTTGACATCGTCATCTGTCTAATAAAAAGCGGCTCTGGTATTACTCTCTTGGCCTTCTGCTTATTGAGAGGGTGCATAATGGGGAGTGGGACAAGAGGAAGGGGGGTCTGGCACACTGGAGAAGGCACTGGGCTGGAGAGGGGATGGATGGGGATAAATGGTTAGTAAATTGATTATGGGATGCTAGTGTTCCTTTAAGACCAGGTCCCATCAAAGTACCATGTATTCTGTTTCATTACAACCAATCTCAAAGAATCCGTGGAAAGCACCGCCCAGAGTAGGCTTCAAGTACAAGATCTTGTATTAAAGCAGCAGTATACATTATAACTATTTATTCTTTCAGCAGAGGTTTTAAAAACGTAACAAACTTGCAGGTGGATGAAGCATCAAATGTCTCCATCACCCCTTCCGCCTACTTGCAGCTATTAGTCATAACTCATTATACAGGGCTGCTCCTCTACATTTTCCTGTCAGCGGTGGGTTTAGGAAATTTTAGGTTCTGTGGATCTATTAAGTTTACACAGGATGAAAGGCGCCTGTGAGAGTTAACTGTGAGAGTGCATATGAGCAATGCAATTATCTGCTGCAAAATGAGCATCATTGAATTTTGCACAAACTCTCAGCTAGATGCTTTTAACAGAAATTTAAGGCTAGAAAGGTATCTCACCAATTTCCCTTGCTACTTTGTTTTAACAGGTTCCTAGATAGCACACTGAATGTACTTTAAAAGGGATTTCTTATTAACCTATATAATATACCACATTCTGTATCTTTTCTAGAAACATACAAATCAAGCCTCACACGATGACCACATCAACAATTACACTAAGCCAGAAGTTAGGGGCATTTGTTACTACTTGAGTTGTTTTACTTTCTTCTTTACTCTTGTTTAAATGAGACTCTACTAAAAAATTGATCCAGATTTCAATTGCTTTCCAATAACGCCTAAACCAACACGGACTGAATGTTTGATAACATACTAAAACCTAGAAAATAACGGTGTGACTTCGAGTTTACATTACAAAATGTATTTGTCAACTCTCGATTAACTAAGCTAGTAGAAATGAATAATGCTACCCAAAACAAGATAATCCAAAAATAATTTAATTTGCTTTTGAAATGCACAATGGGGGGGCGCCTGGGTGGCACAGCGGTTAAGCGCTGCCTTTGGCTCAGGGCATGATCCGGCGTTATGGGATCGAGCCCCACATCAGGCTCCTCTGCTATGAGCCTGCTTCTTCCTCTCCCACTCCCCCTGCTTGTGTTCCCTCTCTCGCTGGCTGTCTCTATCTCTGTCAAATAAATAAATAAAATCTTAAAAAAAAAAAAAGAAATGCACAATGGGAACTCGAGCCACAGATTTACCTTTGTAATCCTGTTTTACTTAGGCCAATATTAAAATCAGTGGACATTCCCTGAGCACATTCTAAAGAAGAGCAAAAGGAAGTGACTCAGAAGCTTGCTGGGTGGCAAAGGAAAACAATTCAGGATTAAAACTCCACTGGAAACGCTCTGCAAAATGAGTATCAAAGGGCTGATAATCACATCTTAGTTCTGTCTCTTGTTCATTTTTTTGGTCTCGTTCGTTTTGATGCCATTTCACCACCAGAAAGGTAAATGGTGATGTTTTGAATAATGTGGCATGCTTTTGTGCTGTGTTATTGCCACTCGATACTGACAGGTTACAAATGATGACCTTATTGGATTAATCAAAGACCTTTTTAAGGAGGTTAGTTCCACCCCTTCTAATGGGAGGGGGATTCTTCAAGCAATTTTTCTCTGTAAGGGAGAAAAATTCATTGGACTTCAATGGGTCAACACATTTTCCGACTCCTGCCCCCCAAACCTGGCAAGTATTATTTTCTTCTCGAAAACAAATGAAGTAAACTTTTCTGTTTCAATTTGTATAATGCTATAAACCTGAACATTAATCTTTAATATACTAATAAAGCACACATGACTTTAATATCCCTGGAAATTTGTAGGGCGAGCCAAGAAAGCCGTTCCTCCAGGGCATTCCAGACCTCTTTACACGAATCATAAACATGCCTCTATTATGGTTTGAAGTCCAAAGCAGCAATGGTTCCCTTGCCCAGAGAGAGCCAAAACTATAACAATATATCCAGTTATTCTCGCTTTCTCTTTCCACTCTCCCCAATCTCGTTGCCTTAGTTATCTTTTCAACTCCAATTTGTCTAGAACTCAAAAAACTGTTTCTCAAGTTCTTCTGAACATTCCTCATTCCGCTTATTCGTCAACACGCTATCCCTGCAATCAACTGGTGATCACACAAACAGGGGCAACCAAGCAAAGTGTCGAAGGCAAACAAATGAAGGGAAGAGAAATGGAAGCAAAGACCCCAAAGATGAATGTACAATAACACAATTATGTTACTTAGCTTGGTGTTGCCTTTAGCTTATATACAGTTCTCTCTCTCTCTTTTCCCCAAGAAGAACAGATCATCATCCCTTTTTGTGTCCTGTGAACATACAGGAGGGTCGTTGTCTAGGAATTAATAAAAAATCGAAGTGCTGTCCCTCAAGGGTGAAAACTGGCACTAACTGCTGCTAGTCTTTACAACACCAATCATACCAGACTATTGTCTCCTTTCTAGACCAGAAGAGCAGATGCTTCTCCCCATGGGCGTAACGGGTTTGTTACAGAATGGTTCAAAGTATCTCTTAAGGGAAATTGATGACACTCGTAAACCTCCATCTCCTCAAAGGACAGTTTCAATCGCGGTACACCTGCCCTTCGCTAGCCAGCCCTGGACCACGTAGGCATGTTCTTTCCAGTTCTGCTTATCTGGATACAAACTCTTTGGGGACTTTTATCCTGGGTCAGCTTCTCCACTACCTCCCAACACACACTTGGGCCACTTCACTCTGCTGCCTAGTTACTGCAGACTTAAAGAATGCAAGTTACTAGAATTCTCATATAGGCGGTCTCCAATTTACAAAAGAGACATATTCCAAGGCTCATTGTTTAGTCGAAACTCAGAATAAATTATCCCGCAGAAGTAATGTTATACATAAATGGTGGATAGGTTCGTAAGTTCATCTAACGCATGCCTATATTAACCTATGCAGTTCTTGAATAAACAGAGGAGCTGCTTTGACGGTACCCAACCATCACTTACAAGCTCATTTCTGTGGGAGGAAGTATTTGAAGTTCCGATTTCAGACTCCGGGAAAATACCTTTTTAAACCATGGCAAGAGGAAGAGTGTCCCCCTACACCCCCATGGCGGAAGTCACTGGGGAGTGGGTGGGCTCTCAGGGGGAAGACAGTGTTGGTATCCCTTGGAGGCTGGAGGCACAACTATGAGAAGGCAGAAGTTAACAATCACGTTTATGGGTCAGACTTTCCAGGGCACCGTGGGTACACATGTGAATAGTTTTCAAGATGAATTTCAAGATAGACTTCCTTGATATTCTCTCTAAGGTTCAGGCCTACAAGGAGAAAATGAGTAATTATAGAAAGGCAAATTATGTAAATTGTGAAAACTAGCTGAAGTGACTACAGTTTGGGGGGAATTGGATATTCAATAAATCCAGAAGGTCTGGCTAGCATCAGACATATTGTGGTCAATCCAACCATGAAAATAGCTTTAAACACTGGCCCAGCTGCCTCTGTGCCAAGTGGGAGTAGACCAGGCAGCACTGCCTTGGACCTGCAAAACAAGGAGCCCTTCAAGGAAGGTTGTTCTGCAGGCTAAGTCCCAACAACGGCTGTGGAGTAGGAACAAGAAACATCCGAGGGAGGGGGCACTGAGTCCTTTAGGAGCCCCGCTCCTCACCTTTTCAGCCAGAGACCGACCAGGAAAGGATATGGTTTCCTAAAATCAGGGACACACATTTGGCAAAAGGCACGGGAGGGCCAAACTCCCATGGTACATCCAGCGCAACCCTAGCCCATAAGAAGGGTGTCACGAAGCTAGTGAGAAAGAGTAACTTTCTCATTTCATAAACAAGTATTTAAGTACATATTTTCCGTTAATTCTAAAAGGAATCAACCAGAAAATTATACGGGACCCTCTTGAGGCGCCTGGGTGGCCCAGTTTTGTGTCTGCCTTCGGCTCATGGCTCCGATCATGATCTGGGGGTCCTGGGATCGAGTCCCACGTCGGGCTCCCTGCTCAGTGGGGAGTCTGCTTCTCCCTCTGCCCCTTCGCTTCCCCCTGCGCGTTTTCTCTCTCTCAAACAAGTAAATAAAATCTTTAAAAAAAAAAAGAAATTACAAGGTACCCTCAAAAAGAATGTGAACCTGTAATAGGATAGACGTCTACATTTTAAAAACTCTTAAAAAACATCCTATTTCTCCAGTGTTCAGCCCATATTTCTAAAAGAAGACTCTTTTTTTTTTTCTTCCAAAAGAAGATGGAAATGTAGGACCTGTATCCATACAACCAATAACCAAGGCAGAATTGCTAGGGCATATATTTGAAGCTCATATGGCAAGCACAGTATCTTGGCAATGTTATCAATAGCTTTAAAAGTAGCAAGTCGATAGTCGTGGTAAAAACTGAATGTGTTGCAATATATTCATTTCATTATCATAAAAGGTAGCTTTTTTAATCTCTCACTTCTCACTGAGGACCAAGCAATGTTTTCCAGTGAATGAGCCTAACCATCTAAGAGCCTGGCAGCACCTTAGACAAAACATACTGCAGGCTTTAATTAAGCATTTTACAAAAGCTATTTTCCGATAGTGCCAATAAAACGTCTGGGCTATTTTTACATAGTCTTAAAGCATTTTTTTTTTTAAAAAGGTGCTAAAGAAAATGAATTTAATTTTAAACAAGGATTTTTATGTCCTGAAGATTTGATTTTCAAGGCTTCTAAAATCTATTTGCCTGACTGCCAAAAGCAAGTTGGCTTTTTAAACAAATGAAGAGTGTCTATTTCTACCACCCTCTTGCTTCCACCTGTCTCACTTTATCTTGTTGTGCCCACTGTGATGGTTTAGATCAGAATATCCAGATTGGATACATATGGAAAAATGAAATTAAGAGACTTTTGGCTATGACTGGCAAATGCCAATGGATTATTGGGAAAACCAAAGGTATCTGACTTCAGTTAACGAAATGACCATTAGTGGAAGTTTAGGGAAGGCACCCCCATCTCACTTTCTTTTCCTTTCAGTGTCTCTGTGGGACCCCATAGCCACACAAGCTATTTGTGTTGAGGAGGTAAGATTAGCACACTCCTCCCCAAGCCAGATTTAAAACATTCAATTCCAGTACAGGTCAAATTCTTTTATTCTAGGAGCCATGGTGAACAGTACAACGCGATGAAAATTACCCATGCTCTGGCAGATGGTTCACAGCTGTAACACTCTGAATGAATTATTCCCCCCCCCAACAAATTGCTACTATTAAATTCAAGAAAACTCGTAATTTTTTTCAACCCTTGCCTATATAATAATCTGTCATCAATAGGAAAATAAAAGATGGAACATCCGATGAGAGGACGGTGTGATGGGCTGGGTGGAGCGCTGGACTCAAAGTCAGATGTACGGGTTTGGTTTTCAGCGCTGTCACTTACCTCTTTGACCATGGGAAAGTTCTTAACAGCGGCTTCAGCTCCAGGACCTACCGTCCCCCAGCAAAATAACGAATGTGAATGTGTTTTGCAAATCATAAAGCAGTATGCAACTGTTAAACATTCCCTCAAGCAACAAGTTGACAATTCAACAACAGTCCTTTTTAAATCACACACAATATTGATTTCTCCCTATACTGGTTACTCTCACCTATTCCAACATGAAGATTTTTGTGTCTTTCTAAAGAAGCCCGAGTCTGTTCCCCCAAAACAGCTGCCTTCCAATGACTCTAGAGTATTTTGGTTCATTTTTGGTGATCTGGGAGAGGAAGGGAAACCAAGAGATCTTATTTGTGTTTTTATGTACCTGTGATATTATGCTGTGCTCAAGTCCTAGACCTTGTTTAAAGATGTTTTGCTAGTGGCCGAAATTTTTGCCCTGGAGGCATGACTCTTAGGAAGAATGCAAATGCATAGTGACTGCCAACGACTTCAGTTAACTTTAATTGAGTGAAGTCCCCTTTAATTGTTATAGGTCACCTACCTCTACTCCAAATGATTGTCCAATTTTTTTTTCAGGGGGTGAGGGGAAATGTTGCTTAAATAAGTGACCTGTCAATGGTGACCGAAAAACCTCTGCTATATGGAGATTTTATTCTAGTAATTTATAATAAATAAGTCCAATACAACAAAAGCCACTTGCTCTCAGCACCTGTCATTTACTGCAAGAGGATTTGGCAGTCGCACACTGAAAAGAAGCTTACACCTCCTTCATGTTAATAACAGTGTCGAACATTTCAAAAGGTAGTTACTGCAGATTTTTTTTTCTTTTTTTTGCTTTCTAATACCAAGTGCTATCACAGCATGACTGATTCAGCTGATCATTCTCTTGCCCCTTCTGCAGCTGCCCATATCCTCCTATCTCTGGAATGGAAAAATTGGAATTTTTCACCTGAAGCCCCTTCAAACTCTGAATTCTACCTCAGATCCAGTAGTAAAAGAGGCAAAAATGCATACATGAGTCGAGTCAGACCAAATCAAATAAGAAACTACATTTTCCTCCTAAATGCTACTGCTTACACAGCCCATGGGTTTAAAATGTGAAGACTCTGCCCTTTAAAAATTCTGTAATGTATTTAAAAAGTCAAGTCCAGGTTGTATTTCTGGGTGTTTCCAATTGTCTTGAACAAACGGCTTTAATGTACTTACTTATGTGCAACGTAACTGTAGGTAAATGAGCTGTCTCCCTGCTTTTTGGTCACACTTCATGTTACTTGTTATAAGCAGATCCCAACTCTAAAGACCCCAACCCTGAACAACCACGCAAACCATTTTAAATGAAAGTAAAGGCTATCTGAAAAGTGGGATTTGAGAACAGAGAACTTTGTGTCTCTACAGGTAATATTAACAGTAACAGCAATGACAAGGGTGATGGTTATGTAATAATTCTTGTACAATACTTACTAGGTGCCAGGCACTGTTCTAAGCACTTGCTTCAAATTAAAATCACCCTTTGAGATACATAGCTCCCAATAAAGACTATGCCTTTGTTCCTTTGTGAAAGCATATTTTTTCTCTTCTACCATGACACATACATGATAAATATATACACAGATATTTAACGTGGATATGAAGGTGAAGAGAGATCAGAAATGGGTGAAAATTATTCTATAGCTTTATAGTAAAAAAAAAAACAACCTATTAGAATCATCTGCCCTGCTCTTAGCACTTCACAGACAACATTCTACCATATCGATTTACATTAGGATGGAAACAAATGTCATTTCCTGCAATACATTCTTCCTATATATCTTTCTTTTTAGCTATATCTCAGCAAATTATGTGCCTGAGTCACCCTCAGGACCAACTACTTTTGCAGGAAACTCAATCATCAGTTTAAGCTGTGGAAACTTCGCTTCAGTGTGAATCCAGTCACAAAATAAAAATATATTTTGTAAAGTGCTTTCAAGTCCCCAAATGCTTCCACATTCATTCTCTTGTTTTAAGCTAACCACCTTCCTCCCTGTCAGATGCCGCCTCCTTGCTCCAGTAAGTCAATAAAGCCAGGAATTTCCTCAATGAGCAATACATTTCAAGGACACCAAACCTCCCAAACAGCTACAAAGTCATCTGAAGCTATTTATAAGTCAGCAACTTAGGCTAAAATAATGATAATTGGATCTAGATAATCCTTGGGAAGTCAGGGTTTATTGCAGGAACAAGATTTCACTAATTGTAATCTTTGTTTAAACAAAGAGTATTGAAAAGTAGAGACAAACATCTCAGAAAACATGTCCTTTGCAAAGAACCCCAGGGAAACAGGCAGCTTTGGCATACATCAGTGTCGCAAATGGCAACTTCAGCAGTTAGGTTCAAGCAATAGCTTGAGACCAATTTTCAGATGTACTTTACAGACTAAAACAGATCTGTTCCTGAAAAGCTGATTGTGAGTTAATTTCTTGAAAACAGAATTACATATTTTAAATACATGGCTCTGGCAGTAGTGGTGATCCTGCGTGTGTGTGTGTGTGTGTGTGTGTGTGTGTGTGTGTGTATTGGGGGGGGTCAAAATTTAAAGGAGATCTGAATTGAATCCCCTGGCAAGCCAAAGCATCCTTTTGTCGTCCTAATGATCGCTCTTTAATGTGTCCGTGCTGCAAATGTGAGTTTTTGTATGGCAAGTTTTCTAAAGCAGGGGGGAGAGAGGGGAGGGGGCTACACCTGCACTAAATAGGGAGCTTGTTAGGTGACTGTTGTGATCAGTCCCCGACTTGTTCTGCCTGATCAAGCACAGTGGGCAGAGATCCAATCACAAAAGCATTCCACAAAGCAAGCAAAGCAAAAATCTTCACTAAACTGACTACTGGAATGAAAACTCCTGGGGTCCATCCCTTCCCTTCACTGGGAAAGAAGCACATTCTCACTGACCAGGGAAGGCACGGACTATGGAGACATCATCTTCGGAAATCATTTCCTGAGAATGTCTGCAGACGCACTGATAACAACGTGGCATAACGTACACAGTAGATTTACCCTAAGTCTTCCTTTCAAGTCTGACAGCTGCTACTCTCCCTTATTTCTTCCTTTGGAAAAGTAACCCTTTAAAAAACTTCCACTGTTCCCGGGGAAGGCTGCCCCTGGGGTCAGGTCTTCCGCCAGCCTTATTATCTTGCTTTACTGGATTTCCCAGAAGACACACCAATTAGATGTTTTCAATGCTTTTTAAGCCTTTCAAACAATATTCATACCCATTATCAAGTTGTCACCATTCCCTCTTTGCGGGAAGTTACATGAAGAAAATGAGGCACAGCGAAGGTGACTTGCCTGTCACTACTAGTGACAGGAAAGGAACACTCAAGGTTTCTGGCAATGTATCCTGTGTAAAAACAAAACAAATCAACACAACAACACATTCCACAGCCAAACACGCTCTTCTTTTAATCACCTGTTGTTTCAGATTATGTTTTGTGCCCTCCAGACATTCAGGCTAACAATGGAGATTTAACCTTCTTGGTAAATCACAGCAAACTAGCGTAACAATGACTGCTTTCTAAAAAGCAACAATGACTGCTTTTTCAAAAAGTAACTGTCGAAGGAGAAAGTGTACCTCCCCCCAAAGTTACAGTCAATGATTACTGCTTAATATTCTGTGCTCTTACTAAAATTCTTGTAATCAAATATGGGTATTTGTAGCAGAGTAGCTTTTACCTGTTGATTTGAAAAGGAGTTGACAGGCTCCAATTTATGGTGTCCTGTTTGCTAAGTCCAGTAAGTGTTAGGGAAGGATGTTTGAAAGCATCCTCATGCTATATGGATATCCTTCAGCTTTAACTACTCCTAAAAAGTCAAACCAATGTTTAAGTGATAATCGAGTTTTTTTCCCCCAAATAAACAAATTGATGAGTGGATCAAAACTTAAGTTTTCGCAAAGATCACAAGGTAGTGCGCGAATAATGAAAACTGAATTCTACTTTGCGTGCTACATAGGCACCAGTTAATGGAATGGGAACTCACTTTTTTCCTAACGCCTTAGACATCGATTCATTAAGCAATAACCATTAACTTCGGGAAATGAATTCCAAAATTACCCACCTCTGCGGGGAGAGTCGAACTTCTTGTAGTCGGGTCTGGCAAAGTCCATTCTCACGTACGTTTCGTCGTCGTCGTCGTCGTTGTCAGACTCCTCGAGCTCGGGGGGACTCGGCACAGGGCGGCGAGGTGGTGGTGGGGGCGCGGCCGCGGCGGCCCCGTTCTCACCTCCGGCTAGGTCTGCAGACGGGTTGGGGGCTCTCGGGTTCGAGCCACCGGCAACGTTTTGTGCCCCCCTGACCGCTTCTGAGGCCGCGGCGCCAGCAACAGGTCGGAACCAGCGGACGGAGGCGGAGTCAAACCCTGCGGCGGCATCCAAGCCCCTGGCGGCTGCCCCGATGCCCGGGGCCACGGCGAGGGCGGAGGCCGAGGCGGCGGCTACCGCCCGGCTCAAGGCTAAGGCTGGCACGGCTGCCGAGGCGGCGGCGGCCGAGGCAAAGGGGGCCGAGAGGTCTCTCTCGAGGCTGTCGGTTGGGAAAGCCGAGACCGCGGCCCTGGCGGACCCAAAGAAACTTTGCGAACGGCTTTGCGGGCGTCTTCGCTCTAGCCGCTGTTCTTCCTGCAGCAGCCTGGCTACAGGTGGTGGTTCGGAATAGCGGCCGGGGGAAAGAGAAATGTCCATACAGCACTCGGAAAACGGGTCGACCACATAGATGCGACCTGTTTGAGCATCATAGCGGATGGCACTGTCACCAAAAGGCACGATCGGTGTCATTGCTGGATTGAAAATCACTTCGATATAGTCACCCTCTTCCTCACTTGCACTGCCACCTGTAGCGCTGCGAAGTAGAGGTGCAAGTGGCCACCTAGCACCTTCCAGATAAAGGGGGTTGGCACCTGGAATGGCTCTTAAAAGATTCGAGAGCCTGTGTGCTGCGTTTGGAAATGGCAGTCCGAACTCAATATTCACATAGTTGGAAAAGGCGGATGGTCTGGGTCCAGCAATGATGCCCCACGAACCTGGCAGTCCGTAAATAAAGGGGGCTGGCACATTGCTCTCTCTCTTGGTGAAGTCAATGTTGACGTAGTCACTAGAGCTGACAGCTCCTCTCTGCTCATGTGTGGGCTTTTGTGATTTTGGCTTGATTTTACTTCCTTTTGTGATGAAAGAGAGGCGGTTAGGTCTCTTAGCCTTGTTCTTGGGAGGCCCATCATCTGAAGGCTTTGAGGGTGACCCCCCATCTCCAGGCTTTGAGAATGACCCCTGGGCTGAAGGCTTTGAAAGTGCATCTTTGGGGCCCCCGTTAGATGAGGCTTCCTTGTCTAGGCCCTTCCCCAGGACTTTTCCAGGTAACATGGGTACATACTCACTGTGCTCACTCTGTCCCAACGGGGAGCCCTGAAAAGCATTTGGCAGGGAAAAGTAGGAGCTCCAACTTTTAGAGGAAGAGCCACCCTGAGGATTTTGGGGGTTTTTTGGAATTGCACCGGCTCCAGGAGCCATAAACATATAGTCACTCTCACTGTCATTGTCCTTTGACTCATCCTCCTTTTCAGGATCCGGCTCTTTTGGGGGACTTGGGACAGGTGGTGGGCTCACTGTGGGAAACATCATCATGTAACCTCTTGAATCTTCAAAAGGTGATCGAGAGTGGCGTTTTGAAGCAGAGAAGTTTTGAGGAGCCATTGGCATATAATCACTGGAGCTTGTGAGAGGAGCAGCCACCCCTGGCCTCATTGGCATGTATGGGTCATCCTCATCTTCGTCAAAAGCTCTGGCTCTGTGGGGACCCTGAGCTGCACCTTCTGGGGTCTCTAAGTCTTTGACCTCCTTGGCCTCTTTGCGTTCTTTTGGGGCTCCCCTGTCCGCACAAAAATAGAGTCGGAACCTTCCCCCAGACTTCCCTTTACCGCCAGTTGCTCCAGCTGTTGGGGGTGGAGGGGGAAGAGGTGGTGGTGGTGGCATGTGCTGCTTGCTTTGAGTTAATTTGCCAAAGTAGGACCTTTTCTTCAGAGATTTTCCGCGTTCACCATTGCCATCGGAGGTTTTCCCACTTCCTGAGCCTTTGGCCCCTCCAGAGTTCTTGCCCCCGCCTGAGCCGTGGCCATCTCCAGGTCCCCGCCCACCGCCTGAGCCATGTCCCCTGCCGCCGCCAGCGGCTCCCTGGTCACTGCCCGAGCCGTGCCCACCTGCGGTGCCCTGGCCATCTCCTGAACGTTGGTTTCCTCCTGCACCCTGGCCCCGTGAGCCCTGGCCACCGCTTGAGCCCTGGCCGCCACCGGAGCCCTGGCCACCGCTTGAGCCCTGACCGCCACCGGAGCCCTGGCCGCCTCCTCCGGAGCCCTGCCCCCCGCCAGAGCACTGGTTTCCTCCTGAACCCTGGCTACTGGAGCCTTGGCCACTCGAGCCCTGGCCACCTCCGGAACCCTGGCCGTTTCCCGACCCCCATCCGTTCATGGGCATGTAGTCACCTCCGTTTCCTTCCTGACCTTCTTGGCCCTGAGGACTGCCTTCTTCCCCAGAGTTGCCAGAGCCAGAAGCTTCAGGAGACAGGCAAGCTCTGTCACTCGGGACTTCTGCAGGATGCGGGACGCGCACTGGGCTGGGTGGTAGGCGGCGAAAACAGCTGGCGGGCGCGGAAATCGCTCTTCTGGTCCTGCGCGCTCTGGGCAGGTGCAGTCTTCCTCGCCTGGAGGGGGGCACGGGTTCGCTGGGTGTTATGTGGCGCCTGGTGAGGAGCGTCTCGTCTTCCCCATCACCGACGGCCCTGAGGTGGTAAAACTGGTCGAAGCGGGACCTTCTCAGCCAGCCGCCGGGCTCGCGCGGCAGCGTTTCCAGGTGCCTCCTAGTGGACAGCAGGGTTAACAGGTGGGCGCCGACGCTGATGCTGTAGCTGCGGCATCGGGCTCGGTACTCGTCTGCGCACAGGGCTCTCATCTTCTCCAGAAACAGCTCGTGCATGTTTTGGGCCACCACACAGTCATCGACCTGCATCCAGAGCTCCCCGGGACCGATGACGGTGGACCTACCCACTTCCAAGAAGAAATACTGCTCCGAGTGCCCGCAGCGACGGATGCTCAGGAGCTGGACGACCACGCTGGCCACTTCGGTATTCAGCCTCACAAATACCACCTCCTCGTCGGTAAGACAGAGCCGGAACACGCCGCTCAGCTCTTTTCTGTGCCCCAGCCCCCTGGGTTTGATTATTACCTGCCACACATCTTTGTAGAAGGGTGGCTCCGCCGCCGCTGCAGCCGCCAGCGCGCCCGGCTCCCCATCCGGCTGCGCGCCTGGCGTGCCGCAGCGGCGGCGCTTGCTCTCGAGGATGAGGCGGCTGAGCAGCAAGTACCAGCTCTCCTGCTCCGACTCGTTCTCGGCCACCATCGCGAAGTACTCGTCCTGGGTGAAGAGGGCGATGAGGTGTCGATACCTTGCGTCGGCCCGCTGGCTCACGGAGAAGCACTGGTACAGGGTGATCACGCGCCGCGGCGGGATGAGCGCGGGGACCGAGGCGCCGGAGGCGGCCGCCGCCGCCGCCGCTGCCGCGGCGCGGACACTGTGCCGGAACTTCCTGGCGTTTTCGTAGTATTCCAGCCGAGCCGGGGCGTCGGCGGTCTCGAGTTTGAGCACGAAGTAGCGCCAGTGCCCATGCTTCTGCTTCCGCAGGTAGCCGCGTTTGCAGACTTCGTCCCCGACGGGGAGGTCCTCCTCATCGGACTCCGAGTCGGACCGGGAGCCAGAGGCCGCGGAGAGCCACATGGCTCCCGGACAAGACGACCCGGTCCCAATGAGTGCGGTCGGGGTGCCCGAGGAAAGAAGTGGGGTGGTCGCTACCGCAGCTAGAGCCGCCGCTGTTGCCGCTGCTGCAGCTCTCAGTCTCCTCGTCGCTTGGTCGCGAGCGAAGGAGCCACTCGCCATGGTGATGCACGACGGTTTTAAGGTGAGCGAGGGGGAGGGGGGGCTCGGGGAAGGGAGGGTTGGGGGAAGAGGCCGTCTACCCCTGTCCGCCCGCCCCAGCCCCCTCCCGCCTCGGCCCCGCCCCCGCCCACTCCACTCAAAGCGCGCGGCGGCGGGCAAAACAACACGTGACCGCTGCCTCACGCGGCGGCCGCTGCGACTCCAGCTACCGGCGTGGTGGAGGGCCGCGAGCCGCCGCCCGCAAAGGTGTGCAGGGGAGGGGGCGGCGGGCCCGAGAGGCTGGGCCGCCTTCTCATCCCCAGCCTAGATGCTCGGGGGATCTCCGGGCCTGTGGGCCTCGGGAGGACCGACGGGAGGAGGCGGGGTCCCGCCACGCTGGTCCTACTGAGGAGTCCACGAAGGCACGAGGGGGCGGGGGGGGGAGGCGGGGAGGGGCGGAGGAGCGCGCGGCCCGCGATCGGGGCCGGGCGAGGGCGCCACAGCCCGGGCTCCATTGGCTGGAGGGGGCGAGGGGTGGCGGCGAAGGCGGAGTGCGGCCCGTCCCGGGCGGCGCCGGGGTGGGGAGCTGGCGGCCGCGGGACAGTTTGTTTGTTTACTTAGGAAGCGGGAGCCAGGTGAAACTGTTGCAAGGTTCTCATTGGACGGGATGGGAGCCAATGGGAGTGTCTGGCAGGGAGGCAGCCTTGAATTAATTAGTTTGGGGAGCAGAAGGGGAGCCCAGGGGCGACGGGGGCGGGGCTTGGGTCCCGGAGTGGGTTCCACTGTGTGGCTGTCGCGCACGCGGGCGGTAAACAACCCTCTGCAAGTAGCTGCTAATGGTAGTGCTAAAACTCGTGCGGATCCCTGAGCCGCGGTGACCCGGGGACCGGCGGCGGGCGCCCTCTTTTCCCTCCGCCCTGTCCCTCACAGAAATCCTCTATCCCTGTCGCAGGCGGGTCCCCTCGCTCCCGCCGCGCGCCGGGAGCCGAGCGTCTCTGGAGAAAGTGTGGGCACCCCCTGGAAACGTGTTAACGATCAGGGCCCTCAGACCTGCCTCCCACCGCGCGGCAGGCACTCCCGAGCCCGCTCCAGCCCTGACAAAAGCCCGCGACTCTCAGGCACCCGAATAACAGCTAAGCCTTTAAAATGAGCACGATCTTTAATCAGAGCCCATTTCTAGTCCACGAAACGTAGGGTGGTTAAAGATGCGGTTTCTGGCTATTTGATTAGTGATGTCTATAAAAGCACAAATTTGGGGGCCTGCAAAGTATACAGCCATGTTGAAAAAACTCGGACTCGATTCTACTGAAATACGCCAGAGATGAGCTGTTGTGATTATTTTCCCGTGAGAGATGTTTTGAAAGGCGCCTTTAAGGGAATTTCAAAATAATAATGTTTCCCTTTCCTTGAGCGAGACCGAAAAACTTTAGAAAAGGAAAGCTTGTACCTAGAACAAAGGATCACAGCGAATACATATCCTAGAATATAGTTCACATCCCTCGCGTCAAGAAAAGAATTTTGCTGAATTTCAGTCTACAATTTGACATCACAAAAATCAGAACTACTGCCTCCCTTGTTTCTGGAAAAACTGCTGGAGTGTAAGTGCAACCTCTTTAAGTCTCTCTCTTCCCTCTCCCCCCCCCCTTTCTCAGTTTGTCTTTTACTAAGATTTCAGCTTCCTAAGTGTGTAGATGGGTCAGTATTACATTCAAATGTCAAGGAGTGACCACAAGTGCAAAGAGGGGCTTGGGGGCAAAAATAGGGGGAGACAAATGATATTTCTCTCTGAAAGAAAGGAACGTTGGTTCACCTTTGCCCCTAGGGTGGATGCTGCAAAGGGTATTATTTATCAAATCTAACAGCAAAGGAGGCAATGTATACATCATAAAAATAAACCCCATCCCTGCCCTTTTAAGAGTTTGTTCTCTCTTAGGAACAGAATAAACATATATGGATGAAGGGCTCCTTTTTGACGCTCACACTTGGGGAAAAAAGAAATTGGTTTCGGTTGTCTCCAAAATGTTAGAAACATTAACGTTCCCTCTGCTGCCGCTTGTAAGCACAGCACATTCACAGGTGCTCGGAACAGCCCGAGGTTTCTGAAAGGGGCTCTTAGGAGCAGAATGAGTGTGGATGCTCAGAGAGCCCTGACTGGAGCTGCTCCCTACATATTTCAGCTGCCTGGTCACATACATAGATTTCCTACACTAACAATCCAAATGCTAATGAATAAAATAATTCGAGATTTTTATGATACGTATTATATCATGTATGAAACCACAGTTTCATGAGTCTTTGCAAGCATAGGGTTTTAGAGATGGTTTGAAAACAAGGCAATGCATTTGAAAGTGCTGTGCGTAAAGACATGGCATTTTAAAATGTGTTGAAAAGCATTAAATGGCATCCTGAATAAAAATTGGAAAATACTGAAAATAATAGATTTTTAAATCCTCATGTCCTTACAGAGTTTTGTCGTAGAGTAGTAGGCTTACAATTTATATCACTTTGTATCTTGTTCTTTTCACTTAATGTTACAAGGTAATGTTTTCCTGTATTATTACGGATCAACCTAAATATCATTTAAAATGCTGCAAAGTGTTCTAGGCAGCTGTGTATTAATGTACTTAAGAATCCCTCTGCTTTGGGCTATTTAGGCTGTTTTTATTTTGTAATATTATAGATAATGCTGCAACAAACAGATTGTTCCTATAGTTTTTTTTTTAATGTTTAGAATCAGTCCCTTGGGGTGGAAACCAGGGAGTAGAATTACTGGGTGAAAGGTATGAACATGTGATGCATTATTTTTCAAAAATATTATATCAGTTTACCATGTCACCAATACTGATTGGCGGAATTGGGCATTCTTATTTTTTAAAGAAATCACTGATAAATGGGTGAAATGGTATTGGACTGGTCTTTTAATTTGCATTTTTGTTTACTAGTGAGATAAAAAAAACCTTTTATATATATTTGCTGATGATAGATTATCTTCTTTAAAGTGTCTTTTATGCCCTTTGCTTTATCTCTTGGATTCTTAGTATTTTTCCTTTATCTTGTGCCACTTCTTTACATAATAAAGACATTAAAACTTCATCATATTCGTTGCAAGTTTTTTCCCCAGTCTGTTAATGAAAAACATTGCATTTAAACTTGATTCTATTCTTTGTTAAGAGGTGTGTAAATTTGGTACAGTGAGGTTTAGAGTGCAGCATGGGAGAGAGTGATTCACACGCTGATATCATCATGATCATTTCTTCTTTTTAACGATCTCCTATACCTAAGCTTATATGGTCTTTTAAAGAGACAACTAAGTTTTTTCTCTTATCAACAGACTCTAGGAGAGCATCTAAACTTGTTAAATGTTATGTGGTCCTCTTAAACAATACTTTGTCAAGCATTATTCTCTACTCTGGGGGAAACCCCTAGGACTAATAATCAATGTGTTAAGAAAGAAGTATGGAAAAAAATTTTTTTTAAACAATCACAGTGAAAGATTACCAAGGCTGATCCTTTGTTTCCAAAGTCTATTATTTGGCCGCTTCAAATGTAGTTACAGATAGAATGACATGTTGCAGGGAGGGATTTTACTTTGTTTCCTCCAATGGGAGAAGATGGGGCAAATATTAGTACTTGTGAACAGGGAGAATGTGTGGCTAGAAGAACATTATTTGCTTTATGTAAGTCAACCAGATCTCCTCTGTTCTAAAAGTTGTTCCAACACTGAAGCTCTCTGGGAGAGACCATCATTACTGAATTGCACCAGATGCTGCTGCTTGTCTGACATATATTTAAACTTTCATCTTCCGGGACAACTTAATGATATAGGATAGTTGTTTAGTTTAGGTCAGGTTTCCATAGGCAAAATAGAGCAGAGGGGTGGTACAGACATCTAGATGGTTCAGGCAAAAAGTAGAGACTTTGTATTTGCCTTGAACTCACCAGATGGTTGCTTTAATGCTCCACTCTTCTCTGCTTGTACATTCCTGTCTCTTTTTGTTGTTGTTGCTTTTGTTTGTATATGCATGACGAAGTACCCCAGAAAGAAATTGTTTTCCATATCCAGGTATAATTTCCGTAAAGGCTGGACTCTGAACCAAGAGTCTCAGGCACAGATTTTTAAAACAACAGATTAAGGTGTAATAAAACCTCCAATATTTCTTGTTTGCCAGTTTAGCTGAGGGAGGGGGAAACGCAAGCCTTCCAGCTGGCATTTTACACCTAGATAGTAAGGTACACGGATAAACACATATCACGGTACCTTTAAAACAGCTTCTATCTAATGACGAAACATGCCTTTAATGGGGTTTGTCTTTGGAAGAAATGTCTTGTGAATCCCGTTTTAAGAAAGCAGTTGTTTGACTGAATTGAGTAGTCGCTACAATCAAAACTCATCAGCCTTTTCCCTCACATACATGATCATCAGTATTCTAAACTCCACTTGTGCTAAAATCAAAATGGATAATAGAAATGTGGATTTACTTAGCTTAAAAATTAAACTGTTGCATTAAATATGGGCATTGTTCAAGAGAAGAAAGCCTAAGAGGAAAAAGTAACCAGTATAAAAGCACTATTATTCTTGCCCAATATATAATTTTTTCTCTAAGTATTAACTCCATAGTCTTTGTGAGCTAATGTCCAATTATGCTGATAAAAATGTGGGGCCGCCTTTGCTCTTAAAAACGGGTGCTAGCGATGATGATTGCTTTCTCTGTGTTTGGACATAAATGAAGCCGTGCACAATGAATGATGCCTTCTATACTACGCAGGGGTAAGGGCTGCCCCCTGATTTGTGGCTGCGGGGGCCACCTCTTGCAGATGATGGCTTTGGTCTCAGCTTCTTTACTTCTGTGCTACTCAGAACCTCCGCTGGAGCAAACAACCGTCAAATGCCTGACTGCTGCACACAGAACAGGTCTGTTTGCTGCTTTTGTTTCCTCGCACTCCGCAGCTAAAGTAATTAGAGCAAATACATGGTTTAATTAGGCTCCTAAAGCCTCCTTGTTATCTTAGGAGTCAACTGAAAATTAACTCAGTTAAAAATCAAGCATTTCTCTCTACCTTCGAAAGATAAAACTCGTTTGGAAATGACTTTTAATAAGTAAACATCAGAACAGTGAAATCTAGCAGGTACTTCACATACCTTTCAAAGATTTTGCACCGAATGCAGTTCTTTCAGTGTAACTATAAATGAACAATAAAACGTTTTGCTGAATGCTACCCCTCATTGGTATCCTACAGCAACCTCGTTCTGAGCACCAAGGAGATTATCGGTGCATACTGCCTAGTCTTCAGAAGTTAGACTCTTTCTTTTATAAATTAAAGACCGTCGTCACGTGGCTAAATTCGCTATTGGAAAACAGTTAGTGTTAGAGACGTGCGTTTTCCTTTGGATGTTTACCCGTCCACTTTTGTCTTATTTAAGACGCCATTTGTATTACGCTCATCAGTGATTCTTTTTTCACCACTCCTCACATCTGCCAGATGGAACCCTTCCTTTTGTTTCCATAGTCAGCATCCTGGTCCAAGCCCTAATCAACTCTACCAGCATTGCTGAAGCAGCCTCTTGAACTAGCTTTACCCTTCTTCAGGCTCCAGATGGTCAACAGAGTATTTGCTTTCTCACACCATTCCTTGCTTAAGGATGTACCGAGCACCCCCCCTTTTCTCTTCTGCCTCGTCAGAACTGAACTCCTAACCTGTAAGTTTCCCTCTTCCCCAGTGACACCACAGCCAAGCCACTTTCTCATCCCCTGGCTGCACGCGACCCATTCTTCCAACGTCACTCCTCATCCTATTTCCAGTATGTTCTCACTGCCCACACCACCGGTTAGGTCAGTCTCTTCATGGCATTCTGTGTATGATTTACCCATTTCCACCATTAAGATGTCTCTCATGTCTAAATGTCCTGCTCTTCCTAATTACTGATGAATGCCAGTTACCTTCCTCAAGACTAAGCTCAAGACTCACTCAGGAAAGCTTCCCTCACTCACATCATCTTACTACTATCAGTGCCTAATTTTCCTAAGCACTGGATAGCAAGTAGAGCTAAGGATTTATTAGCATTGTTGATACAGTCATATCATTGGTAAATGACAGTCATTGTTGCAAGGACTAATGATTTTCTCCTACTTGGTAAGTAGCTACTCCCCGTGGAACTCCCCAAGTGCTCTTACAACCAGTGCTCCTGGCTACTTCAGCCCTTCCGTCAGGACCTCCTGTGTCTCCAATATGTAGCCACTACAGCGTTAACCACCGGCACAGCAGACTGCCAATACCCTAGTCTAGAGCCTGGACTGGAGCACGTTCTGAGTGGTAGGCTTGTGATACGCAGGCTCTTAAGGAGTTAAAAACACTACCCCAGGTATGACTAACCCCTGACTTAGGAACTCTGTGGTAGACTATAAACTCCTTGAGGACCAGAACAGGGGCAGTGCCATATTCATCTCTATATCCCTAATGCTTAGTACGGTGCCTGGAAATCACCAATAGATGTTTGCCTCAAGGAAAGAACGAGGGTAGGAAAAGGAAGAAAAGGAAGGAAGAAGGGAGGGAGGGAAGGAAGGAAAGAAGAAGGGAAGGAAGGAAGGGAGGGGAGGGGAGGGAAGCATGGTGGAAGGGAAGGAGGAAGGGAGGGAAAGGAGAAAAATGTCTCAGATAGCTTTAAATGGCCAATGCAGACTAATTCCTCCTCCATATAATGTTTTTTAAATTTGACACACAGTGTTATATTAGTTTCAGGTATACAGCACAGCAATTCAACAACTCTATACATTATGCTGTGCTCACAGTTGCAGCTCCCAGCTGTCACCACACACGCTATCTCAACACCTTTGACTGTATACCCCGTGCTGTGCCTTTTGTCCTGATGACTTATTCATTCCATAGCTGGAAGCCTGTATCTCCCTCTCCTCTTCACCCATTTTGCCCATCCCCCCTTCTCCTCTAGCACCCATCAGTTTGTTCTCTGTATTTATAAGTCTGATTCTGCTTCTTATTTGTTCATTTGTTTTTTAGATTCCACATAAAGTGAAATAATGCGACATTTGTCTTTCTTTGTCTGACCTATTTTACTTAGCGTACTACCGTTTAGGTCCATCCATGTTTTCACAGATGGCAAGATCTCATCCCTTTTTATGGCTGCATAATATTCTATTATATATATCACATCTTATTAACCCATTCATCTGTTGATGGACACTTGGGCTGCTTCCATATCTTGGCTATTGTAAATAATGCTGCAATGCACAGAGGGGTGCGTATGTCTTTTCAAATTGAAGTTTTAGTTCTTTGGGCAAATACCCAGGAGTGGAATTATTAGATCGTGTGGTATTTCCATTTTTAGTTTTTTGAGGAATCTTCATACTGTTTCCACAGTGGCTGCACCAATTTACATTCTCACCAACAGTGCATGCGGGTTCCTTGTTCTCCATGTCCACACCAACATCTGTTGTTTCTTGTTGTCATTGTTGTTGTTTTCCTAACAGCGCCCAAGCTCTCAGTGAGTGATGGCAAGGCTTGGTGGCTTCTGCCTGATGTAACACCTCTTCCTCCTCAAAGGAATCATGCCCGTTTTTCCTCTCATTCATCATAGCTGAGCTCATTTTTTCCCCCACACATATCCGTTTCCCATCTTGCAGTCGTTGTCAGAAACCTCAGAAAATGTCTGTACCCTATTTCCCGCCCCCGCCTTTTTTAGTTCCCGTTGGGAACAAAGACAACTTCTAACCCCGATCATGTAGGGTGATGAATATATAATTAATGCTGGTCGTAGACATAGAGTCACGGTGATCACTAAATCTCTATCGAGAAAAAGCACTTTCCACTTCTTGACACCACTGTGTTTCTCCACCCCCCCCACACACTAGAATGTCAGCTCCGTGGGCTCCTGTGTGTGTTCTCCGTGTATTCTCTGTGCCTAGAACAGTGCCTGGCACATTGTAAAGATCCTCGATAAATACCTGAACGAGTGAAGAAAAATGAAAAAGACATGTTTTGACATTAAAATGGAGATACCTCATGGACCACGAGTGCTCTTGATAGGGATCCTTTCCAGAATCTCTAAGAAGTCGCCATCTACCCACTTCAATTAAACACGTTCTTTCTTACACATCAGCATGCAAAATATGTCCTGATATATTTTATAAACCTATTTTATAATTGTTCTTATTTTCTAATTTTTATCTAATGGTTAGTATGACAACATTTTTGCTCTCTACTATATTTCCATAGCCAGTATACGGACAGAATTTCCATATATTGTGAATTAAATGAGTTTCTCGGAGCAAACTTATAAATCCAGCCAACATTTGTTTAACAGCGCTTCTGTGGGTAAAATGTGTTCAAAGTTCAAAACGACCGCCTTCCAAACTGCTTTTGAAATACAGCCATTTTTAGTTTCGTGAGTTTCTGTATTCAGGCTGTGCTTTACTGTCAGACAATTGTTTATGGATTGTAAGTACTTTTCAGTTGCCTCATTAGTGGCTGCTTTATCTTCCCCAGTGTTTTGTAAGCCCCCCTGAAGGCAGGGATTATGGTTTCCCACTTTTGTTCATCCCTTCATGGTGCCTAATACTGCATTGTACTCAGGATCTACTTGTTGAATGAAGGATTTTACCTAAATGCAAAATACTACATAAGGTGATAAGCCCAGAAGACAATGTATGACATTTTGCAAAAGATGAGACAGCAGCCGTTGAATGCACTCTTCAGTATTTAGGGCCACTGCACTTGAGAGCCCTGTTAGAGACTGCATTTTGTTCAGGCTTGGTAATCACTCCTTCCTGACAAACTTTCACATGGGGGTTTATTAAAAATAGCAACCATCCAGGAAAACACATCGTAAGTATAAAAGAAGCAGCAGAGATTTAAAATACTTCATTTTCATTTGTGACATGTTCCCTCTTCCCCTTAAATACATCATCACGGAGAATTATGAACTATTATGCAAATAATTTGAGTTCAGGAGTTAGGAAGGAAGGTGTTTGTGCTTATTTACTTCCAGATCTTTTCCAAATTCGGCACTAAGGAGTCAAAAGAGAAATGAGGAGGGAAAACGGTTCACTTCTGATTGCGGAACAGCAAGAAAATTTAGACTCGGTCTAGTAGTAAACTGCTCCCTCCTTCTGTAAAAGTGCATTGAAAACACCTGGGATCTTATTTTTTAACCTGAGTGATGGTTACATGGGCATTCAGTGCGTAGTTATTATTTAAACTGCACATAGGTATTTCATACACTCATCTGTACCTGTGATATATTTTCCAATCAAATAAAAGATACCTTAAAGAAAAATGTGGTCCAAGAGAGAAACATATCAGTATTTCACATTGATTCAAAATCCAGAACCAAGTAAATATAAATCATTCCTTCCTTTTGTTAATTAGCATTCAGAAAGGAATAATGTTAACACTTGAATAGTGTTTAAGAAATAGTTACATTTGCATCTGAAAAGAGGTGTCCCTTGGAAAATAAAATTGGTGCTTTCAGAATTAAAAAACAAAAACCAAGCAAAATAAAACGTTTTGCCTACCCCAAGAGATTTCTTTAAAGATTGCTTCCAGGTTCACCTGAAGACTTTTGTCACATGGTTCAGTACTTCTGTGGAATCTTTGAGGTGTTAGAGAATCAAAGCTAAGAGCACTCCAAAAAGTGAGCCCTGTAAGCTGAGAAACCCTATTCACAGCACCTAATAGTCCAAACTGCTTCACAGGGAAGACTTAACTTTTCTCTTAAAGTCTGTTTTTTACAATTTCACCTTCTGTGTGTATGTGTGTACAACAGAGTTGTGGTTTTTCATGTAAATTTGTTTCTCGTCAACCAGATTGTAAATTTCTTGAGGCCAGGGATAATCTATTGTCTTTCATGTTCCCTGCATGGCCTCGCTCTGTGTTAGTCACCTAATACTTTCGCTTGATTTGCAAATGCATACATGTCACATTCTGATAGCTTGTGACTCCTTTGTCTCGTTTTATACCCAAAAGAAAGCTGGAGAATATAAGGCTCACAGTCTCCTCTCTTGTAACGTGGATGATCTGGAGGCAGGGTAGGGGCCATTATAACCATCGGTTGTGAGTTTTAAGGTGTTTGCGCAATTTACATGATGGAAATATAAATGCAAAGGCATGGTGTGATCTGAAAATCTTTTAACATGTTATTAATTCTACAGAGCAATTTTGAAAGTTTTCTGACATGAGATTAAGTTGGCTTTTTGGTGTTGTGACCCAAAGTTTAAAAACAAACAAACAAACAAACAAAGTGATGGGTATTAAGGAGGGCACCTGTGGTGATGAGCCCTGGGTGTTATATGCAACTAATGAATCGTTGAACACTACATCAAAAACTGATAACGTACTATATGATGGCTAATTGAACATAATAATAAAACATTTTTAAAAAAGCTTTATCAACTTGCTAGAACTACAGGTTTATGCCTGAAACAAAAACATGATCCAACAGTTGAGAAATAGTTCTTTAAATTTCTATTACTTGAAGTTGAACCTGATTTACTCTACACAATCATTCTGTGAATTGGAAGTCTAATATGTTAAAACTTAATCATCATCTGTGACATTTTGCAATGTTACAAATTACTTTTAGCAACTGTATTGCAATACACGTCTAACTTCTAGGTATCATCATTTAGCTTCCGTTCAGTGTTCGGAGTTCATGAGGATCGTACTTATGTGATTCGTCTTTGTTTTACAATTTCAAATACTCACCCATAGCAAACCACGTACTCATAAGTAAAACTTTCTTTAATTCATCACTTCTCCTTAATAATTAGTATTGCCTTTCAAGTTGTGTTACTCCATAATGGAACCAGTATTTGATAATGAATAAAATGTTGATTTTTAGTAATAGGAGAAGTGTGGAAAGAATACTGTACTGGAACTCCAGAGAGGTGAGTTCTGGTCCCATTCTGCCACTTACAAGTTGTCTGATCATTTAATCCTATTTATCTTTGTTTACGCTTTTAACAAATGAGAGGTTATGGACAAGTGTTTTCTAATGTTTTAGAAACAGAGAGAAAGAGGACAAACATACACTTTCCAGTTTCTGTATACTCAGATTGTTCCTTATTTTGAACCATACACAGAGAGAAAGCTCTATTGTGCCTTCAGAACAAACATCTTAGCAGTTGAACATCTCCTTAAATTATTAAACACAAATTTGTTTTCATCCCCCTTCAAAAAAAATTATGTATGTATGTATGTAATCTTGACACCCAAGGTGGGGGCTCAAACTCACAACTCTGAGATCAAGAGTTCCACGCTCTTCTGACTGAGCCAGCCAGGTGCCCCTTTATCCCCTTTTTTATTCATATATATATGTATTTTTTTAATTTTTTAAAGATTTTCTATTTATTTGAGAGAGAGAGCATGAGCAGAGAGAGGGGGGTAGAGGGAGAGGGAGGATCAGACTCCCCACTGAGCAGAGAGCCCAACGTGGGGCTCGATCCCAGGACCCTGAGATCATGACCTGAGGCGAAGGCAGATGCTTAACCGACTGAGCCACCTGGGTGGCTCATATTATGAATATATAAATATTCATGTATTTAAAAAATATCTATCACAAATCAGATATGTTCCAGGCAGTGATTTTGGTAATGCAGCTCTAACAGTGAATAAGACACATTATGTCTTTACTTTCATGGAGTTTATATTCTAGTAGGGGGAAGCCAAATAAATAAAGGCATAAGAAAATATCAGTAGTAGAAAGTCCAGTTTTAAAAATGAAATTCAGTGATATCAAGAATATAAGTGTGTTGGGTGGTCTGAGAAGGTCACTTTCAAAGGAGAGGACTTTTGTGCTGAGATGCAAATGCCAAGAAGATAGTAGCCATGTGAAGATCAAAGGAAAGAAGGCCATGTAGAGGAACAGAGAGTACAAGGCGTAAAAGCGGGGATGAGCTGGGAGTGTTGGAGGAACAGAAAGAAGGCAATGTACTGGAGCACTGTGGGGTCAGAGAGTCAGGGGCCCCATCAGGGAGGGGTTTGTTTGTAGGTCAAGGTAAGGAGTGTGGAGTTTATTCTAGACTCAGTGGGCAGCCATTGGAGAGGTTTAAGCTGGAGAGTGACATGAGCTGATTTACATTTCAAAGCAGACAGTCCAGCTGTCACTTGGATGAATGGTGACCAAAAGTAGAAGCTGAGACCAGCTAGGAGAATATTTTAGTGCCCCAGATAAAGGTGGCTTAGACAACAGTGGTAGTAGTGGGACTTGGAGATATGAGGACAAAGTTGGGATTTCGTTTGGAGGTCAAGTCTACAGAAGCTGCAGGATTGAATTTAGGATGTGAGCGACAGGGATGAATCAAAGATAACTCCTGGGTGGTTGGCATGAATGGGCTTAGTGGAGTTATTATGAACTTGAACATTTTTACAGAAAATCGAACCCATTTAACATTAAACTCTATATGACTTCATTGCTTTTCCCATCTTTCAATGTACGCTTCTATGAATTTGTATAACTATAATCAGTGAAGCAAAATGTTTGAACTGTTCAATGTTATTTTTTTTAAAAGAGGGAGAGAAGGGGGAAGGGGCAGAGGGAGAGAGAAAGGGGGAGGGGCAGAAGGAAAGAGAATCTTAGGTGGGCTCCATGTCCAGTGCAGAGCCCAACACGGGCTCCAGCTCATGACCCTGAGATCATGACCCGAGCTGAAGTCAAGAGTCAGACGCTCAATCAACGGAGCTACTTAGGCGCCCCCATTTGATGTTATTTTTAAGTTAACATTATTTCAGACAAATAAATCTATATATCAACACAATCTGCAATCCTCAATCCTCATCATTTTCAGCAAGACTATATTGTTCTTATTCATTGCCCTGTTATTATTCCTGTTATCACACCAATCTTAAAATTGATTTCTTTAAAACCACTGCCACTTTCATTTGGGGGCCAATACTACATTACCTGCTCCTATTTTTCACCTTTATCAAATATTTATTAAGCACTTTTTACCTGCTAGGTAACTAACCACATCATTTCATTGTAAAATATTTTCTTTTTAATAATATGCAAGTCTGGAAGCAAGGTTGAAGGAGGTTGGGTGCGTGGAGCCCCTGAAGACATTGAGGCAGTTTTGTCCTATTTAGTTTTAAATGTAGTATTAAGCTGCTTTATGACTAATGCTGTCATTCCTGATATGAGTGAACTGTAGCTGTCTTCATGTTTGGCTATTACTATAAGGCTCTGTTGCACGAAACCAGTACACATAAGAAGACGGCTGACAGCTTTATGATAACCATTTTTTTTAGATTATAGTGGTGCTATCCTGCAACCAGTCAATTCAATCCCTGATAGCTCCATATACCAAACTGATGTGCCTTCTGCTGCTGGTATTTTTCAGTTGAACAGAAAATGATACACTGTTTGTGCAGTTTTTTTTTAAAATTCAGAATGCCCTTGCAATGTTTCTTCTGCTCTCCTGGTTTATTGTTTCCTCTCTGAAGATCACCATGCCTGCTTCCATCCATCCTGCTCATTTACTTTGCCAAGATTCTATCTTGCCCTTTAAAGTTAAGTGGGACTCATAGAAGACACTAATGAAAAATCCAAAAGGCTTTTGGGCGCTCCATAGCTATCTGTGATTGATAGCCCTGAAAAAGATGGAGGGCCAGATTCTGGTGCTTCTGTTTCATCTGAAACTATTCTTGGGTTATAGCATCCTGGCAGGGTTATGTGGATGCTCTTGCTACCACTGCATTTGGGCACATCGTGGAAAAAAATTAGATATCCCTACAAAGCTTGTTATAAACACAGCAGTCCTCTTCACCCATTTACTCCTCACCAGAGGCAGCCATATTTAACCTTCGTATCTTTATCTTCTTTTTTTTTTTTTTTTTGAGAGAGAGAGACAGCGAGACAGCACGCAGACCAGCAGGGGTGGCAGGTAGGAGGAAGGGCAGAGGGAGAGAGAGAATCTTAAGCAGGCTCCATGCTCAGCTTGGAGTTCCATGTCGGGCTTGATCTCACTACCCTGAAATCATGACCTGAGCTGAAATCAAGAGTCAGGTGCCTAAACGACTGAGCCACGTAGGTGCCCCTATATCTCTATCTTTTGGTATTTACCTCTTTATTTCTGAACCGGGTGTCTCTATTGTTATGCCTTGATTTTTCAGTTTTAGACATCTGTTGACTTCTCACCATGGCATATGAGGATTTTGCTTTTCTTCACATACACACTCGTACCCATACCACACACATGCACTCTCCCTACTCCTTCAGTTTCCCATTATACAGTGTTTTGACTATGTTTACATAGTTTACAGTGTTTTGGCTATGTAAATGCAATTAACAGGTGGGCCAGTAGTATAATACTTTCAGTATCTTCCACAACTTTGTACTTTCCTTGGAATTAGTAATTATTTCTGTTGTTGTTGAATTCTCTATGTTATTAGCAATCTCTGTTATTGGCATCTTCTCTCCCATTGCCTTTTATTTTCTTTTGGTTTCTGGTGAATTTGCTAATGTCTCCTGGATGTAATATAGTGCCAGTGATGAGTTTATGATTAAATTCAATGAGCTAAAAAAAAAAAAAAAGCTCACTCATATATTTCCCACCTAGTTTCTAAATACGTATTTAATTCATTTGGATACAGGAAATCATTACATTTTCTTTGCTGTCCCATTTTCCATATTTTTTACTCTTTGTTATTATTGGGTCTTCCGTTTCTCCTTTCATTAAAAAAAATTTCCAAGAGCTCTTTTTTCATTCCTTAAATGTTCCTTTTAAAATACCATCCTAATCACACTTGTCATGGTGAGCATTTCATAATGAATTTAATTGTTGAAACACAATGTTGTACACCTGAAACTAATATATTATATGTCAACTCTACTTCAATTAAAAATAAAATTTTAAAAATAAAATAACATCCTATTATTATTTCATAGTTGTGATGTCTTCTCTAATATCACTGGGGTTACTGATTGTAGTTATAATTATTCTCTCTGCATGTGGCAGAGAAAATTCATTGCCTCCTAATATCTTCAAAAAATGGAAACGGTTAGGCAGCAGGGGACAAAGGAAGATTTTTCAGACCAGAAAGCTGGTGGACTTTTGTTAAAGGTGAAACAGTCACCTAGGATATCTTGGAAGTCAGACAACATGCGCTGACCAAAACTGCAGGGTTACAGGAAATTCAGAACATTGATATGTCTTTTGCTTTGTGCTACTTTTAGCTACTGAGTTGCCTTACAAGGGAGACAGTGCAGTCCAGAGATAGCCAAAGGGAGGTATGCTATGCTTGTGGTTTCTAATCTAATATTACTAAAATGCCTATAATTTGCAGAACTTTCAGGGTTGAAAAAATACCAACCACTATGAATATTCCAAAAGAAAGCAGTGGTAATCAATAAGTATTAGCAGGAGTATTAGCAGGAGATAAAATTTTGCCTCCAAGTATTTTTCAGGAGGCTCTGTTTAAGACTTTTCTTCCTGCCAATGGGCTCCAACAAAAATTAATGTAAGGCTATTTCCTTCCCACTCAAACCTATTTTTAAATAACCTCCACGTATTCACCATCAGATTCAGATAGAAAGAGTCAAGCCAAAAAACAGAGGCCAATAAATAAAATACCAAGGACAGGATTAAAAACTAAGTCTAGAAAAGATCTTTGTATGTGTTTACTTCCTCATGGGACTGACCAGAAGTAATGAGACTAAAGCCTAGAAGTTTTTTTGGTTGATGTTTACTTGTTTTCCAGCTTTACTGAGATATAGTTGACATATAACATTGTGTATGTATAAGGCGTGAAATGTGTTGATTTGATACACTTACATATTGCAATAGGATTACCACGGTGGTGGTAGCTCGCACCTCCTTTAGAGTCACATAACTGCATTTCTTTTTCATGGTGAGAACACTTAAGATCTACTCGCTTACCAGCTTTTAAGTATATAATACAATATTGTTAACTATATTCTCCATGCTGTATATTAGACCCCAGAACTTATTCATCTCCTAACTGGAAGTTTGTACCTTTTGACTAACACCCCCTCCCCCAGTTCCTGGTAACCATCATTCTACTCTGTTTCTATGAGTTTGGTTTTTGTAGATTTCTTGTATAAGTGATATCGTACAGTATTTGTCTTTCTCTGCCTGACTTATTTCACTTAGCACAATGCCCTCAAAGTTGTATTGTCTCAAGTAGCAGAATTTCCTTCTTTCTCATGGCTGAATAATACTCCATTGTATATAGATATATATAAAACACATTTTAGTCCATTCATCTGTTGGTGGATACTTAACGTTGTTTCCATATGTTGGCTGTTTCAATGCTGCCATGAACATGGAAATGCATGTATCTCTTTTCTATCCTGTTTTCATTTATGTTTTATTTATATATATAATATATAATAATATATAAAATATATGTAATAATTTGTATATCAAAATATATTTATATATTCTGGGTATATACACAGAAGTGGGATTGCTGGATCATATAGTAGGTCTATTTTTAATTTTTTGAGGAACTGTCACACTATTTTCCATAATGGTTGTAAGAATTTACATTCTCACCAGCAGTATACAAGGGTTCCCTTTTCTCCACATTCTCGCCAACACTTAGCTCTTGTCTTTTTGATGATAGCAATTCTAACAGGTTTGAGGTGACAGCTCACTGTGGTTTTATTATTTTTTTAAATTTTAAAAAATTTTGAGCTTCTTTATTAAATATTTCTTTTTAGTTGTAGATTTTCTTTCCAGAATTTCCTATTGGTTCTTTTTAAAATAATTTCTATATCCATATTAATATTCTCTATTTGATGTAACACTGTCATCTTCCCTTTACTTATTTAATCGTAATTTCTTCTAGTTTTAAAAAGTAGCTATAATTTCTACATTGAAATCTTTGACAAATCTGATATTGGTTGCTTTTATTCCCAGTTTATTTTGCCTGTTTTTGTTTGTTTTTTAGCATGGGTGGGTCATATCCACCTGGTTTTACTTTCCTTGTAACATTTTGTTAGAAACTAGACATTGTAGATAATAATCAGCTCTAAGTACTGTCCTGACCCCTGTCCCCCACCCTTTCTGGACATGTTTTTGTTTCTTACTTGCTTATTTGTTTAGTGATCAGTTGAAATATATTAGTGAAGTCTATTTTGTTTCCCTCTCTGCAGTATTAAGCCTCTGATATTGCTCCTCAGAGGGGTGCAATCTTGTCATTGTGGTTTTAATTTGCAATAACCTGATTATTAGTGATGTTAAGCATTGTTCATATAACTGGTGTCCATTTGTATGTTTTTTTGGAAAAATTGTCTACTCAATTCCTCTGCCTATTTTAAAAATCAGATTGTTTGGTTTTTTGTTATTGAGTTCTATGAATTTCGTATGTTCTTCTGTATATTAACCCCTTAGCAGATATGTGGTTGGCAAAACCCCGTATTTTCTCCCGTTCTGTAAGTTGTCTTTTCATTTTTTTTTTTTTTGCTGTTCAGAAGCTTTTAGCTTAATGTAGTCCCACTTATTGATTTTTTTTGCTTCTGTTGCTTGTACTTTGGGTGTCACATCCAAGACCAGTGTCACAGAGTATTTTCCCTATGTTTTCTCTAAGAGTTTTATGGTTTCAGGTCTTATGTTTAATCTTTAATCCATTTCTAGTCAATTTTTGTGAGCGGTGTAAGATAGGAATCCAGTTTCACTTTTCTGCATGGGTTTATCCAGTTTTACCCACACCATTTATTGAGGAGACTACCCTTTCCCCATTGTGTATTCTTGGCTCCCTTGTCAAATATTAGTTGACTGTATATGTGGCAGTTTATTTCTGTAAAAGCCTGTAAGTTTTTGACGGTAGTGAATTGCAAAACAAATAAACAAACAAAAAACAAAACCCAGAAACCAAGGCTTCAAAAGCATGTGATACAAAAATCCCCATGAAATACTAGTTATACATTTAATAAAATATGTGCAGACTCTGTACGTTAAAAATTACAAAAGACCATAAATTAAAGACCTAAAGAAATGAAGAAATATGCTATATTCATGGGTTGGAAGACTCAATATTCTTAATATGTCAATACTCCCTAAACTGATCCTTAGATTTAGTGTAATCTCAGTTAAAATCCAAGCAGGATTTTTTTGGTAGGTATCAGTAATCCAATTCTGGAATTTATATGGTAAACAAAAGAATTAGAATAGCTAGAAAAAGTTTGAAAAAAATAAAGTGGGAGCACTCACACATCCTGAATTCAGAATTTACTGTAAAGGCACAGAAATCAAGGTAGTGTGGTTTTTCTGAAAGGACAGACTATGGATTAATGGGACTGAAGACAGAATCCAGAAACAAAGGTGCAAAGGAGAAAGAGTATAACTGTTTCAACAAATGGTACTGGAAATATTGGACATCCATAGGCCAAAAAAGAAAAGGAAAAAAAAAAAAACTTTGATCCCTGACCCGTACCTTGCATTCTATATAAAATTAATTCAAAATGGACCATAGATCTAAATGTAAAACTGAAAACTGTAAGATTTCTAGAAATATTTGAAAGCTTACACTTGATCAAGATCTTGCACCCAGAATATCTAAAGAGTTCTCAAAACTCAGTAAAAAAAACAATTCAAATACAAATAGGGTAAAAAAAAAAATTGGACAGATACTTCACCAAAGAAGATAAACAAACGACAAAGAAACACATGAAAAACTGCTCAACATCTTAGTCATTAGTGAAATGCAATTTTAAACCACAATAAGATACCACTACACACTTTTCATATTGGCTAAAATAAAATAAAATACTGGCACACAATGTGCTGGTGAAGATCAAGAGCAACTGGAAAACTCATGCATTGCTGGTAAAATGCAAAATGGCACAGTCACTTTGGAAACAGCTTGTTCAATTTCTTACAAAGTTAAGCGAACCCTAACTATACAACCCAGCAATCCCACTCATACGTATTTTTTTAAGTTTTTTAAAAAAATTCTAGTTAACATACAGGGTAATATTAATTTCAGGTGTACAATGTAGTGATTCAGCAGGTCCATACATCATCCAGTGTTCATCACAAGTGCACTCCTTAATTAGCATCACCTATTTCCCCCATCCCCCCAACCTCTCACCCCCCTCCCCTCTGGTAACCATAAGGTTGCTCTTTACAGTTAAGAGTCTGTTTCGTGGTTTGCCTAGCTCTCTTTTTTTGTCCCTTTGTTCACTTGTTTCTTAATTTCCATATATGAGTGAAATCATATGGTATTTGTCTTTCTCCGACTGGCTCATTTCACTTAGCCTAATACTCTCTAGCTCCATCCACGTCATTGCAAATGGCAAGATTTCATACTTTTTATGGCTGGGTAATATTCCATTACACACACACACACACACACACACACACACACACACACACACACACACTATATCTTCTTTATCCACTCATCAATCGATGGTTGGGCTGTTTCCATAATCTGGCTATTGTAGATAATGCTGCTATAATCATTGGGGTGCGTATATCCCTTTGAATCAGTATTTTTATATTCTTTGCTGGATCATAGGGTACTTCTATTTTTAACCCTTTGAGTAATCTCCATACTATTTTCTACAGTGGCTGCACCAGTTTGCATTCCCACCAAGAGTGTAAGAGGGTTCCCCTTTCTTGGTATTCTCATCAACACCGGTTTTTCCTTGTTAATTGTAGCCATTCTGACTGGTGTGAGGTGATACGTCATTGTAGTTTTGATTTGTATTTTCTTGATGAGTGATATTGAACATCTTTTCATGTGTCTGTTAGCCATTTGTATGTCTTCTTTGGAAAAATGTCTATTCATGTTTTCTGCCCATTTTTTAACTGGATTATTTGTTTTTTGGGTGTTGAGTTTGGTACGTTCTTTATATATTTTGGATACTAACCCTTTATCAGATATGTAGTTTGCAAATGTCTTCTCCCGTTCCATAGGTTGCTTTTTTGGTTTTGTTGATTGTTTCCTTCACTATGTAGAAGCTTTTCATTTTGATGAAGTCCCAGTGGTTTATTTTTGCTTTTGTTTCCCTGTAGTAAGAAGTTGCTATTGCCAATGTCAAAGAGGTTACTGCCTGTGTTCTCCTCTAAGATTTTTGATGGTTTCCTGTCTCACATTTAGGTCTTCAGTCCTTCCTGAGTTTAATTTTGTGTGTGGTATAAGAAAGTGGTCCAGTTTCATTATTTTGCATGTTGCTGTCCAGTTTTCCCAACACCATTTATTGAAGAGACTGTCTTTTTTTCCCATTGGATATTCATTCCTGCTTTCTCAAAGATTAGTTGACTATATAGTTGTGGGTCCATTTCTGGGTTTCCTATTCTGTTCCATTGATCTATGTGTCTGTTTTTGTGCCAGTACCATACCATCTTGATGGCTACAGCTTTGTAATATAGCTTGAAGTCCAGAATTGCGATGCCACCAGCTTTGGTTTTCTTTTTCAACATTCCTCTAGCTATTCGGAGTCTTTTGAGACTCCATACTAATTTTAGGATTATTTGTTCTATCTCTGTGAAAAATGCTGGTGGTATTTTGATAGGGATTGCATTAAATGTGTAGAATTCTTTGGGTAATATACACATTTTGCAATATTTGTTCTTCCAATTGATGAACATGGAATGTTTTTCCATTTCTTTGTGTCATCTTCAGTGTCTTTTATTAGTGCTTTATAGTTTTCAGAGTACAGATGTTCTACGTCTTTGGTTAGATTTATTCCTAAGTATCTTATGGTTTTGGTGCAATTGTAAATGGGATTGATTCCTTTATTTCTCTTTCTGCTGCTTCATTATTGGTGTATAGAAATGAAACAGATTTCTGTCCTCTCATAGGTATTTCGCCACAGGAATGAAAACTTATGTTCACGCAAAAACTTGCATGTGAATGTTGATAGCAGTTTATTTTTCATGATTACCTCACTGGAAGCAATCCAAATGTCCTTAAATCGGCGAGTAAAGGAAAAAACCCTTTGTTTTATCTACACAATGAAATACATCTCAGCAGTAAGAGAGAATGAACTCATCCAGTGCTCATCCATGTAAACAACAGCATGACTTCATTATGCTAAGTGAATGAAGCCAGACTCAAAGTCTACATATGGTATAATTCCACTGTTATGAATCCTGGAAAGGGCAAAACATTAGGGTCAGATAACAAATCAGTAGTTTTCAGGGACTAGGGTTGGAGAGAGGGGCTAACTACAAAGGAACACTATAAGTCTAGACTGTGGTGGTGGTTACACTGTTGTATGTATGCATTTTTAAAACCATATATAAGTGTTCAACAAAATGAGTAAATTTTACTGTTTGTAAACTATTCCACAATGAAAAAGTAAGGAAGAAATGGAGCTAAAAATATCCTGTATTTAACTCTTTAGCCTCACTCCTTCACTCCCATGTTTTCACCCACAGGAAATAAAATTCTCTAGCCTCCAAAGAGCATACTATTTAACTTCCAAAGGGTAAATGCCTTCACTTCTAAGATAAGGAGGGAATGATCTCAATCATGCTTAGCAGGATTTGATAAATGCTACTGGGCAGTGATTACCACATGTCCTCATTCTTACTTTGCTTGAATGGAAGTTTTATTGTATTTTATCTTGTCTCTATTCCACCATTTTGTTGCTTTGAGGGTGGGGTAGGGAGAGGAAGCTAACACGTTATCTACATGAAGTTGAATCTATAGCCTATCTAATACACTGCATAGTCCAAATTGATCTCTTCTATTTCTTTTGGTTGCTGACTTCATAAAAAAAAGTTATCAGGTTATTATTGGTTGTTGGCTCATTTTAAAGGTGGAACTAAAATGTTGATTGGGGACTTCTACTTCTGGTAATTACAGATTTGTTAAATTAGACTAACTCTCCCACTGAGGGCAACCACAAAAAAAGACATGTTTCTTAAAATCATCGGTGCACGAGAGAATAAAAAAGATAGTGAAGAAACTCTGGAATTGGATTGAAGAAGATAGAAATCCAGAAATGCATGCTGCCCTTTTGGGGTTGCTCTTCCCCTTGGATGCTGCCAATTCTACAAGACATGGCAAAGATACAGGTCTAGAGGGGCAAAAGAATTCAAAGCCTGCTAAGAGGCAGAAGGCGTGGGTAATCCCATATGTTTTGGGTTAGGGCCCTGAAGGCTCCACCATAGAAGTAAGAGTAACCTTAAACTAGATTAACTTTGACAGGGATTACAGTCTATCTTCAAATATATCTGTTCCTGAAATTATAATATAGTGATTCCATATTGTTATTTTCCATAGGTGCTTGGCAAAAGTTAGTGTAAATTTTCTCTGAAGATAACATCATTTCAAATTACTTCTATAAACACTTATAATTAAAATGTTTAATATACACTAAAATCACATCAGAAGACAAAACAATGTGAATATTGTAGTATTATTTACAATTGCCAAGATATCAAAGCAACTTAACTGTCTATCAATAGATGAATGTATAAAGAAGGTATGGTATATATTCAGTGGAATATTATCCATAAAAAAGAATGAGATCTTGCCATTTGCAACAAAGTGGGTAGACTCAGAGGGTATTATTCTAAGTGAAATAAGTCAGACAGAGAAAGATAAATACCATATGATTTCACCTATATGTGGAATCTAAAAACCATAACAAATGAATAAATAGACAAAAAACGGAAACACTCGCAAATAGAACAAACTGGTGGTTGCCATGGGGTAGAAGGGTGGAGAAATGATGAAATAGGTGAAGGGAATTAAGAGGTATGAAGTTCCAGTTATAAAATAAATAAGTCATGGAGATGAAAGTACAGCATAAGGAATATAGTCAATAATATTGTAATAACATTGTATGGTGACTACACTTATGGTGAGCATTGCACAATGTATACAATTGTCAAATCACTATGTTGTGCACCTGAAACTGATATAACATGGCATGTCAACTATACTTCCATAATAAAAATTAAAAAAAAACTTTTTGAAATCATAAAAAAACTAACACAAACAAGAACCAGTGGAAAAAATAGGCAATAGCAACCTATCAACAGGGATCCAGAAATATAAAGAATCACACGTGAATTTTATTTATTTTTATTTTAATTTAAATTCAATTAATTAACATGTAGTATATTATTAGTTTCAGAGTAGAATTTGGTTATTCATCAGTTGCCTCTAACACCCAGTGCTCATTCCATCAAGTGCCCTCCTTAATACCCATCACCCAGTTACCCCATTCCCCCCCGCACCTCCCCTCCAGCAACCTTCATCTTGTTTTCTATGGTTAAGAGTCTCTTATGGTTTGTCTCCCTCTCTGTTTTCGTCTTATTTTTCCTTCCCTTTCCCCATGGTTCATCTGTTTTATTTTTTAAATTCCACATATTGAAATCATACGAAATTTGTCTTTCTCCGATTGACTTATTTGCTTAGCGTAATACCCTGTAGTTCCAGCCACATCACTGTGAATGGCAAGATTTCATTCTTTTTGATGGCTGAGTAATATTCCATTGTACATATATACCACATCTTCTTTATCCATTCATCTGTTGATGGACATCTGGGCTCTTTCCATATTTTGGCTGTTGTGGACATTGCTGCTATAAACATTGGGGTGCATGCACACACAAATTTTAAAATAACTGTGTTTACCAATCTCAAGGGGCTATAAGACAAGACTGAGAATTTTTGTAGAAGACTTAAAACTCTTAAAAAAGACATAAGAGGTTTGAAAAATCATAACATGGACATTTTAGAATTGAAAAACTGTGATAACTGAAATTAAGAATTAGGTGGATGAGGGGAGCCAGAGGGGGCTCAGTCGGTTAAGTGTCCGACCCTTGATTTTGTCTCAGGTCATGATCTCAGGTTCTGGGATTGAGCCCACATTGGTCCCCACTGTCCATGAGTAGCCTGCTTACGATTCTGTCCCTCTGCCCCTGCCAGTGCTCAGCTCTGGCTCTCTCATAAATCAATCAATCAATCAATCTTTAAAAAAAGAATTTGGTAGATGTGTTTTAATATCAGGCTAAACCTAGCAGAAGAGTGATTAGGTGAACTGACAGGTCAGAAGAAAATAACCAGAATGAATTATGAACAAAAAGTAAAAATCAATGAGAATGGAACAATAGAGAATGCACAGAGAAAGTCTAACATATATGATACTGCAATTTCAGAATGAGAAAGAGAATGGGACAGAGGTAATATTTGTAGAGATAAGGGCTCTTTTATTTCAATAAATAGTTCAGGGATAATTAGATAGTAATTTAGAAAGAAAAAATGAAATTTTATTCTTGTTTTATACCATACATAAAAAAGTTAATTTCACTAGGGGTGTAGGTCTACATGTGAAAGGCAAAATAATATAACTTGAAAATAATATAAGAATATACTTTTGTGATCTTATAGTCAGGAAATATCTCTTAAACATGATCAAGAAAAGTACTAAAAGAAAAGAAAATTGATAACATAAAATTCAGAACATCTATTCAGCAAAGTATCCAGAAAGGGAAAAGTGAAGCTATGGAATGTATTTGTAAAATATCTATTTGACAAAGAACCCATAACTAGAATGCCTAAAAATCTATAGGAAAATGAGCATGAACATGCATTTCCACAAAGAGGACATCCAAATGGTCAATGAACATATGAAAAGTTGCTCAACCTCCTTAGTTATGAGGAAAAAGTAAATGAAAACCACCATGTGATAATATAATTGATCCAATAAAACAGATCATACCAAGTCTTGGCAAGGGTGTAGGTCAACCAAAACTCTCAGACAGTGCTAAGGGAAGTATATATTGGTACAACCACTAATTCAAAATATCCACTAATTCAAAAATATCCTTATCGTGCAACCTAGTGGGAGTATATTCCTAGTAGATATGTTTGCATATGGGCATGAAGAAACCCGTACAGGACTATTTATAGCAGTATTATCTAAATAGTTCCAAATTGAAACAATCCATATGTCTATTAATAGTAGAATGGATAATTAAATCATAAGAAAGTCATACAGAGGAATATTATACAGTAATGATTCTCAAAGTGTGGTTTCTGGAGCAGCAGCCTCAGCATCATCTGGAAAGCAGTTAGAAATTCTAATTCTTGAACCTCATCTTAGACCTACCAAATCAGAAACCTTGGGGATATGGGCCTATAAATCTGTGTTTTAACAAGCCTTGGGGTGATTCTAATATACTCTCAAGTTTGAGAACTACTGTTCTACAATAACAAATATAAATGAACCAAAGCCAAATGCAACAATAGCGACGAGTCTCACAAATATAAATTTGAGTATAAGAAGCTATATACAGTATATACTACATGATTTTATTTATATAAAATATTAAAAATCAGGCAAAACTAAACAGTAATATTTAGGGATGCATGCTGAGGAAGCAAAACTAGAAAGACAGTCAAGGATATGCTTACCGTAAAAATCAACATAGTGTTTACTTCTAGGTCATGAAGGAACAGGTAGAGATTGAGATTCTGAAGGGTATTCTGGGGCTGGTAGCAAGTTTCCTTCATCTAAATAAATCTTTAAATTTCTTGTATGGGAGGCCTAGACTGGGCTTCCAATGTCCTGAGGACTGAGTTGGGAGAAAGCTCTTTCCTCACAGTTGGCAGTTACCACTTGTCCATCTGTTTACCTGAAATGTTGTTGATTTTATTTCCCCTTCCAACATTTTTTTTGGTCTCTGTAGGTTTATGCCTTTACACAATTCCCCTTACTTGCTTTAGTGGTTTCAGGAGGGAGAAAAATAAATGTATGCATTTAATTTTCTACTTTGCTTGGAAGCCCTCTATCATTAGGACTTTATTTTGCATGTTGGAAGACTTCATAAGGAACTGCTCTTTTTCTGTGTTCATAACTCAAACATAACGTAATACATCCCCATTGAAAACAACAAATAAGAAATTCAAAATTTTTCATGTTTTTCTTAAGAACATATTATAACTGCAATTCTGTTTTTTATTTTACTTTGTATGAATTTAGTATTTTCTCATGTTATTTAAACTATAAGAAAGTGACATTAGCAAAATGGCAGAATAGGAGGTTACCCACTCTTATACTCCCTTAGAAACAATAGTTAGGCAGCCATCCATAGACAAAAGTTCCTTTGTGGGAGATTTGGAATCCAGGCAGTAGGCTGTGAAACCCTAGTGGAGATTAGACTGAAGAGGATCATTTTGAGAAGTGTGGCCCATGCCCAGATGGCAGACTCACCCACTGTGGTCCTGGCTATAGACTGGGCAACAGACTTGTCCCCCTGTGAACTCCGATACAGCCCCTTTTAGCCATGGTACCATCTGCCAAGGGACCTGGCAGGAGTCACACCTGCCCATGCCTCAGTAAAAAGCTCACCAACCTTGGTCCTGGTTGTGGACCCTGAAGTGCCCAGTGACCTGACTCCAGGGATTCACTGGAAGACACGCCTATCTGTGTTCCCAGAGATAGGCGTACAGTCATTAGTCCAACTGCAGATCTTGAAGCAGTACTGTAGGCAAGCTTCAGTCCCTGCCAGCCATAATCCTGCCTGTCCAGGGACCTACCAGAAGACACACTTGTCAGCGCTCCCAGAGGCAAGCCCACCAACCTCAGTCTGAATGCATATCTTGCAGCAGTCCATGAACTACTTAGCTGAAGTCTAGGAGAATCCCTACATACCCAGGGACCCACTGGGTCCCCATCTGCCATGTGATACAACAAGAAGTCAGTTGTATGCAACCCAGAAGAGGGCATCTGCCGGAACCTCACCACATTAACATCCTGATCTCCAGAACTGAGAGAAATAAATTTCTGTTGTGTATAAGGTACCTAGTCTGTGGTATTTTGTTACAGCGACCTGAACAGACTAAGACACATTCTGTATAGCAAATGAAACAATTGAAACAAAAAGGCAACCCCAAAAATAAGAGAGACTGTTTGAAGACTGTATACTGATATGAGATTGATATCCAAAATATGTAAGGAACCCATACAACTCAATAGCAAAAAGCCAAATAATCTGATTTAAAATGGGCAGAGAAACTGAATAGACATTTTTCCCAATAAGACATATACATGGCCAAGAGATATATGAAAAGATGTTCAACCTCACTAACCATCAGGGAAATGCAAATGAAAACCACAATGAGATATCACCTCATGCATGTTAGGATGACTATTATTAAAAAGACAAGAAATTGGGGCACCTGGGTGGCTCAGTCAGTTAAGCGTGTGCCTTCCACTCAGGTCATGATCTCGGGGTCCTGGGACTGAGCCCCACATTGGGCTCCCTGCTCAGTGGGGAGTCTGCTTCTCCCTCTCTTTCTGCCCCTTGCACCTGCTCATGCATGCTGTCTCTCAAATAAGTAAATAAAATCTTTAAAAAAGACAAGGAATAACAATTGTTGGCAAGGGTATGGTGAAAAGGGAACCCTTGTACACTGCTGGTGGGAATGTAAATTGGTGCAGTCATTATAGAAAATGTATGGAGTTTCCTTGAAAATTTATTAATAGACCTATCATATGACCCAACAATCCTACTACTGGGCATATATCCAAAGGAAATGTAAATAGTACCTTGGAGACATATCTGCATTCATGTTCATTGCAGCATTATTAACAAGAGCCAAGATATGGAAACAACCTGGGTGTCTCTCTATGGATGAGTGGATAAAGAAAATGTAATATATATATTCAATGGACTATTATTCAGCCATAGAAAGAAGGAAATCCTCCCATTTGCCATAACATCTATGAATCTGGAGGACCTTATGCCAAGTGAAATAAGCCAGGTGTAGAAAGACAAATACTGCATGATCTCACTTTTTAAAAGTCAGGCTCAGAACCAGAGAGTAGAATGGTGGTAAGCAGCAGTGGGGAGGTGGGTGAAATGAAGAGATGTTGGTCAAAGGGTACAAACTTTCAATTATTCAATGAGTAAACTAATGCACAGCATGGTGATTATAGTTACTGATACTGTTTTTTAACATTTTTTATTATGTTCAGTTAGCCAACATATAGTACATCATGAGTTTTTGATGTAGTGTTCAACGATTCATTAGTTGCATATAACACCCAGTGCTCATCACCACATATGCCCTCCTTAATACCCATTACCCTGTCACTCCATCCCCCCACCCCCTCCCTTTTGAAACCCTCAGTTTATTTCCCAGAGTCCATAGTCTTTCATGGTTTGTCTTTGCCTCTGATTTCTTCCCCTTCAGTTTTCCCTCCCTTCCCCTATGATCTTTCATGCTATTCCTTATGTTCCACATATGAGTGAACACATATGATAATTATCTTTCTCTGCTTCACTTATTTCATTTAGCATAATCCCCTCCAGTTCCATCCATGTCAATGCAAATGGTGAGTGTTCATCCTTTCTGATGGCTGAGTAATATTCCATTGTATATATGTACCACAGCTTTATCCATTCATCTATTGAAGGGCATCTCGGCTCTTTCCACAGTTTGGCTGTTGTGGACATTGCTGCTATGAACTTTGGGCTGCATGTGCCCCTTCTTTTCACTACATCTGTATCTTTGGGGTAAATACCTAGTAGTGCAATTGCTGGGTCATAGGGTAGCTCTATTTTTCACTTTTTGAGGAAGCTCCATACTGTTTGGAAAACTAATACTGTATTGTATGCTTAAAATTTGCTAAGAGAGCAACATGGATGGAACTGGAAGGTATTATGCTGAGCGAAATAAGTCAATCAGAGAAAGATAATTATCATATGATTTCATCCATATGTGTAATATAAGAAACAGCACAGAGGATCATAGGGGATGGGGGAAAACTGAATGGGAAGAAATCAGAGAGGGAGACAAACCATATGAGACTCTCGACTCCAGGAAACAAACTGAGGGTTGCTGGAGGGGAGATGGGTGGGGGATGGGGTAACCGGGTGATGGACATTAAGGAGGGCACGTGATATGATGAGGACTGCATGTTATACACAACCAATGAATCATTGAACATTACATTAAAAACTAATAATGTATTATATGTTGGCTAATTGAATTCAAATAAAAAAAAAGGAATAGAAAAAAAGAGAGTAGATCCTAAGTGTTCTCACCAGACACACAAAAAATGTAATTATGTGAGATGTTGGATGTGTTAATTAACTTGATTATGGTAATAATTCCAATGATATATGTACATGTATTTTATAATGTATTTGTATATTAAATGTATATGGACATGTATATTATATATTAAATGTATATTAAATCATTACATTGTATACCTTAAATATATACAATTTTATTTGCCAATTATACCTCAATAAAGCTAGAAAAAATAAAAGTATCAGATCATTTTAACAGCTACATAATATTTCATCATAGAAGCAAACCAGAAATTTATTTAACTATGTTACTATTATTTGATTTATAGTGTTATCCCCACCCCAATTTTCCCTTATTATGAATAATGTTGCAGTGGATAGCTTTGTGATTAAACTTTTGTCTGCATTCCTGATCATTCCCCTAGGATACATTTAAAGAAATCTATCAAAGAGGACAAACAGCTTGTATATTTTTCTTCCAGAAAATGGAATAATTTATTAATTTTTTCTGGTTATAGAAGTAATACATGCTTGTAGAAATTTTCAGAAAGTAGAGAAAAGTAGGAGAAAACAAGTAAAAATCATCCACAATCCCACAACCTAGTCCTAGAGATAACTGCTGTTAAACATCTTGGTATATCCTTCCACAAATGTGCACAAATACAAATACAGATTTAAAAATGAATCTGTTCTTATTACACTTTTTTTTAAATTGAGATATAATTGACATAACATTATGCAAATTTAAGGTGCACAATGTGTTGATTTGATACATTTATGTATTTGCAATATGATTACCACTGAAACATGAGCTAATACCTCCATCATGTCACATAATTATCACTTTCCTTTTTTGTGTGTTGAGAACATTTAAGATGTAGTCTCTTAGTAACTTTGAAGTATATAATACAGTATTGTTAACTATAATCACAATGCTGTGCATTAGATCTCCAGAACTTATTCACTTTCTAACTGCACATTGCCTGACAACCTGCTGAAGACATCTATAAACCACTGTCCAATAGAACTTTTTTGGAATGATGGAAATGTTCTATTCTGCACTACCCGATACAGTAGCCATGTACCACATGTATTCGTTTTACTAAGGAACTGGATTTTACATTTTACTTTAATCAGTTTAAATTTATATAGCCGCATATGCCTAGTGGCTACTGTATTGGACAACACAGGTATATAATACCTACATATTCATTTTAACAGTTTGCAGAGTCCTTAATTAAATGGATGCACTGTTACTTACCTAACTGGTAGATATAAGTTGCTTGCAATTTTTGTTATTATAAACAACACTTCAACGAATACTGTAAAGGAAGAAATGTGTTGAAAGAATACTAGGCTAGTTCACTTTTCTGGTGTATTATCAGTTCAAACTCTTGTGCCAGTGCTATACACAATTTATTTGATTACTTTTATAATTAAATTATGGAAATATTTGATGTACCTGGATAAATGTTTCATAACCTTAACATTCTGAGTATGTCCTTTTAGAAAATGTTTTTTATCCAGCCTTAGAACATGAGTGAAATTCTCAGAGAACCAACTTTATGTGATATATTTTAATATATTTTTCCTTTGTAGGGTAATAGTTTTACTTTTTAATGTTTTTCTTAATTTTGAAAATTAGCATACATGCAAGAGAGTGTGTGTAAAAGTGTTTGTACAGTTGATGGAAAAAGTAAAAATCAACATTCACATATGTACCAATCAGTCTAAGAAATAGAATATTACTACACCCCAAAAGCACAATACATGACCTTCTGTCATCATATTTCACTCCCATTTCCCAAGAGATGAACATTTGAATTTTGTGGTAATCACTCTTGTTTTCTTTAAAGCTTTTAACACTTAAAATATGCAACCTTAAAAATACATTGCTTAGTTTTGCTTGTTTTTGAACTTCATATACATGAAATCAGAAGTGTGTAATTCTTTTGTGTCTGCCTTCTTTCACTTGAATTACGTATGTTATCGATGATATTGTTTTATATTGAGAGATAACATACCATAAAGTACATAAATACACTAACATTTACTATACATCTCATTGATTTTTAAAATTCATGTATACACTCACATAGCCATGCTGAAAATAAAGATTTTTCAGCACCCTGTAAGATTCCCATATGAGCCTTCCCTGTCTATAATCCCCTTAGAGGAAACTGCTATTCTGATTTATACCATTAATGATTAGTTTTGACTGTTCTTGAAGTTCATATGAATGCAGTCATACAGTACGTGATCTTTTGGAGTCTGGCTTCTTTTGTTTAAAGTTATATATTTGAGAGTCATTTGTGTTGTTTGGATACCATTAGTATGTCTTTCTGTTGTTGTTATTCAGTAGTACTGCATTGTAAGAATGTGCCACCATTTTTGACAATTTTTTCGAAGATGCGTATTTGGGTTGATTTCAGTTTGGGCTATTATAAATAAAGCTGTTATGAGCAATCTTGTACATGTCTTTTTGTGGATATATGCATTCATTACTTTGTAATATATGCCCAGAAGTGAAATGGCTTGGTCATGGATAGTAGAGCAGGCATATGATTAGCTTTGGTAAATACTCTTGGTTTTCCAAAGTGGCTATACAGTTGCACATTTCCAGGAGGAGTATATGAGAGTTCCAGTTCTTCCACATCTTTTCCAACAGTTAGGATTATCAATATTTTTAATTAGAACCAGTCTGGTGGTTCACTGTGGCATTAATTTGTATTTCACTGAGGACTGCTGATGAGGATCTGTTAAAATGCTAATTGTCATTTGTATATCCTTTTTTCTAAAATGTCTCTCCAGGTTTGTTGCCATGTTTTTATTGTTTTCTTTCTCTTATTACTCTGTAGGGTTTTTTAAAATACATACTCGATATGAATCATTTGTCAGATTTATGCATTGCAAATAACTTTTGACATACTCTAGCTTGCTTTTTCATTTTATTAAAGCTATATTTTTAAAAACCTTACTGAGACGTAATTCAGAGATCACACAGTTTACTCATTAAAGTATACAATTTAATAGCTTTTGGAGTTGTGCAGCCATTAATTAACACAATACATTTTAGGATATTTTTATTAACCCAAAAAGAAATATCTTACCCATTGGTAGTCACTTCTCACTCTTCCCCAGTACCCCCCGCCTCTGGCAACTGCTAATCTGCTTTCTGTCTCTATAGATTTTTCCATTCTGGAAATTTCATATAAATGGAGTCCTATAATATGTGCTCTTTTGGGACTGGTTCCTTTCATTTAGAATAATATTTTCAAGGTCCCTTCATATGGTATGTATCAGTACTTCATTCCTTATTATGGCTGAATAATTGGATATACCACTTTTTGTTATACATTCATCTGTTGATGGGCATTTAGGATGCTTCCATTTTTGGCTATTATGAATAATGCTGTTATGAACACTCACAGTACATGCATTTTCATGCACATATGTTTTAATTTTTCTTGGGAATATATCTAGGAGTAAAGTTGCTGGATCATATTTTAACTCTATGTTTGACTGAAGAACTGCCAGTGCATTTTCTAAAATGGTTGCGCCATTTTTACATCTCCATTAACAATGTATGTGTGTTCCAATTTCTCCATCTCTTCATTAACACTTGATATTGCCCACTTTTTTTTTTATTATAACCATCCTAGTAGGTGTGAAAAAGTGGTATCTCATTGTGGATTTGACTTGTAAATCTCTGATAACTAATGATGTTGAGCATCTTTTCATATGCTTATTGGCCATTTGGATGTATTTGGAGAAATGTGTATTCAAATCCTTTGTCCATATTTAATTGAGTTCTATTTCTATGATCAAGTTGTAAGAAGTAGTTATACATTCTCGATACAAGTCTCTCTCAATATGTGATATGTCACTAATGTCCCTGATTCTGTGGATTGTCTTTTCACTTTCTTCATGGTATCCTTTCATACACGAAAGTTTTTATTTTTTGATGATTTTAATAATGGTACTTTGGCAAACAGGAGAGGAATTTTTGATGTCAATAAAGTCTAGTTTGTAATTTTTAAATTATTAGTATGTTTTGTGTCCTATTTAAGAATTTGTCTAAATGTCATAAAGTTATTCCTTTGTTTTCTTCTAGAACTTTTTTTGTTTCATTTTACATTTAAAAATATGATCTATTTGAATTAATTTTTCTATGGAGTGAGATAGTCATCAAGGTAGTCTATTTCTGGGTTCCGTTCTCTTTCATTGGTCTTTGTCTGTCTTCCTGCCAATAACACTCTTAATTACTGTAGCTTTATTGTAAATCTTGAAAACTAGAAGTGTAAATCCTCCAACTTTGTTGTTCTTCAAGATTGTCTTGGTTATACTAGATACTTCGCATTTTTGTATGTTTTAAAAATTAGCTTAACAGTTTCCACAAAAATTCTTCCTGGATGTTTGATTTGGATTAAAATATATTCATAGTTCAATTTGAGGGGAATTGATATCTTAATAATGTTGAGAATTCCAGTTCATGAACATCATACAACTCAATTCATTTATGTCTATTCACAGCAATGTTTTGTAGTTTTCATCATAGAGATCTTTTTTTTCAGTTCTTAGGGCTTTTTTAAAAAATGTTCAATTAGCTAACATATAGCACATCATTAGTTTTTGATGTAGTGTTCAACGATTCCTTAGTTGCGTATAACACCCAGTGCTCATCACAACACGTGCCTTCCTTAGTACCCATCACCCGGCTACCCCATTCCCCACCCCTTCCCTTCTATAACCCTCAGTTTGTTTCATCATAGAGCTCTTATACATCTTTTATTAAATGTGATCTCAGCTATTTGAAAATTTGTTATATACATTAGAAATAGCATTTAAAAATATTTTTCATCAGTGGATGGACACAGGGGTGTCTGGCTGGCTCAGTTGGAAGAGCATGTGACTATTGATCTTGGGATTGTGAGTCCAAGCCCCACATTGGGTGTACAAATTACTAAAAAAATAAAAATAAAAGAAACGTTATTCAGTTTGTTTCCAGTTATATAAATACAATTAATTTTTATAGAATTCATGTTCAGTTCCCTGGCTAAACTATCTTCTTTATTCTAATGATTTATCTATAGTACTTTTGCATATTCTGGTATACCATATTATCTGTAAATAATGACAACTTTGTCTCTTCCTTTTCAATCCTTATGCATTTTATTTTATTTAAATTTTTTGTCTATTTATCCGGGCTAGGTTCTTCAGTACAGTGGCAAATAGAAGTGGTAATAATGGGCAATTTTGGTCTTGTTTATGATTTTAAAGGCAAGTCTTCATTTTTTTTTAATGAATTAGTCTACTCTTTTCTGAAGAGTTTTTGCAGATACCCTTTATCAGGTTCAGAAGCTTCCTTCTACTTTGTTTTCTAAGAATTTTTCGTACAAATGGATGTTGAATTTTATCAATCCTTTTTACATCTATTGAGATGATCATTTGGTTTTTCTTTTTAAAACTTTGATGCAGTTAATTATCTTACAGTTGTTTCTGCTTATCTCTGGGGGTTGCATTCCAAGACCAGCAGTGAATGCATGAAACTGCAGATAGTACCAAACCCTAGATATACTGTTTTTCCTATACATATATACTTATGATAAAGTTTAATTTATAAGTCATGCGCAGTAAGAGATTAACAATAACTAATAATAAAATAGAACAATTGTAACAGGGGTGCCTGGGTGGCTCAGTCAGTTGAGCATCTGCCTTAGGCTTGGGTCATGATCCCAGGGTCCTGGGATTGAGCCCTGCATTGGGCTCCCTGCTCAGCTGAGAGTCTGTTTCTCCCTCTCCCTCTGACTCCTGCTTGTGCTCTCTCTCTCTCTCTCTCAAATAAATTAATGAAAAAGTCTTTTAAAAAAGACCGGTGATGGGTAGTAAGGAGGGCACGTATTGCATGGTGCACTGGGTGTTATACGCAACTAATGAATCATCGAGCCTTACATCGGAAACCGGGGATGTACTGTATGGTGACTAACATAATATAATAAAAAATCGTTAAATAAAAAAAAAGGCTAAAAAAAAAACTTGTAACAATATACTATAATAAAGTTAGTTGAGTGTGGTCTCTCTCACATTATCTTCCTGTACTGTGCTCACCTTTTCTCTTCTTGTGATGTGAGATGATAAAATGCCTATGTGATTAGGTGAAGTGAGGTGAATGACATAGGCGTTGTGATGTAGTGTTAGATTACTATTGAACCTTCTGATGATACATCAGAAGGAGAGCATCTGCTTCTGGACAGTGGTTGACTATGGGCAACTGAAAGTACTGAAAGTGAAACTGCAGATAAGGGGGTATTACTGTATTTGGCATACAAATAGCAAAATTTTTTACTCCTTTATACCTTTATACTCCTTTATATCTTTTTCCCCCCATAGTACACTATTTTTTTTATACATTTCCACATTTGATTTGCTAATTCTTAATTTTTGTTTTTTAATTTTAATTTTTTTTAAGATTTCATTTATTTATTTGAGGGAGGAGAGGGGCAGAGGGAAAAGGAGAGAGAGTCCTAAGCAGACTCTGTGCTAAGTGCAGAGCCGGTGACAGGGCTCAATCTCATGACACTGAGATCACGACCTGAACAGAAACCAAGAGTTAGTCGCTTAACCAACTTAGACACCCAGGCACTCCTGTAGACATATTTTTGAATAATCATTCATTTACCTAAGGGTTATAAAACTATTCAGTTTTTCTATTTCTTTTCAGTTCAATTTTGGTAAGATATATCTCTATCTATCATCTATCTATCTATCTATCTATCTATCTATCTATCTGTCTATCATTTTTCCAGTTCAATTTTGACAAGATCCATCTATCTATCTTTGGTTTATACAGATTGATACAATTTGTTGGCATAATTTTATTATATATTTTATATTTGTTTTGTTGTCTGCAGTATCTATAATTAGGTACCCCATTTCATTCCTAGTATTATTTATTTCTGTCTTCTATCTTGTTTCTCTTTGTTTAATCTTGACAGTAATTTCATTAGTTTTATTGGCCTTTTCAAAGAATCATCTTTTGTCTTCATTCATTCTCTATTGTTTGCTTTTGTCTATTTCATTAATTTATGCTTTTATTCATTGTCATTTTCTATCCTATCTGGATTTATTTTGCTGTTCTTTCACTAACTTCTTAACTTCTTATATATATATATATATATATATATATATATATATATATATATCTTTTGGAAGTACACTGGAGACATAATGACTATTTACCCTTAAATACTTGTGTGTATTTTTTTTTTTACATAACCACACAGCAATTATAAAAATCAGGAAATTAACATTGGCTCATTACTATTATATAATCTACAAAATCCATTCAAATTTTGTCATTTATGCTGATAATGTCATTTATAGAAAAGGATTGTTGTTTTCTGATCCAGGTTCCAATTCAGGATAACATATTACATTTATTTGTGATATCTCTTTAGTCTCCTTTAATCTAGAATAGTTCCTTATTCTTTGTCTTTAATGACCTTGATACTTTTGAAGAGTTTAGGCTAGTTATTTTTGTACAATATTCTCAAATTGTGTTTGTTTTTCCATGACTAGATTCAGGGTACACATTTTGGTAGGAATATCACAAAATTAATATTGTGTCCTTCTCAGAACCCTATATGAGGAGTCAACAATGTTGATTTGTCCCTTTCTGTTGGTATTAATTTTGATTTACTGGTTAAGGTAGAATCTACCAAGTTTCCCCACTGTAAGTTTCCAATTTTTCATTATTTGAAATTATGTAAATATCCCACTCCTAAACTTTAACCCACTTGTTTTAGTATCCACTGGAAATTCTTGCCTGAGTCAATTATTATTATGGTAGTTTGGTTTCCAGACTTCGATTTTTTTTTTTGAAACACAGGGAACAAAAAGGAATTTTTTTTAATAATAATTTTTTTTATTATATTATGTTAGTCACCATACAGTACATCCCTGGTTTTTGATGTAAAGTTCGATGATTCATTAGTTGTGTATAACACCCAGTGCACCATGCAATATGTGCCCTCCTTACTACCCATTACCAGCCTATCCCATTCCCCCACCCCCCTCCCCTCTGAAGCCCTGTTTGTTTCTCAGAGTCCATAGTCTCTCATGTTTCATTTCCCCTTCTGATTACTATTTTTAAAGCCATAATTCCTTCTACATTTGTTTGCCAGCATTCTAATGTAAAAAGATATTTTGCTCTTTGTGTATTTATTTACTTATAGTGGTATACATTCATGTATTCTTATTTTATTTGATAGGTTATAACTTTTTACCATCATTATATATTTGATACTCAAATAGTCTAAAATTTGGCTAATGAAAGCCCTTTGATAAGACACTTATATCCCTTCAGCATGTGCTTATTGTTACTTGAGCACTTCCTTACTTTCTGACTTTAAAAGGTCCTCCAGACTCATCTTTTAATTTCCCAGCTCCAGCTCTGGAATGAGCCGTTTCTTCAAGGAGTCCTGGATACTATGTGTGTTCATTGCTACTGCAGTGTCATTGTGTCTAAGCCCTCTCTATATGTATATGGGCCAAGCTATATATATATATGTATTTCTATGTTTATTTATAGACACAAAATGTAAATTTGTTATTTTAATTTATGTTATTATATAACATTCAATATATGTTATTATATATATAATAGTATGTATGTGTAAATATCCAAGAGTTCACACTGATACCTCTAATTCTACTCTGACACCACAGAGTTGATTCTAGCCTTCCCACTTTCCACAGTTGTAACTCTGTGTTCCAACAGTGAGAAATCTGGCTCCTATTATCCAAAATATATTTACTCATTTGCTCAATCCTAGAATGCACAGAAAGCAGTTTTTTGATTGCTAGCTAACCCATTTCACTGTGAAAAACAAACCTATAACTCAAGTTCAATATTTTTTTTTTACATTTTTTTTTTTGGTCTTTAGACTGAGGACATATAATCAAAACATTACATGATTGGGTTTATTCTGTCCCCTCCTTCAGCTTTGTTATGTTAGATTCGTTTGTTTCTGTTTCCATTTTATTTAATGTTTTTCCCCATTCTTTTTTATTTTAGGTTTTTTTTTTTTTTTGTCTGTGAAATATTGGCATGGTTCCAAAGTCAGAACCATAGACAAAAGAGTATTCAGAAAAGTGTAATTACCTCCATCCTCCATTCCCCTTTCCCATTCCCATCCTTTCTACCCTGCACCCCCACCCTGCCATAGGTACAAATCTCATTATTTCTGCTTTTTACTTCCTATGTTTCCTTTTGCATAAATGAACATTTATACATATCTTTTTATATTTATCCTTCTTATTTACACAAAAGATAACTTAAAATACACTTTTACCCTTTGCTTTTACCATCCACTTAACAGTATACCCTGGAAATAATGTTCAGAGGTCTTCCGCATTCTTTCTTTAAAAATTATAATTAATAGACCTTTTCTTTTTTAAGCAGTTGTAGGTTTATAGAAAAAATTTAGCTAAAGGTATAGAGAGTCCCCATATGCTCCTCACTTCCCTGCAATTTCCTTTTTTTAAACATCTTGCTTTCATGTGGTACATTTATTACAAATGATGAGCCAATATTGATACATTATTATCAAAGTCCATAGTTTACATTAAGGTTAGCTGTTTGTGTTGTACATTTTGCAGGTTTTGATAAATGTCTATTAACATGTATTTATTATTGCAGTACCATACAGAAAATTCACTGCCCTAAAAATCTCCTGTACTCCAACTATGCATCCACCCATCCCTTCCAAATTCCTGGCAACCACTGATCTTTTTGCTCTCTGAATAGCTTTGTCTTTTCCAGATGTCATATAGGTGGAATCACATAGTATATAGCCTGTTCACATTGGCTTCTTTCAGTTAGCAATATGCATTCAGGGTTCCTTCATGTCTTTTCATGTCATGATATTTCATTTCTTTTTATCACTGAATAATATTCCATTGTATGGATACATCATAGTTTGTTTATTCGTTCACCTACTGAAAGATATCTTGGTTGTTCCCAATTTTGGTAATTATTAATAAATCTATACACATGTGTGCAGGATTTTTAAAAAAGATTTTATGTTTTTAAGTGATCTCTACACCCATATTGATTCTTGAACTTACAACCCTGAGATCAAGAGTCACATGCTTTACCGACAGAGCCAGCTAAGCGCCCCTGTGTGCAGGTTTTTGTGTAGAAATAAGTTTTCAACCCAGTTGGATAAAATATAAAAGAGTACAATTGCTGGAAAATATGGTAAAATTATGTTCAGTTTTGTAAGACAGTCAAACTGTCTTCCAAAGTAGCTGTAACATTTTGCATCCCCACTAGCAAGGAAAGAGAGTTCCTATTGCTCCACATCCTCTGTAGTATTTACTGTTGTCAGTGTTGTGAATTTTGGCCATTTTAATGGGTATGTAGTGGTTGTTTTAATTTGTATTTCCCTAATGATGTTGAGCATCTTTTCCTATGCTTATTGCCATCTGTATATCTTCTTTGGTGAGGTGTCTCTTCAGGTCTTTTGACCATTTTAAAATTGTGTTGTTTTCATGCTGTTGAATTTTAAGAGTTCTTTATATATTTTGGATACCAGTTCTTCATTTGATATGTATTTTACAAAGATTTTCTCCCAGTTTGTGGCTTGTCTCTTAACAGTGACTATTGTAGAGCAGAAGTTTTGATTTTAATGAAGTCTAACTGATTAATTTTTTGTTTTATGGATTGTGCTTTTGGTATTGTGTCTAAGAAATTATTTGCCAAACCTAAAGCCACACAGGTTTTTTCTTGTTATCGTCTAGGAGTTTTGTTGTTTTGCACTTTACATTTAGGTTTATGATCCATTTTGGGTTAATTTTTGTGAAAGGCTTAAAGTCTACATCTAAATTAATATTTTTGCATATGACTGTCCAGTTGTTCCAGCACTATTTGTTGAAAAGATTATCCTTTTTATATTGAATTGCCTTAGCTCCTCTATCAAACATCAGTTGACTGTATTTGTGTGGTCAATTTCTGGTCTCTATTATGTTCCATTGATCTAGTTGTCTCTTCACTTACCACCTGGTTACTGTAGCCAAATTCATTGTCATACTAAGAAATGAGCTAGACTAAATGGTCATTGAGAGCAATGCCAGCCCCAGCATCAGATGTGGAAGAGTGCATGTCACTGTTAGACAATTTGGTCCTCGGTGTAGCCCAAGACACCGTTGAGGGAGCCCTCTGATGCCTACTTCACCACATTCTTTATGTCATTGTATTTGGCAGCTTTCTCCATGCAACAGGTCAAACCTATGACTGATACACTGAGGGTGGGGACATGCAAGGCCATGCCAGTTAGCTTCCATTCAGCTCAGGAATAACCTTGCTCACAGCCTTGGCAGCACCAGTAGAAGCAGGGATAATGTTGTGGGCCGCCCCTTGGCCACCACACCACAGCTTCCCAGAGGGGCCATCCACAAACTTTTGGGAGGCAGTGATGGCATGGACTGCAGTCATAAGTCCCTCTATGATGCAAAAGTTGTTATGGATGACTGGGGCCAGAGGGGCCAAGCAGTTTGTTGTGTAGGAGTCATTGCTGACAATCTTGGGGAGTTGTCATACTTTTCATGGTCCATGCCCATCACAAACATGCAAGCATCAGCAGAAGAGGAAGAGATGATGACCCTCTTGGCTTCACCTTCAAGTGAGCTCCAGCCTTCTCCACGGTAGTGAAAACACCAGTGGACTCCACAACATATTCAGCATCAACATCACCTGGGTGCTGATGCTGGCAGGATCTCACTCTTGGGAGATGGAGATAAGCTTTTCATTGATGACAAGTGCCCATTCTCAGCCTTGCCTATACCATTGAATTTACCATGGATGGAATCATACTGGAACATCTAGACCTTGTAGTTGAAATCAGTGAAGGGGTCATTGATGGGGACAGTATCCACTTTGCCAGAATTAAAAACCTGATGACCAGGTGCCCAATGCAGCCAAATCCATTTACTGTGACCTTCACCATCATGTTTCTGGGATGTGGTTAGCACTATACAAGAACACACAGCCATCTGTTAAATGGGAAGGAGCAGAGAGCCTGTGAAATGCTTTTTCTGTATCTTTTCATATGACCGTAAGCTTTTTATTGTTTAGCCTGTTGTGGTGGGTTACATTAACTGACTTTCATATGTCAAACTAGCCCTGCATACCTGGAATAAATCCCACAATGTCATGATATATAATTCTTTTTATACATTGCTGTATTCAATTTGCTCATATTTTCTTAAGGATTTTTTTCATCTGTGTTCATGAGAGACACTGGTCTGTAGTTTTCCTTTCTTGTAATATCTTTGTCTGGTTCAGGTATTAGGGTAATGTTGACCTCAGAATGAGTTAGGAAGTATCACCTCAACTTCCATTCTCTAGAAAAGCTTATAGAGATTTAGTATAATCTCCTTAAATGTCTGGTAGATTTTGCCTTGATAGAATTCACCATCTGAGCCTGTTGCTTTCTGTTTTGGCATGTTATTAATTATCGTTTTAATTTTTAATAGATACAGGCTTATTAAGATTGTCTATTTCTTCTTTTGTGAGTTTTGGTAAATTGAATCTTTCAAGGAATTGTTCCATTTCAATTAAATTATCTAACTTGTGAACAAAGTTTTCCTTAATATTCCTTTATTATTCTTTTAATGTCCATGGGATCAGTAGTGATGGTCCTTCTTTCATTTTTAATTTTAGCAAATTTGTGTGTGCTCTCTTTTTTTTTCTTAGTTAAGCTAACTACAATTCATCGATTTTATTGACGTTTTCAAAGAACCAGCTTTTGGATTTGCTGATTTTCTCTACTGATTTCCTGTTTTCAATTTTATTGATTTTTGCTCTACTTTTTATTATTTCTTCTGCTTATTTTGTATTTAATTTGCTCTTTTATTTTAAAATTTGTTCTACTTTTTTCATTTCCTAAAGTGGAAGCTTAAATTATTGATTTTAGGTCCTTATTCTCTAATATTCAATGCTATAAATGTCCCTTTAATTACTGCTTTTGCTGCATACCACACATTTTATAATTTTAATTTTAATTTAGTTTAAAATATTGTTTGTAGGTTCCAGTTTTTATTTAAAATCTAGTTAGTTAACAGTGTAATATTAGTTTCTGGAGTAGAATTTAGTGACTCGTCACTTACATATAACACTGAGTGCTCATCACAAATGCGCTCCCCAATACCTGTCATCCACTTAGCCCAGCCCCCTGCCCAACTCCCCTCCAGCAACCCTCAATTTGTTCTCTTTTGTTAAGAGTCTGCTTTATGGTTTGCCTCTCTTTCTCTCCCCCCCCATGTTCTTCTGTTTTGTTTCTTAAATTCCACATGAGTGAAATCATATAGTATTTTTTTCTCTGAATGACTTATTTTGCTTAGCATAATATATACTCTAGCTCCATCCATATCATTGCAAATGGCAAGATTTCATTCTTTTTTATGGCTGAGTAATATTCTATTGTATATATATACCGAAGTTTTTTGATCCATTCATCAGTCAAAATATGTTTGATTTAATTTCTCATGAGACTTCTTTGAACCACGTGTTATTTAGAAGTGTGTTGTATTTGTTTTTTTTTTCAGCTATCTTTTTGTTATTGATTTCTGGTTTAATTCCATTGCAGTTTGAGAGCATATTTTGTGTTGCTTCTCTTCTTTTAAATTTGTTGTGTTATATGGCCTAGAATATGGTCTATCCTGGTGAATATTCTGTATGAATTTGAGAAGTGTGTGCATTCTGCTGTTGTTAGATAATGTATTCTATAGATATAGTTAGATCCAGTTAACTGTTGGTACTGTTCGATTTAGCAATGTCATTATTAATTTTCAAGCTGCTGGATCTGTTCATTTATTTTTATTTTTATTTTTATTTTTATTTTTATTTTTATTTTTATTTTTAAGTAATCTCTGCACCCAGTGTGGGGCTAAAACTTACAACTCCAAGATCAAGAGTCATATGCTCCACTGACTGAGCCAGCCAGGCTCTCCTGGATCATTAATTGTTGGTGGAGGAATGTTGAAGTCTCCAGCTATAATAGTGGATTCATTTATTTCTCCTTGAAGTTCTATCCATTTTTGCCTCACATATTTAGACACTGTTGTTAGTCACATACACATTAAGGATTGCTCTATCTTCCTGGAGAATTAAAGTTTTATCATTATGCAATGCTGTTCTTTATCCCTAATAATTTTCTTTGGTCTGAGGTCTGCTTTGTCTGATATTAATAAAGCCACTCTAGCTTTCTTTTGATTACTGTTGCCATGTTATATCTTTCTCTATCCCTTTACTTTTAATCTATATACGTCTTTACATTTAAAGTGTCTTTTTTGTAAACAACATATAGTTGGGTCTTGTTTTTTGATCCGTTTTGACAGTCTCTGTCTTTAATTGATATAGTTGTATTAACGCCAACCACATTTGTTATTGTTTTCTATTAGTTGCCCTTGTTCTTTATTATTATTTTTTTGGTCTTCCACTCTTTTTCTGTCTTCTCTAGTTTTGAGTATTTTGCATGATTTCATTTTTTTCTACTTTCT
>NW_024423319.1:39366274-39372513 GCF_017311325.1 Ursus maritimus | reverse complement strand
AAATGTCTGGTAGATTTTGCCTTGATAGAATTCACCATCTGAGCCTGTTGCTTTCTGTTTTGGCATGTTATTAATTATCGTTTTAATTTTTAATAGATACAGGCTTATTAAGATTGTCTATTTCTTCTTTTGTGAGTTTTGGTAAATTGAATCTTTCAAGGAATTGTTCCATTTCAATTAAATTATCTAACTTGTGAACAAAGTTTTCCTTAATATTCCTTTATTATTCTTTTAATGTCCATGGGATCAGTAGTGATGGTCCTTCTTTCATTTTTAATTTTAGCAAATTTGTGTGTGCTCTCTTTTTTTTTCTTAGTTAAGCTAACTACAATTCATCGATTTTATTGACGTTTTCAAAGAACCAGCTTTTGGATTTGCTGATTTTCTCTACTGATTTCCTGTTTTCAATTTTATTGATTTTTGCTCTACTTTTTATTATTTCTTCTGCTTATTTTGTATTTAATTTGCTCTTTTATTTTAAAATTTGTTCTACTTTTTTCATTTCCTAAAGTGGAAGCTTAAATTATTGATTTTAGGTCCTTATTCTCTAATATTCAATGCTATAAATGTCCCTTTAATTACTGCTTTTGCTGCATACCACACATTTTATAATTTTAATTTTAATTTAGTTTAAAATATTGTTTGTAGGTTCCAGTTTTTATTTAAAATCTAGTTAGTTAACAGTGTAATATTAGTTTCTGGAGTAGAATTTAGTGACTCGTCACTTACATATAACACTGAGTGCTCATCACAAATGCGCTCCCCAATACCTGTCATCCACTTAGCCCAGCCCCCTGCCCAACTCCCCTCCAGCAACCCTCAATTTGTTCTCTTTTGTTAAGAGTCTGCTTTATGGTTTGCCTCTCTTTCTCTCCCCCCCCATGTTCTTCTGTTTTGTTTCTTAAATTCCACATGAGTGAAATCATATAGTATTTTTTTCTCTGAATGACTTATTTTGCTTAGCATAATATATACTCTAGCTCCATCCATATCATTGCAAATGGCAAGATTTCATTCTTTTTTATGGCTGAGTAATATTCTATTGTATATATATACCGAAGTTTTTTGATCCATTCATCAGTCAAAATATGTTTGATTTAATTTCTCATGAGACTTCTTTGAACCACGTGTTATTTAGAAGTGTGTTGTATTTGTTTTTTTTTTCAGCTATCTTTTTGTTATTGATTTCTGGTTTAATTCCATTGCAGTTTGAGAGCATATTTTGTGTTGCTTCTCTTCTTTTAAATTTGTTGTGTTATATGGCCTAGAATATGGTCTATCCTGGTGAATATTCTGTATGAATTTGAGAAGTGTGTGCATTCTGCTGTTGTTAGATAATGTATTCTATAGATATAGTTAGATCCAGTTAACTGTTGGTACTGTTCGATTTAGCAATGTCATTATTAATTTTCAAGCTGCTGGATCTGTTCATTTATTTTTATTTTTATTTTTATTTTTATTTTTATTTTTATTTTTATTTTTAAGTAATCTCTGCACCCAGTGTGGGGCTAAAACTTACAACTCCAAGATCAAGAGTCATATGCTCCACTGACTGAGCCAGCCAGGCTCTCCTGGATCATTAATTGTTGGTGGAGGAATGTTGAAGTCTCCAGCTATAATAGTGGATTCATTTATTTCTCCTTGAAGTTCTATCCATTTTTGCCTCACATATTTAGACACTGTTGTTAGTCACATACACATTAAGGATTGCTCTATCTTCCTGGAGAATTAAAGTTTTATCATTATGCAATGCTGTTCTTTATCCCTAATAATTTTCTTTGGTCTGAGGTCTGCTTTGTCTGATATTAATAAAGCCACTCTAGCTTTCTTTTGATTACTGTTGCCATGTTATATCTTTCTCTATCCCTTTACTTTTAATCTATATACGTCTTTACATTTAAAGTGTCTTTTTTGTAAACAACATATAGTTGGGTCTTGTTTTTTGATCCGTTTTGACAGTCTCTGTCTTTAATTGATATAGTTGTATTAACGCCAACCACATTTGTTATTGTTTTCTATTAGTTGCCCTTGTTCTTTATTATTATTTTTTTGGTCTTCCACTCTTTTTCTGTCTTCTCTAGTTTTGAGTATTTTGCATGATTTCATTTTTTTCTACTTTCTTAGGATATCAATTACACTTCTGTTTTACTTTTTAGTGGTTGTCCACTCATTTGCAATACACATTTACAACTAATTCAAGTTAGCTTTCAAATAATAGTCTACTATTTCAAGAATAGTACAAGTAGCTTATAACCAAGTATTCCCATTTCTTCCCTGATGTCCCTCATAGCATTGTTGTCATTCATAACACTTATCCGTAAGCTATATCACTGAATGCATTGTTACTATTATTTTGAACAAACTGTTACATGTTAGATCGATTAAATATAAGAAAAATAAAAGGTTTTATTTTACCTTCATGTATTCCTAATGCTCCTAATGTTTTTTCTTCCTTCATGTAGATCTGAGTTTCTGATTTATGTAATTTTTCTTCTTTCTGAAGAACTTTTTTAATAAAGATTTTATTTATTTATTTGACAGAGGGAGACAGCCAGCGAGAGAGGGAACACAAGCAGGGGGAGTGGGAGAGGGAGAAGCAGGCTTCCCGCTGAGCAGGGAGCCCAATGTAGGGCTCAATGCTGGGATCATGACCTGAGCCAAAGGCAGGCGCTTAATGACTGAGCCATACAGGCGCCCCTCTGAAGAACTTTTAAAAACATTTCTTGCAAGGCAGATCTAGTAGCAAAAAATTCCCTCAATTTTTGTTTGTCTGAGAAAGTATTACTCTTTCATTTTTGAAGAACCATTTCATTGGGCACAGAATTCTGGGTTGATGATTTTTTTTAATTCGTTTGTTTTTAGATGTGTCTCTGTTTTTTATTTCACATAATCACAATGTCATTATTCACACCAAAAAACATCAAATAATGATTTCTTAATATCATCTAATTTTCAGTCAGTTGTTTTTCTTCAAATTTTTGTTTGTATTATAAGTGTCTTTTTACAGTTGATTTATTTGGAGTTTTACATTCTAATAGGATATGCTCTTGGAGCACAAACACAGCTGAATCTTGATATTTTATTACTAACCAAAAAATAGATAATGATTTGTTTTTTAACACTTTAATATTTAAATCTGCTTTCTTCTTCCTTTGTAGTGTCTGGAGAGAAGTCAATGTAATTGTTATCCTTGCTTCTTTATATGTTAGGTGTTTTCCTCCTCTATATTCTCTTTTATTTTTCCATCATCATTCAGCTCCAAGGCTCAAAACAGGAAATATATTCCTTTTGGTTATTGAAAAGACAGATTTACTTCTAGATTACTTTTAAATGACCTCAGAATTTGGGGGTTCAAGATTTGTGTAAGGACTTTTGGTTGATTTCACACCCGAGGAGGCCCTGGGCTTTGTCTTCTGTTCCCTGTGTCCTTTAAATATGTAAAAAGTAATGCTTAATTCCACCCAATTTGGTGAGTATTATCAAGATGAAAGTTTAAGTGTTCTACTTAACTTTCTGGGAAGTTATTTTTTTAAGTTTTTAAATTTTAATTCCAGTATAGTTAATGTACAGTGTTATATTAATTTCAGGTGTATAATACAGTGATTCAACAATTCTATACATGGACGCCATATTTTTTAATGCCTAGCCAAACTATTTCTCACCTTTTGTCAGGCCCTAAAAGACACTTAAAATATTTAACCATTATTTTTGTTGTTTTCAGATGGAGGATCATTCTGGGCACACAGTCTGTTTTGTTGCTGAAAATGGAACCTTTTTGAGAAAACAGAAAAGATAGTAGTTTTATGTTTTCCTATATTTTATTTACAACAAAAATACATTCTACTGTTTTTTGGTTTGAAGATACATTTTTATTTTAGGGTAGTCCTGATTGATAATACAGTTGATCCTGAAGGACTGGAAACAACATATCAATAATTAAAAGGAAGTAAATTAACTTGTAATCATTACTATCAACTTTATTTCCTTTCTACTTGAAAAACAGATTAAAAAAGATAACTGAAATCTTCAGGCATTATTCATTGCTTCATTTTTTTTTAAGAAAAAGGCTTTAAATGCATCTTCTCTTACCACTGTAGTTGAAGTTAGGTTATCAAAATCTTTAGTGTTATCTTTCTTCATAGCTGTGATAAATCTAAATGAAAGCCATATTACAACATCTTGGCAATATCTATGGATTATAAGGACCCAGTTTTTTAAAATGTGAAGGTGTATTGTGATTACTGAATAATATCTGTCACATCGTTAGAAATCCCCCTGTCTTGAGGTGCCTGGGTGGCTCAGTTGGTTAAGTGTCTCACTTGATTTTGGCTCAGGTCATGATATCAGGGTGAGATTGAGCCTCATGCTGGGTTCTGTTCTCAGTGGAGAGTCTGCTTGAGATTCTCTCTCTCCTTCTCCCTCTGCCCCCCTTTCACTCTCTCTCTCAAATAAATGCATAAATCTAAAAAAAAAGAGAAAGAGAAAAATCCCCACGTCTTTGTGATTGGGGAGAACCATCTTTTATTTTATTTTATTTTATTTTATTTTATTTTATTTTATTTTATTATTTTATTTTATTTTATTTTATTTTTTGGTCATGTATGCTATAAAAATATGGAATGGTTTATATTTTAGAGATATCTTGGTGGTATAGTATACTTTAGTGATACAATAGTTTGAAAACCCTGAATTTCTGAAGCAAGAATTAATTTGTCATGAGCTTGTCAAACAAGGCCATAATCTGAAGTGGAAAAATTTATCCTCAGTTCATCTTCACAATTTCAAATTTATGACATCTCCCTGCTTTTATATGTATACTGAGTTCCTAAATCTTAATAAAAGTTTTTATTGTGCCCTTAGCTATGGAAAAGTATTTATGTACTATTTCTAAAATTTCTGCCAATTTATGCTACAAATAAAGAGTTGTTCTCTGTAGACAGGTAACAATAATTTTTTGACATCTGTGGTTAGCTATAATATTAAACAGAAATGGAATCTACTGCACTCATTTAAATACTATTTTAGATATAAAAGAAGTAAATTAAAAAGGATAATTTAATGTTGTGAATGATCCAAATATCAAAGTTAGGATTTCTAAATCTGAAACAGATATTATTATTATATAATATAATTTATACAATGGGAGAGATGAAATAAACTTTATACTTTTTTCCACCAGCCTCTTTGTATGTACAGTATTAACTGAGGCTTTTAATATTCCTGAAAGCCAAAAGTCTAATATTCAATGATTATGGAATTTGCAAAATATTAAGAATTTGGGGGAAAAAGCCTTATTCAGATTAATATAATCATCTTTAATGTGTAATAAGGGTATCATTTTATGTGATGTGGTGAGCACTGGGTGTTATATGCAACCAATGAATCATTGAACACTACACCAAAAACTAATGATGTACTATATGTTGGTTAATTGAATTTAAGTAATAAAAAATATATCATTTTAAGTAGACCTTAAACTGGAGTTCTAATTCTTCTGCCTCTATGCTAAACCTTTCTTTTTCAGATCTTTTTGAATATGCATGTGTTTTCTTTTTAGTAGTGGGTATAATTCTAACAAATTTGCGATCTCAATTATGGCATTGAAACTTGAAGACAGAGTAGTTACAAAGAGTTCTATCCTCTATGCAACCAAAGCTTAATCAATCATCGTTCATACCTCTAGTTACATATCTCAACTACTACCTTGATTGTTTTACTTCCCAGCTTCAAAATCTTCACTGTTTCCTCAGTACACAAAGGATAAATTTAAATTTCTCACATAACATAAAAGACCCTCAAAGTTAGTCCTTATCTGCTCTTCAGCCTCCTTTCTTATCACTTTCTCTCTGTGTCTCTCTCATTCTGCCATGTTTCAGCTATACACATGTATAGATGAATTCCCGCATCACATTGTGCCTATATGCACTTGGACATACTAATCCTTCTGCATGAAATCTCTATTCCCTTCATTGACACAGAGATAACCCATTAATTTTCCAAGGCTCAGCTCAAAAATTACTTTCTCTGTGAAGCTTTGCCTTACTTCTCCAGGCTCCTTCCTTTTAGTCATGATATACCAGGCTGCAGTAACAAATAGATCCCTAATTTTTATTATACTAGCACTGTATAAATATTTTCTCTTTTAACAGTTGTGAGAGATTTTTCAGGTTGGTGGGCTAGCTCTCCTCTATGTTGTCATTCAACCTAGCTGAGAAAGCATACCAGTCTTCAGCACATGG
>NW_024423319.1:39362575-39366264 GCF_017311325.1 Ursus maritimus | reverse complement strand
CAACATATCAATAATTAAAAGGAAGTAAATTAACTTGTAATCATTACTATCAACTTTATTTCCTTTCTACTTGAAAAACAGATTAAAAAAGATAACTGAAATCTTCAGGCATTATTCATTGCTTCATTTTTTTTTAAGAAAAAGGCTTTAAATGCATCTTCTCTTACCACTGTAGTTGAAGTTAGGTTATCAAAATCTTTAGTGTTATCTTTCTTCATAGCTGTGATAAATCTAAATGAAAGCCATATTACAACATCTTGGCAATATCTATGGATTATAAGGACCCAGTTTTTTAAAATGTGAAGGTGTATTGTGATTACTGAATAATATCTGTCACATCGTTAGAAATCCCCCTGTCTTGAGGTGCCTGGGTGGCTCAGTTGGTTAAGTGTCTCACTTGATTTTGGCTCAGGTCATGATATCAGGGTGAGATTGAGCCTCATGCTGGGTTCTGTTCTCAGTGGAGAGTCTGCTTGAGATTCTCTCTCTCCTTCTCCCTCTGCCCCCCTTTCACTCTCTCTCTCAAATAAATGCATAAATCTAAAAAAAAAGAGAAAGAGAAAAATCCCCACGTCTTTGTGATTAGGGGAGAACCATCTTTTATTTTATTTTATTTTATTTTATTTTATTTTATTTTATTTTATTATTTTATTTTATTTTATTTTATTTTTTTGGTCAGTGGTACTGTAAAAATATGGAATGGTTTATATTTTAGAGATATCTTGGTGGTATAGTATACTTTAGTGATACAATAGTTTGAAAAGCCCTGAATTTCTGAAGCAAAGAATTAATTTGTCATGAGCTTGTCAAACAAGGCCATAATCTGAAGTGGAAAAATTTATCCTCAGTTCATCTTCACAATTTCAAATTTATGACATCTCCCTGCTTTTATATGTATACTGAGTTCCCTAAATCTTAATAAAAGTTTTTATTGTGCCCTTAGCTATGGAAAAGTATTTATGTACTATTTCTAAAATTTCTGCCAATTTATGCTACAAATAAAGAGTTGTTCTCTGTAGACAGGTAACCCAATAATTTTTTGACATCTGTGGTTAGCTATAATATTAAACAGAAATGGAATCTACTGCACTCATTTAAATACTATTTTAGATATAAAAGAAGTAAATTAAAAAGGATAATTTAATGTTGTGAATGATCCAAATATCAAAGTTAGGATTTCTAAATCTGAAACAGATATTATTATTATATAATATAATTTATACAATGGGAGAGATGAAATAAACTTTATACTTTTTTCCACCAGCCTCTTTGTATGTACAGTATTAACTGAGGCTTTTAATATTCCTGAAAGCCAAAAGTCTAATATTCAATGATTATGGAATTTGCAAAATATTAAGAATTTGGGGGAAAAAGCCTTATTCAGATTAATATAATCATCTTTAATGTGTAATAAGGGTATCATTTTATGTGATGTGGTGAGCACTGGGTGTTATATGCAACCAATGAATCATTGAACACTACACCAAAAACTAATGATGTACTATATGTTGGTTAATTGAATTTAAGTAATAAAAAATATATCATTTTAAGTAGACCTTAAACTGGAGTTCTAATTCTTCTGCCTCTATGCTAAACCTTTCTTTTTCAGATCTTTTTGAATATGCATGTGTTTTCTTTTTAGTAGTGGGTATAATTCTAACAAATTTGCGATCTCAATTATGGCATTGAAACTTGAAGACAGAGTAGTTACAAAGAGTTCTATCCTCTATGCAACCAAAGCTTAATCAATCATCGTTCATACCTCTAGTTACATATCTCAACTACTACCTTGATTGTTTTACTTCCCAGCTTCAAAATCTTCACTGTTTCCTCAGTACACAAAGGATAAATTTAAATTTCTCACATAACATAAAAGACCCTCAAAGTTAGTCCTTATCTGCTCTTCAGCCTCCTTTCTTATCACTTTCTCTCTGTGTCTCTCTCATTCTGCCATGTTTCAGCTATACACATGTATAGATGAATTCCCGCATCACATTGTGCCTATATGCACTTGGACATACTAATCCTTCTGCATGAAATCTCTATTCCCTTCATTGACACAGAGATAACCCATTAATTTTCCAAGGCTCAGCTCAAAAATTACTTTCTCTGTGAAGCTTTGCCTTACTTCTCCAGGCTCCTTCCTTTTAGTCATGATATACCAGGCTGCAGTAACAAATAGATCCCTAATTTTTATTATACTAGCACTGTATAAATATTTTCTCTTTTAACAGTTGTGAGAGATTTTTCAGGTTGGTGGGCTAGCTCTCCTCTATGTTGTCATTCAACCTAGCTGAGAAAGCATACCAGTCTTCAGCACATGGCTTCCATGTTTCCCTGAATGTTGACACCCTTTTACTATCACAGATTTAAAATAAAATTGTCTCAAGTATTTCCTCTACATACATTCTGGGTTCTCTATTTTGTTCCATTCATCTCTGTGTCTATTTTTATGTCAGTACCTTGCCGTTTTAATTACTATAGCTTTGTAATATAGTTTGAAATCAGGATGTGTGATGCCTCCAACTTTTTTTTCTCAAGTTCAGACTTTTTGTGGCTCCATATGATTTTTAAGATTGCTTTTTCTATTTCTGTGAAAAATGCCATTGGAATTTTGATAGGGATTGTGTTGAATCTATAGATGGCTTTGGGTAGCATGGATATTTTAACAATATAAGCCCAGCCAACCTATGAACACAGATGTCCTTCCACTATTTTTGTCTTCTTTGATGTCTTTCAATTTCTGTCCTCTCAAAATTGTATTCTATTATTTGGGTTCATAGAAATCTCATTATATGAAGTGGTCATTTGTTTTATGCAAATCTTTTTTTATTATGTTTAGTTAGCCACCATATAGTGCATCATTAGTTTTTGATATAGTGTTCAATGATTCATTAGTTAAGTATAACACCCAGTCCTCAATTCTGTGTTTCATCTCAATGAAATGTTTTATGAATTTATTTGTAATTAACTAAAAATCTCCAAAATTGTAACATTGCTTAATTTTTGTTTTGGGGAGAGAATTGTATTATTCTGGTCAAGTCTTTTGTAAAGTAGACATACTCTACTAACTTTGTTAATACATCTTACATTTTTTAAATGATATTTTTGCAATCACAAAATTTTTAGTGCTCTTTCCTTGTTCAAATATTCTGTTTATACTATGTATGTTGGCCCTTATACACACAGCAGCATACTTACCTATAAGGCCAAGCTGGGCGTTTCTGCAGTCTGTATGTAACTTGGCATTGTAAATGGTTGATTTTCCTCGTTCTACCAAATTGCCGTAAGGCTAGTTATATATCCTCACATGCTGACCCACATTCCAATTTAACTATTTTCCTTTTAAAGCTTCTAGAAAATGTGTAAAAATACAGGTATGTATATTATGTTCTTGCTCGATTTTAACCACTTCCTATATATGTCAATTGCATTTTTAAAAAGTTGGCCTCCTAAGTTGCCCTCAATTTTCTTTATACCACTGTCATAGCCCTGATCCATGTTCACACCTTTGTTTAGTTTCTTTTACTCTAGTGAGATCTACATTGGTCTGAATATTACGCTTTTTTCATAGCTTGCCTCATGGTCTTTCCTTTTTAATATAAGATCCCTGGTGACATTTTGTTTAAGAGGAGCCTAGCCCTCCTGTGTAGCCTACAAGAGTTGTTCTGGGTTTTGGAGGCTTTCTT
>NW_024423319.1:39273431-39362569 GCF_017311325.1 Ursus maritimus | reverse complement strand
GCATGGAACTGACGCTTTTTAGAAAGCACCAACACAGAGAGATTTTGGCCTGAAATTTCTTGTCTAGGGCAGTAAGTTTGGCCGCCAAGCCTGTATTTTGTTGTCTTCATATTTAAATGTACAGTGACTACTGGCTTTTAAATTTAATAGTGCATTCAAAGTGTTATATAAATTTTTACTATATAACTGTATATAAATATATACTAATAATGCTATCCATAATATTGTATATATCATATACTATATAGTATATATAATACTGTATATTTTTGCAACTTAGATTTCATAGACTAATAAAGAATTAAACCTGGAGACGGCCCTAGAGATCATCTAATCCAAATACATATTTTTACAGATGACTAATCAGTCTCCAAGGAGGTTGAAAGTTACTCAGGTTCACAAGAACTAGCGTGGCAGACCTGGAACCATAACACAAGTGTCCTAATCTAGTTCTCTTTGCTTTTTTTGTTTCCTCCAGTCAGTCACCAGGTACTATAGATTATGCCTTGAAAAAGTGAATAATAGCTAACATTTATTGACAATTATTATGTGTTACACATTCTTCCAAGTATTTTCTATGTATTTTCATATTTAATCATAATGATAAGTTAAGATGTGGGTGTTATTTTTATCCCCATTTTGCAGATGAGAAAATTGAGGAGCACAAAGGACTAAGTAATTTACCAGAATATATGTAATCTTCCTAAAATTAAAGTTTCAAACATAATGAAATGATATGCATAGTTGAATAGAAATGATATGATTGGTATCCAAAATAAGGTAATGTAGGTTATAACAATAGCAGATTCCCAATTCTAACTCAGGCAATCTGTCTCCAGAGCTCATATTATTACCCAAGGTACTTTATTGTCTTTCCTCTATCCTTTTCTTTATATTTCCATCATTACCGCCATAGGCCAGGTCCTCAATTCCTCCTAAAGGATTTCCCTGCCTTCTGTCCTTTTTCCTGCAATCCATTCTTCTCATCTTGGTCTGATCAATATTCCTAGGCCACCATTTCATTCACATCATTATCTTTTTTTCAGGAACAAGTTATGATTCCTAATTGCCCATCAGGTCAAGTCTCAAGTCCTATCCCTGTTAACTCTAGTTTCTTTAGAATATGGGCTCTATTCATTGTCCAATATAATTGTCCACTATTCACCAATATGAATCCTTTGCTCTAGTCAGGTGAATGGTTGGACAAAACCTGATCTCTTCCAAATAAAGGGAATTTACTAGCTCATATAACAGAAAAATCCAGAGATAATTCTGGCTTCAGGCAAGGATTAATCTAGCATCTTAGTGATGTTACCAAGGATCCAGGTTTACTCTGAATCTTCTACTCTGCTTTCAGTGGTGTTCATACAGATAAATACTGTATCTGCACAGTGTCCAGATAATAGCTCTTTGGTAACTCCAGCCTCTCTCCACTACACACATGTTATTTGGCTTTAAATGGTTAGAAGCTTTGAATATTCATAACATACCATCCAGTAGGAGAGAAAATCTGTGTTCCAGCATTGCCAGAAAATACACAGACACTTACTTTGATATGATCCTTACAGTATCTACTTTAAATTAATTACTGGGCCCAGAGGAATAAGATGCATTCATTCATTTAGGCTTGGGTTACATGCCTGTCACTAGTGCCAGGAGGATAGAATATCCTGATTGACTTAAGACAATTATGATGCACACCTGGAGCTAGAGTCAACTCTGCCTAAAGCAGAATTCAGTGCTGTTGCTAGGAGAAAGGAGATAAAGATTTTTTGGAGGCAGTCAGCAAAAGTGTGCTACAGTTTCCCTCTCTTTCTCTTCAACAATTCAAATCTTATCTTTTCTTTGATATTTAACTTCATTTTGTTCATTGTCTCAATACCAATCTCTGAAGCCGTATAGTATGTACCATATTGTGTACTCTACTTGGGCTATACTGTCTTGGTACTTATGTATATTTAAAACTTGTGATTCCAACAAAATTAAAAGTTCGTTTAGGGCACAGACTATGTCTTTTTTTTTCAGACTATGTCTTCTAGCTGTAGCTCCCACAGCATGTAGAACATTTCTGGGCGTACAGCCAGTGTATACAAGCACTTGTTCACTTGACTTATTGGCTTGTTGAGTTAGGTACAACCACTTTGTTCATTCTGGTCATCCTCAAGATTGATGCTGATTTCTCTGGTTCACTCAATCATTTGGATCTCCACATCTATCATGAGGATAACCAAAATAAATGGATTGGCTAGACTTCAGTTCATTCATTGTGCACTTACAGATAGATACAGCCTTGATGATAAATAGTACTTATCTGTATGTACCTAAATCATGCTCCATAGTTTAGGTATGTCTTTGAAGATGTATCTTTATATTTAGCTATAGCTACTATAACACCATTTCTATGGAAAACATTCTTTAATAATTGGTTACATCTGAGTTACTGGTAAGTGCTTTCCATTTTGCAGTGTTTACTTGCAGCATTAACTACTGTACCCTATTTGGTGTGCATCTGCCTTAACCTTTTTCTATTTCATTTCATTATATTTTTCATGTCTCATAATCAAACTTCTGGAAAACAGCATTAGCCATATTGAGTGCAGTTCATCTTGTACAAATAATTCACCATTAGCTGGATTTCCCCTAAGTGGAACACTGAACTTTTTCCAAATCCATGGGACTTTTATTTTCCTATTTGAAAAATTAAGTGGATCCCGAAGAGTTGTCTTGTCCTATCTTTTTAAGATTAAATTTCTAAAAGCTAATGAAAAGATGGTGTGGTTAATTAAATACTAGTGATGGATTATTATTCGAAGTAGGGTAATAGAGGGTATATGATTTGGACTCAGAAGACCTGAACTACAGTCCCAATTGTGCCCTTTAACTACATGATCTTAGTAAGTTCACTTATCATTTTGTAAATTTAGGTTTCCTCCTATGTGAAATGGAGAAGGTGGTCTCTACCAAACTTTCAAGTGCTTCCACAAAATTTAGTGGCTATAACTACAGCAAAGGAAGTGTTAGAAAATGACTTTTTAAAAAGGTATGCTTGATTATGTCATCTCCTGCAATGGCTTCTTATTGAGCTTAAGAGTATTATTATGCTAAAAAGGCCCTGCATGATCTGGCTGCAGTCTCTCCATCTGTATTTTCCTCCTCATTCCCTCCCTTCACTCTAGCTATATCCTTCCTCACTCACTATTAGATCTTAAGCTTTCAAGCTTTTTCTTCTAAAAATTTGCAGAAGCTAGCCATTCTTCTTAAAGTAGTGTTTCCCTCCGTTCTCTATCTATTATGATTCCTGCTCATTCTTCTAGTTGCAAGAAGTTTCACTTATTCACAAAAGCAGAAATTAAGTCTGTTTGTTCACTGCTGTATTAGGTGTTTGGTAAATATTATTGACTGTCCTGACTGAATGAATGGCACATTATTTACTCCTCTGCTAAACTTTAATTTGCAGTGAATTGATATAAGTACCATTTTCAAATCAATGCAATTGCTAATTTAGAAACTGAGAGGATCGTAAATACATGTCTGTCAAATAATTTTAGGATTTTGGAGATATCGATTTTAAAGCAAAACACAGAAATCTTCAAGTTAAATGGAGGTAAGTTCAACAATAAAGATCTATGCTAAAAACTTCTTGCCCTGAAAATTTTAGAGTAAAGGAAATAAAACCTTAAGACTTAATTTGAAAGATTTATATAGGTTAATAAAGAGCCTGTAAACACAGAGTGGAGAATGCACTTCCAAAGGCTAATACAGAGTAATCTCTATTGTTTGGGGCATGTAAGTTAACTAATCATTATATTTGGTTTTTATTTCTGCCAAGCGTATACAGATTTCTGCTTTCTAATTCTGTACTTTCACCCATCAGATATTTCTTATAAGTTTTGATTTTAAAAAAAAATTTGATAAAAATATTACACATTCTGGGCAGAAGACATGAATAGACATTTTTCCAAAGAAGACATCCAGATGGTCAACAGACACATGAAAAGATGCTCAACATCACTCATCATCAGGGAAATACAAATCAAAACTACAATGAGATGGCACCTCACACCTGTCAGAATGTCTAAAATCAATAACACAAGAAACAACAGGGGTTGAAAAGGATGTGGAGAAAGGGGAGCCCTCTTACACTGTTGGTGGGAATGCAAACTGGTGCAGCCACTCTAGAAGACAGCATAGCAGTTCTTCAAAGAGTTAAAAATAGAACTACCCTATAATCTTGCAATTGCACTACTAGGTATTTACTCAAAGAATACAAAAATACTAATTCCAAGGGATACATGCACCCCAATGTTTATAGCAGCATTATCTACAATAACCAAGTTATGAAAACAGCCCGTGTCCACTGACTGATGAATGGATAAAGAAGATGTGGTATATGTACACAAGGGAATATTACTCAGCCATCAAAAAGAATGAAATCTTGCCATTTGCAACAACGTGGATAGAGCTAAAGAGTGTTATGCTAAGCAAAATAAATCAGTAGAGAAAGACAAATATCATACGATTTCACTCATGTGGAATTTAATAACAAAGCAAACAACAAAGGGAAAAAAGAGGTCCTGAAGCAGACTCTTAACGATAGAGAAAAACTGATGGTTACCAGAGGGGAGGGGTATGGGGGGAAGGGTTAAATATGTGATGGAGATTAAGGAATACACTTGCTGTGATGAATACCAGGTGTTGTATGAAGTGTTGAATTGCTATATTGTATACCTGAAACTAATATTACACTGTATGTTAACTAACTGCAATTTAAATAAAAACTTTTTAAAAACTAGCTATTAAGCAAAACAAAAAAAAACCCCAAATCCAAAAATATTGCACCTTCGTGAAAGAAAAAATATGGAGAAATGTAGATAGAAAAAATAAAATAGCATCACCCATAAAAAACCACCACCAGACTCTGTTTACATGATGGTATTTAATCAACTAGACATTTCAGTGAATATATACACATACAGTAGGCACAAAATGGGATCATGTTATACATAGTTATTTGCAATTTACTTTTTAAAATTGTGGTAAAGTATACATAACACAAAATTTGCCATAGTAGCCATTTTCAAATATATAATTCAATTGTATTAGGTATATTCATAATTTCCAGTACTTTGTCATCATCCCCAACAGAAACTCTATACCTGTTAAGCAATAGTTCCCCATTCCCCTCTCTAAAGGAAATAAAAATGATGGCTTGTAAACATATGGAAATTTATCAAACTCACTTATTATAAAGGAAATGCAAACTAAACAACTGTGAGATAACATTTTCCCCCTATCAGATTGGTAAAGGTCAGAAAGTTTATAAATACACTGTATTGGGAACTGTTAGAGGAATCAGGCAGTCTCATGCATTGCTGGTGTGAGTTTAAATTGGTACTCCCTCCGTGAAATAAGTCAGAGAAAGACAAATACTGTATGATTTCACTTATACATGGAATCCACAAAAAAAAAAAAAAAGAAAAGAAGAAGAAGAAGAAAAGAAAAAGAAATGAACTCATAGAAACAGAACAGACTGGTGGTTACCAGAGGTAGGGACTGATATATGGGGGATATGGGGGAGTGTGGTCAAAAGGTTCAAACTTCTAGTTATAAGATAAATTAGTCCTGGGAATGTGATGTATGGCATGGCGACTATAGTTAATAATACTGTAGTGTGTATTTCAAAGTTGCAAGAGAGTAGATCTTAAAAGTTCTCATCACAAGAAAAACATGTAACTATGTGAGATGATGGATGTTAATTAGAGTTATTGTGGTAATCATTTCACAGTACATACATACATCAAACCATGTTACATACTTTAAACTTATACAATGTCAACAATATCCTAATAAAACTGGAAAAAACACATTGGCACATCCTCAGTGGAGGGAATTTTGAAAATAACATATCAAAAATAAAAAGGGACAAATCATTTGACTTGGAAATTCCACTCCAAAGTATTTGTCCTACAAATATAGTCACACTTGAGTGGAATAATTATTGCAGCCTTGTTTGTAAAATTTTGGAGACAACCATCACAGAGAACTAGTTAAATTATGGTACATCTATATAATAGAACACTATGCAGTTACTAAAAAGAATGTGGCAACTCAATATGTGATTATATGGAAAGATATTCAAGATATGGATTTACCACTCCAAAACCTCACCAGAACACCACTGTTTCAATTAGTCATTATTAAATTTTTAACACTAAAAAATACCTGCTATGGCAAATTTCCCTTTTCTCTCTTTTTTTTCTCAAAAATTTCTTCAAAAAAATAAATAATATTTGAAATTACAGGAGAGTGTGAGTTCAGTTGGGAAGAAGAGAAGATGATTAAGGACTAACTCCTTCAGAGGTTCTGGGCAGGAGAACCCAGAGGGGGAGACTGAAAAGGATTAGGCAGTAAGGTAGAAACAAAAGCAGGAGAAGGTTGCAGCATAAATGCCTGAAGAATGTATTTCAAGAGGGAAGGAATGGTCACATGTTTATACTATTAAGTCTTTCCATTGAGAAACATAATACGTCTCTCCATTCAAGTCTACTTTTGTGTATTTTCTGTTTCTCAGTGAAGTTTTGTGGTTTTATTCACAAAGGTCCTTAACACAATAAAAAAATATTTAGTTTTACTCTGACTAGAAAAATGACTCAGTTTGGAGAGAGATTTTGCAAGAAAATCCAGCTGCAATTTGTTATTTACAATGTTATCACTGATAGCTTTAATATCTATGCTATACTTTTCTATTGTATGTGTGTTTTAAATTGATTTTAGCTTCTTATAGTCAGACTTCTTTTTCTAGTCAAACTTCATTGTGAATGATTTGCTCTTTGTCTTGGAATTCAGAAGATTTTTACCCATGTGAATTCTTTTAAGCAGAAAATATTTTTACTATTCATGAAAGTAATTCATGTTCACTGTACAAACAGTACAGAAATGTATAAAGTAAAAAGTGAAAGTCTCCAGGATTCCCACCCTTCAAAAAGGAACTTTGCTAATTGTTTTGTGTATATTCTTCTATATTTTTTATGCCTATATGAACTTATATATACATATTTTTCTTTACAAAAAGGGATACTCATTATATATTACATTCTGCTTTCCTTCCTGTACAATCTATGGTGAATATCTTTCCATGGTAATATATAGAGTTCTAACTCATTCTTTTTCTTTAGCCAAATAGAGATGCACTGATTGTTAACAGCTTATTCCACTTACTCTATCATTTGTGCATACTCTTTCTATTTTCTCCCTATTTCTGTTTTTTACCCCGGTACTATTTTGGAATAAGTTGCATTATGGCCTTTTACTCCTAGAAATATTCACTGTATGTTTCTTAAGAATAGGTATATTCTCTTATATAAAAGTACACTTTCCAACTTCAGTAAATAAAACATGAAACAATGTTTTTTCCTAATGGCTCAGCCATGTCATGTTTGTGTTAATTGACTACAAAATACCTACCCCTTTTAGCATTTACTTTTCTTCCATTCAAGGAGCCAGTTTGGGGTCAGGTATTGCAGTTAGTTATACTATTTTTGTCTTTGATGACATTGACAGTTTCAAAGAATATAGTCCCCTTCTCTCTTTTTTAATAGATGGTTTCTCTTTTTTACAGATATGTTTTCATAATTAGATTCAGTTTATGCATTCCTAGCCAGAATAGTACTTAAATGATGCTATGTCCTACTTAAGATACCATATCTGGGGGCGTACAATGCCCATCTGTTTTTTATTGGTGATGTTACTTGTGATCATCTAGTCAAGGTGTTATATGATTTTCTACTGTGTAGTTAGTATTTTCCCCTTGAAAATAATAAGCAATGCTTAGGAAGACACTTTCAGAACATGAAAATATGCCTCATCAAACATTTCCCTAGATTTAGCATCTGTTGATGATTCCTGCTTGGACCAATCTTTATCATAGTGACCGCAAAATCATAATTTTCCAATTCCGTCGCTCCTTTCATGTTTACCAGTTGGTACTCAGCATTCTAAGTAAGCAAGAGACTTCCTTCCTCTTTGATTTATTTATTGATTTGTCTAATTGTTATCAGTGTGGATTCATGGATTCTTGTTTTTCAATGTTTTGTTGGTTCTTTTTAAGATTTATTTATGAGAGAGGGAGAGAGTGAGCAGAGGGGAGGGGCAGAAGGAGAGGGAGGGAGAAAATCTTAAGCAGACTCAGTGCTGAGCATGGAGCCTGATGCGGGGCTTGATCTCACAACCCTGAGATCATGACCTGAGCTGAAGTTAAAAATCAGATGCTTAGTGGACTGAGCCACCGGAGAGCCCCTTATTTTTCAATGTTTTGTAATTAATCACTCTCCTTTTTTTCTCTATCTTCAATTTGTTCCAGATTTGGCCAGTGGTATCTCCTTCAAGTTGGCTCCTTTGTACTTTTGACATGCTCCTATCATTTCTTTAAAGCACTTCCTTACTTTCTGGCCTAACAATGTATATATAAGGCTCTGCTTCTGCCCCATCTCTGAAATCAGCCATTTCCCCCGGTTCCTTTTAGTACTATTTTCTTTTCAAAGGCCGGGTATTATTCAACTGTGTGAATATAGCATAATTTATTTAAACTTTTCCCTGTGATTGGACAATTTAGGTTGCCTTCAATTGTCTCATTATTATAAATGCAACTGGGTGCTCTATTTGTACCTAAAGTGGACTGTAGTTTGCAGAACCAATGTCTGCTACAAAACCAGTGTTTGTAGATCCAAATACTTTTAAGGGGAACTATTTGCATGAGTTAATATACATGGGGGCTTCAAGTTTTCTTTTGTTGCCTGATGAAGGATTTTTTGTTGTTGTGAACTAGGGTAGAGGGAAGCAGAAAATAAAGATAATGGGTAGTTGATACATTTGTAAAATGCTGTACATCATTACAGAGCCAAGTTGAAATTTCGTGGCCCCACATTTTAACAACAAAAAAGAAAAAAATTATAAATCAAACATAGATTTTATATTTGATTAGGGAAGGCCATTCATATAGAATGAGCAAGAATGTGGAAGGATCATAAGAACACTTTATTTTTAGTTTCCAATACAGGCATATTATCATCACATTTAAATTATGGCATAATAACCATAATATGAAAGCCATGGAACCTGTTTATTTGTGAAGTTGCATGCCTAGTTTTGAAATCACCAGATCCTTTATTGAATTCAGTGACCTATTTTTCTCCTTGGTCCCTTCTCTAGTAAACACTAGCACTGTGAGCAGGAACTGGAAGAGCTGATAACTTTAAAACCAGTTAATAAGGGGAAACTACCCCATAAGTACATGGATGAAAGTGGGTGAGTGTGATTTATAAAGTTGTTGGCAATTTATGGTTATGTAAAGTGAATTGCACATTTGTGAATAGGGCTGAGATAAAACAAATTACCTCCTCTGTATGTAATTTATGTAAGGAATTATAGAAGGGTGTGGAAATAGGCTGTTATGTGGAATATCTGATAATCCTTCCTGATGACTTTTAATGACTATCAATAAAGATTCCTGGAAATAAGAAGTGGTCTTCCCCAATATCTGGAAGGTTTCAGGTAAAAACCCTCCTCGTTTAGAAGTGGGGAAAACTAATGAAATTTCCCTTCCCCAGATTCTCGCGTGGAAGTGTACCTTTGCTTATCCATTCAGAATTAATTATTCATGTACTGGGATCTTGGTTATAAAATGATCCAGTCTTTCCTCTTTTTCATACAGAGTTGAAGGGAAGAAATGGTTCAATTAAATCAAAGTTGTTATTTCTTAACTCTGTGCCTTCAAATTTTTCTCTTCTATGAACCATACTCTTGGAAGGAACTGAAACCATCCCCTAGACGATACTGTAGGATAAGCAATTATATTCAGGGCTCACTGCCTCCATATACAATAAAGGAGAAATTTTAGTCTCTACCTTGGTTATTTGGTGAGTTTCCAGAGATCTGAAGGTGAGAAAATGGACTCTGGAAAAAACCTATCTGGATTTGAGTCCACCTCTGCCATTCACTAGCTGTACAACCTTAGCCTTTCTGTGATATTGTCTCCTCATCTATGAAATAGGAATGAGGATTTACAGTGTGGACGAGATGGCATAGACTCATCTCTCCCTGATCCTCCCTGCTAAGTACCATTTTAAATCCAGGAAATAATGCAAGAAGATAATTCTAACTAATGGTAAGAGGAAGAAGAATTGGTTTGGGACCTAAGGACTAGAGAAACAACATAGGGATAGTACGTACAACCACCCAACAGAAGAAGGTGACCCAAGTGAAGAACTTCCTGAATCCCACCCTAGGGAAGGAAGGCAGTTCAGGTAGGTTTATTTATTCTCTGATTAATCAGAAGTCCCACCAACAAGACCAGGCAAGCCCAGAGGCCAAAGCGATGAGGATTAACTGATTAACAGTCCTGCTGACAATAGGCAGCCAGGTGAAGTATTCTCCTTCCTGAGATTGGGCCTGAGATTTTACTCTACCACTGAGAAATACTGGAGGAGCAAGCACCTGCAGGAGGGACCCCACCACTAAAAGTGGCCTGGGTTGGGAAGCCTTTTTGTCCTTACAGACCAGAGACTTCCTTTTTTTGCCCAGAGGCACCTGAGCAGATGGATGGCACCAGCAAGAGGGACCATACCACAAAATGTGTCCAGGTCTGTAGCCCTTTGATCTCTTGGGCCTGAAACTGCCCTCTCTCCCTCGGGGGGAGGAAACTTACTGGATGAGCTTATTATACAGTGAAAATGACAGAAAATAGAATTAGTGAACTTGCAGATAGACCAATAGAAATCACCTAACCTGCACAACAGAGAGGAAGAAAATAGACTGAAAACAACAACAAAAAAGAACAGAGTCTCAGGAACTTGTGGGGGCAAAAACAACATATCCAACACTCTTATCATCAGAGTGCCAGAAGGAGAAGAGAAGGAAGTGAGGCTGAGAGTGTATTTGAAAAACTAATGGCTAAAAACTCTCCCAGTTTGGCCAAAGACACAGAACTATAGGTTCAAGAAGCTGAATGAACCCCAACCAGGATAAACGTAAATAAATCCATGTCAAAAATACATGATAAGTAAACTTCCAAAAACTAAAATGGAGATAATAAACATTGGGTCATTATGTAGATTAATTAATGTAATTCATGGAAATTCCCTAGGGCCTAGAAAGGGGTCAATTTATGTGAACTATCATTTTTTTATGTGAATTATCATTATAAGCTCTTTCCTTTACTGTCTTGGTTGACATTCCTTAAATCTTTAAGAAGGATATACATATCAATAAGCCCAGAAGCAGAAGTTTCTTTCCACATCTTCTAGGTTTCATAATTTCAGAACCTGGGTGTCTAATTTCTGTTTGTGGGAGGAAGGGCAGGGCAGGAAGAAAGCAAGGTAAATAACCTGCAGACCTAGTCAGTGTCCTAGTAAGCAAGAGATGGTGTGCCTAAATGGTGTAATTGGAAAAAGTTTATTAAAGGTACTGTTAGCAGAGGTTTGGGCAGGGGTGGGGAAATCCAACAAAGGATGGTACAAGATCCTAGAACTAGAAACAGTGGGGAGCATGGAAGCCCAAAGGGGCAAGAGGCCTGTGCTACGACCAGAGTCCATAAAAAGCTATATGAAAAGACTACCTGATGGAAAGAATGGACTTTGTTTGATTGACTTAGACAAGCCTTGGTGATCCAGAGGAGAAGAAACTTGGGAGATAAATATCCTGATCTATGATGCCCTTCAAACATCTGCTAGTACCTCCTATTGGCCAAACCTAGCTGTTGATGCAACCCAGAAAGCCCAGTTTCCCAGGCCACAGAGCAGGATGGAAAAGGGCGGGAATGGATCTGGGGGAACAATTGAAAATAGCTACCCCAGGACTTTTGAGTCTATCAATCATTCCTGCCTTAATTAACATCAATTATTTTATTCAATAACCTGAGTTATTTCCTTTTTGGCTAGTCAGCTGAGAGACAAGATCTTGATGAGGGGGAAGAGTAAGAGGGAGATTATTTTTAGTATAAATCACTCTCGAGGAGGACATCCGGGGTTGCTTTGAACTTAGAGACAATGGGATAATAAAATGGGCATGGAGTAGAGAGGCTAACTGGAAGTGCCAGCGGGATCAGAAAGGATGAGAAGAGTCAAAACCCATTTGGCATAATCTGCAATTTTGCCATTAGCCCTAGTGGTCATCCAAACCTCCCTGCCTTGTTTACTCTGACACGTTAACTGATATGCCATACAAAATGAATACGGATAGCTGCCTGAATCTTGGCTCAAAGATTTCAAAGCTTAATGGTATCTCAGAAATGACAAATGTTGGAGCCTTTTGAATTTTGAAAAGATAGGTTTACATCAACCAAAGCAACTAAAGAGAATAGATTTACAGTCAATGATTTTAAAGCAGGAATTTCCTCTATACACATATTATCAGAGCTCAGATTTCATTTAATATACCTAAATGCACTCGCTTGAACACTGGTAGTTATGTTGAAACCAAGTGATTAGAACCTTATTGTGGCTATTCAAAAGACAATTTCTCTTATGGATGCAAATCATCATTATGGTGATTCTGAAGCTACATTTGTAACCACCATTAACAAAAGGGGCACGTGATTGACTGCAGTATGTCCTGTAGTAGTCTTGCAATCTAATATTTTAATACAGAAACTAGAGGTCTCGAAGCATGTGAAAGAGGTGTCTGCAATTCAAGGCAGTTTATGAGTTTTTGAGTATCTCTCTTCTAATAGCAAATAAAAAGGCACAAATTTCTAGCTACTGATAAAAAAAACCCTAAATTCTAAAAAAACTTGGCTTTCCCCAGGTCTCAGTTCTTCTATCCTGAGAATAATCCCCTTTGGCTCTGTGTGGTTTTAAGAGCAAATAAAACTATACTTCCACTGTCTAAACATTGATTCTAACTGGCTTATTAATGTTTTACTGAAAATTATGGATAGGGCCACATTATTAGGTTCATAATTTTAAATAAGAAATAACTCTCCTGTGTTCACTCCCTTTTTTGGAGGTGAAAGGGAATGTTTCCCCCCAGGTTTTGTTTTATATTTTATGGTGGGTACCAGACAAAAAAGAGCTATCAAATGTTTTATGGATAATCAAATGAAAACAACATATCTGTAATGAACAAAAGCTGAAAAGCAGAACGATATATGGAAATTTTCATTCCATTTCTCAGAATTAATTTCAAGATGAGAAGCAAAATGCATATATATTTCTCAATGTCTGTCCTTTACTGTTTACAAACATAGCTCTCCAATAGGAGATAGACTTTTTAATTACTGAAATCTTAAAATCTTTATCAATGGCATACATGATGAAAAAGTCACTGGTACAGCCACTTTAGAAAGCTGTCTGAATATTTCTTAGTAGGTATTTACCTAAGGGAAAGAGCAACATGTTTATACCAAAACCTGTATACAACTATTTATAGCAGCTCTATTCATAACTGCCCAAACTGAAAGCAACGCAAATACCCATCAAATAGTGAACAGAGAAACAAACTCTGATTGATCCATGCATACAATGGAATACAAATTCAATAATAACAGGAACAAACTATTGACATATGAAACAACATGGATGAATCTCAAATTTGTGCTGCTAAGTGAATGAAACCAGACTCAAAGGCTACATACTAATTTCATTGATACGACATTTGGGAATAGGAAAAACTATAAGAACAAGTCAAGCCAGTGGCTGAGGAAGGGGGAAGGAACTACAAAGGGAACATTTTTTATTATGATTGTAGCACATAGCTGTATACATTTGTTAAAATTCATAGAATAGTACACCAAAAGGGCAAATTTCACTGTATCTCAATAAATCTCCCTTTAATAAAACACACTGCAAGATCATAAATTAACCATTACAGTGAACAATTATTCTAAGATGATTAACCATTTGGTGAAATTTCTTGGTCCTTTGCTTCTCTTCTTGTTCACATTTTGGTTGGTTACTGGTGAATTCACGCTTCTACCAAGGAGTGATGGAGGCTAAACAAGAATGGCGTAAAACCTTAAAACAGTTGATACTTATTAACTATGGAAAGTATAGAGGTAAATATAGGAAAACCAAGGTCTAAAATTAGATTCTGGGGGCATGCTATGGATTTCAGTGATCTATCCCCAGTGGTTCTGAAACAGGAGAGGCCAAAGAGCTTTTGTTCATGTGAATTATATCCATTAACATCTACTGTTTTGGAAATTAAAACTGAGAAAGGTTAAAATATTTATTTTTTAATTCATTTAAAATGAACAATAATAAGCCCTTTATATGTTCACATAATAATCTATATTTGTAGGGGCACCTGAGTGCCTTGGTCAGTTAAGCATCTGACTCTTGATTTCGGCTCAGGTTATGATCTCAGGGTTGTGAGATTGAGCCCCATGTCACACTCCATGATCAACAGGGAGTCTGCTGGAGATTCTCTCTCTACCTCTCCCTCTGCCCTTCTCCCCACCTCTCCCTCCCTCTCTATCTCTCTTTCACCCTCTCTAAAAAAATAATATATATTTGTAAAAAATAGCTATGTTTTCAAAAATTATAAAAATAACAGTTTAAAGTGAGAAAAGTGACATTATTTTACGTTTTTGCAAATCTCTTTAATATCTGGCTTAATAGAAGACAGCTGGCTTCTTATATCTGCTTCTGCATCCAAGCTGTTGTGATACCCACTCCACTGTAAACTTCTAAGAGGATGAGTGTAAAAAAGACAAATAACATTTTAGTATTATTATGAAAATAAGTTTGATCTTATGGGCCCCCTGAAAAAGTATAGAAGACACAAAAATCCCCAGACCACACTGAGAACACCAATTCTATACTATTGGTATAGGGGAAAAGACACAGAATTTGTGAAATACCTACTAAGTGCCAGGCACTGTGCTTAGTACTTTGCATACATTATTTATTATTATCCTCATTTTATAGGTAAGGAGACAAGGTTCAGGGCCATTAAGAGGTTCAGATCATATACATAGTTAATGGCAGGGTTAGGATTGAAACCTAGGCCTTTCTGCCTCTAAAACAAGGACTTTCATCACTGTATCGCAAACCCATTTTTACTGATAACTTAAGTGTGGCCATGGAACCTGCTTCCATCCAGTGGTTGAAAGAAATAGGATTTTGTATTATTGGAGCAACTAGAGATTTTATATAATTATTGTTTTATTTCATGTGTTTAAACTTTATTCCTCATAAAATTGAAAGGGATTAATAACCCTGAGGAAAAACATGCATTAATGCTAGTAGAAAGTGCATTCCAAACTCTCCTTTCAAAATTCTTTCTTTCCCTGTCTTTTCAAATCCAGAACACTAGTACCCTCCAACTACCTTTTCATCCCTCAGAGTCTCTTGCAAGAAGGGATCGATAAAACTAATTCTCACTTAGGTGGTAGGGATTTAAAGATACTTCTCTGAGGAGTATTTTTACTACCTGAGGGTGGAGAATGGCTCTTATTCATCTTTGTAACCCCAGCAACCTGTACACTGTCTGGAACAGTCAGCATTCAATAAATATTTGTTGACTTTATAGACTAATGGAAAGTAAAAAGCCAAAAAGGGAGTTCTTACAACCAAAGAAAAGAGTGGAATTTTAGTCATCTGTGGAGGAAATCTATTTATTGTACCTGACAAATCACAGCATCCAGAAAACTACATATCTAACTATATGGAAAATCATTTGCTTTCATATAAATGCCCTTTGCATTCAGTTTTGATTTGATTGTTCTAGAAACTCTAGAAGGTAATTAAAAGTCAGCTGTTAATTACCAACATTAAAGATAACCTTTTTTGTTACATTATTATTATTATTATTATTATTATTATTAATTATGCTGTTGGTTTTCCTCACGGGTGTTGGAGGTTTGGAGCGAGAGTATAACTCCATTTCAACTAATGGTGACGTTTTTAATTGCTTCTCTCATCAATGGTTTGTCTTTATTGTAGATTCTGTAGTAATCAAAAGAAAGCTCCTGGTCATCTTTTCCATTTGTTCCATTTGGAAGTTTGATGTAATCTAAGAGGGAACAGGCCTACTCATTGTGGAGAGGATCAGAATCAGGGCATGGCACATAATATGTGTGTTCTACTATAAACTAGTCTCTGCCTGACATCAGTATCAGTTTTGTCTCTAGCTAAATTATGTTTACATTGCATGCAGTGTTTAAACCTGCAGAGGAATAATGCAAATGATAATTGTGTGCAGCGATTAAGGAAATATGTTTTTAATTTAAAATTTGAAAACAGCCATGTTAAAAGTAGTAGCTTCCAGCCAGAACTCATCCTAAATATGCTGATGAAGATTGGGTCATAATTCATGCAATATTATTAAATTTTTGTTGTGTTGTTTGTAGTTCTAACAACCTTTTTTACAATTTTAAGCCCAATACTGAGTTGCCCATCTATGAAAAGTGATTGATAGACGAGGTTATTAAATTTTGGCTTGTTGGTGTGGCTGCTCTCTTAGAATAATGAAAAATATTAATTTCCTATCAACCTCTAGGATAGATGACTGTTGTTATAAAATGCAGGGGACAACTTGGCCTACCCATGTGCTTGTCAGTAAAGGATCAGTCTCAGAGGAATTCAGCTATTAATTATACAAGTTTCTTAGATATTTGGAATCCATTATCACTGGCAGACACTTTCTATGCATACTGATGTCTTGTTTCCACTCTGGACCTTGGATCTCTTATTAAGATGGGCAAAAGTGGTCATCAGGTATGCGCTAAAATTACCCTGGGCAAGGTGTATTCTAGATCATAGAGAATATTTAAATGTGATCAGGCCTTTCTTTTTCATCACTGTAGTATATAATTCTGAATTACTGAGCTAATTGGATTCAGATAAGTAATTGTGGGTTGAAGTAATAGCATGCTGTGGAGCTTGCTAGGAGTGTTTTTCAAACAGCACAAGTGGCTAATATTTTATGGTCACTTCTAACCACTAATTTTCTCCCTAGAAGCCCACCTTAGACTAAAGGGCTATGTGAAATGCTTGTTCTTTACTCCTGTTGTTTCCTATCATGTAGAGAGATGGCTGTCACTGCGATGCACTTGGCCTCTCTCCGTCTTTTACTGCTCCTCTCCATGAGAGGTGGAGTGACACAGTTAATGGGTTTGGGAACAACAATTGGATTTGATTAGCCTCCCCTCTTCTTTTTGAAAGTGAGCTGCATTCTTTTTTTGTTCTTCATTTGCTCTTATAAAAGGACTCTCCACACACCACATGGAGAGAGGCCTGATCGCATACAGCATTGCTTGTGTCTGGGTGGATATCTCTGTTAATTCCGGAATTCAGTATCAGGAAACCCTCTTGACCAATATCATAAACTACATCTTCCAGCCTATCTCTTATCAGTAATAAAAGCTCATTGTTTTGTCTTATTTCGCAATACATACAGATTTCAGGCAGGGAAAGTGTGACCTTTTTAAAATGCTATCACTAATCTACGTCATCTACCTACTAAACCATTCTTTGTAGTGCTAACTATTCTTCCATTTACCTGTCCATTCCTCTGTTCTATTCTTGTTCTACCTACTTTCAGCAAACCATATTCTATCTGAAACAACTGAAGTTATCACTATGTTTACTGGTAAGTGGTATAACCTAGGATCTTAGCTGGAAAGAACTCAACATCCTAGCAACTGAATAAAAAATCAATAATGATTTTCAGGCAGAGTTTTCCCTTTGGCATTGTGAATTTAAAATTGTCTGGGTCTCCTTGCACTAGGGAATAGGTGGTGAGGGAGAAGTGATTCCTTTCATGAACACTAAAATTATCTAAGACTTTAAAGAAAAAGAAATTAATCTCATAAAATCTCCAGTTACCTCTAGTGTGAAGTAATTGGACTACTACTCCTCACTTCCAACATATTTTCTTTTAATTTTATTTATTTCATTGAGTGTTATCTCCAAAGGACTTTGGGATCTTATTTTACTCTAAGTAGGTTTAGGAATATGAAGAACAGTTGGGTGGAAGCACGTGGTGTGATTTCCTTCATGACTTCCTCCTCTGGATGACTCTTGGGTTCATGTCACCCTAAAGAATGCCATGATAGAGGGGCACATGCTTGTAAATTGCCCAGGCCAGTGGATATGACCTGGCCAGAGTTGCATCACCATGCCACTGTGAATTACAAGGATGGCAGAAAGTAGGCATTCTCTGACATCTTTAGATCTGAAAATTCAGATATAACCAGCATTCATTCTATTCCTACCTTATGTGTGACTGTACTAAGCATAGTGGGGAATATGAAGATACAGCCCACCTAGGAGCAGTGTATTCAGGTGTACAGCTCTGAAATGCTCTTAACACTACCTCAGAGTTCAGAGTGTATATCAGAGATGCCAAGAATACCAGACACTTGCAACACATGCAGAGGACGCCCAGAGCCTAGGACTTTGGCTCTGGGTCATATAGCATGAGGTATATACTTTAAGGATTGGTTTTTGAACATGAAACCTTAGAGTTGAAAGAACCTTAGAGATTAGCTAGACTAACTTCCAACTCCATGTACAAATCTCCACTACAACACCCCTTACAGGTAATCATGCAGGTAAACAACAAGGCAGCTTGTGATGTGCTTATAAAACTTTTGTATAAAATTGCACGTTACTTGTGTATTTATGTATGTAATTTAAATTTTTATTTAAAAAAACATTTTTTTTCTACAAAGTACTGAGCAGAAGCTCATTTTACCAGGGCAACAGAAAATGTGACATATTATGGTTGTTGAATGAGTTGGTTACCAATGGTGCCCATAAAAGATGAGATTCCATGTAGAATCTCAACCCAAAATGAGAGGAGAAAAATCCTTTGGGTTTCTCTAGTAACTTGCAGGGAGTATACTTCTATCTAGAGCTAAGCACTAGCTGTGCTACCAAAAGCCATCTAGCTGCCATGCTTGTGGAGTAGGCAAAAGTTGCACAGAACATCTCTCTGGAGTTCATATTATTAGGGAGGGTAAAAAGCATCCACAACATTTGAGGCAATATTAATAAGAGAAAACAAAGGAGTTTTAGATTTTAATAACATGGAAAGAACTCAAAGCTTAAGCAAGATTGCCAGCCTTTCTAATTTTAGCAACTATGGATTTGTGTCCACAGCCCCTAAAACAAGTTGAGTTTTAGTTGAATGTGTCACAGATGAGGAAAGAGAGAAATAAACCCCCTTGACCCAATGAGGTATATAACATGTCCAATAGGTGTAAAGCCTTTTACCCCAAGCATGAAGCTTGATTTTTTAAATTGTTTTTTAAATTAACATATAATGTATTATTTGTTTCAGAGGTACAGGTCTGAGATTCATCCGTCTTCTATAATACCCAGTGCTCATTACAACACAACCCCCTCCAATGTCCATCACCCCATTACCCCATCCTCCCACCCCAACCCTTCCAGCAACCCTCAGTTTGTTTCCTAAGATTAAGAGAATGGTTTGTCTCCCTCCCTGGCTTCATCTTGTTTCATTTGTTCCTCTCTTCCTCTATGATATTCTGCCTTGTTTCTTAAATTCCACATATCAGTGAGATCATATGATAAATTGTCTTTCTCTGATTGACTTATTTTGCTTAGCATAATACCCTCTAGCTCCAACCACTCTGTTGCATATGGCATGATTTCATTTTTTAAAGAAGCAACAGCATCTGAGGGTCCATAGGACAAAGATGCCATGGCTAATGGTATCAAAGACAGAGTCATGGGGGGCAGTGGGAGAAGGTTTCACAGAAAAGGAAGAGGAGGAGAGGAATCACTGTACCACTGTAAATAGATACAGACATAAATATGTATGAAACATAATAATAGATATGTGATTCTAATCACAATGGAGTGAACCAGACTGTCTTGAAAAGCATAAATTATAAGAAGGATTCCTGAGCATGATTAGAAGCAAGGGTACGTGCTAGAAACCCTCAGGGTCTTGGTCACTAGGATTTTTTATTGAAAGCACAGAGGCAGTTGAGAGTAACTCAAATATGGGCAGCCTTAATCTGGGATGTGCCATAGAGCCTGCAGAGACTTACCAAAGCTGTTGATTATTACCTATTCCTGGTGATTCTTTGACACCATCAGAAGATCAGGGAGTTATCTTTAAAGACTGTGGAATTTGAGGTAGTGAATTGAGGGGCCTGGGAACCTAGGAACATGGGTTCTATTTTGTTTGTTTTTCTATTTCTTTTTTCAAAGGTTGGGCCTTTGGAAGAAGTATAAACAGGATCTGGAAGACAGCTGCCTGGTGATGCAGATTGTGTCAAATAACAGAAAAATGCCCAAATACGCTTCAAAGTCTAGTTATAATGGAGGATAGCAGGTATGACAGGAAAGGGAAAACAAAGTTTAGGAGTTACCTGGTAATTAACACAAGAAAGCTAATGCCCAGACACAGTATGTGTAAAAAAGTGAAATTTGTATTGGAACGAATAACACTAAGCATGAGCTCATTAGTATTGTTGATACCTGATGGAATAGAACTTCTGGCTGGAAATTGGAGTAGAGGGCTAACAGGAAGGCCTACTGCAAGAGGCCTTGGAGCAGAGTCACATCAATATTATGTACACCTGTCTGAAAATTTCTGAATTGTGCTGTCAAAAGGGAGAGCTTGCTGGCATTCTCTGGTCAGCTCTAACCAACCCCCTTTTTTTCCCCTCATTCTGTTTTTTTTTTTCAAGTTTTTATTTTAATTCCAGTCATTCTTAAAATACATATAGACCTGTGTTTGAGGAGAGTCATCAGGATGAAGGAACTCAAATGAATGTCTTATGAAGATCAGAGGAAGGAACTAGAAATGCGGGAATAATAAAAGGACAACAGGCTTTGGACTTGGAAGTTGAATCCCAGCTCTACCACTTACTGGCTATGTGACTTGGGCACTGAGCCTCACTCATTCAAATCAATGAGTGTTTATTGTAACTCCTACCATGTGTTAGGCAGTGGGCTAAATGCTGGGCCTATGATGGTGACATAAATAAGCCTAGTCCTTGCCTTTATGGAGTCTTAGTTTCTTTACCAGGAAAACAGGGTTAATAATCGCACCTACCTGATAAAAATCACTGTGAGGATGAAATGAGATGGTACACGAGGCACGTGGGAAGTTTGGCTCGGCACATGGGGCTGGGGCTCAGTAGATGTGTAATAAATGGCAACTCTGTGTACATGTAAGGATGCATGTTTTACTTCTCTCCAAGTTAGAATGATCTCGTATAGAAGATGGGATGAGCTTTTCTGTATGTTAGAACAAGAAGCTAACGGGTAGAAGCCTTGGAAAGGGACGATTTACTGCTTAGTAATGGAAGATGTTTCTAATAGAACTGACCAAAGATGGAATGAGTTGCTGCAGCAGCTTCAGAGCTCTCCAGGGTGGGAAGGAATAAAGCAGAGTAAATAACATCCCAACAAAACGTGCCCTGTCTTAGCTCCTGGTTGTGTGGTCCCAGTGTTTTGTTCAAGTTCCTTTTGTGCAAGCTGCATAGTGCAGTCAGATGCAGACCAGGCAGTGGACTTCTTTCCTGGTTTTTCTGCTCCAGATGTGGCCTTCTGAAGTTTCCTTTTTAGCCTGAAATACAGGGCTAGGGATAGGATGAGGCAAGAGAGGCAGTCGGGGTGCAAATTTAAGGAGGCACTCATGGGAGAGTGCATGGGTGGCAAGAGCATGACCCGGGGAGTAAATGCCATCTTACATTTTGTGCCTTTGGCGTTCCTTTTGTCTCACCCTAGTCCTGACCTTGTTGAGATAGGAAGACAGTGAAGAGTAGGTTTGCTTTGTGAGCCCTTTCAAACAACAGTGATATCAACCTTCTCGGGTTCAGGCATCTTGCCTGCCAGTTACGGTCCTCCGCAAAGCGGCTTTGCACAGGGGATTGATGAGCCGGGGGCACCTCTGATTCCCGGGTGACTCCAGCTTGTTCATCGGCCGCTCAGGTGTCAGTGCTGTCAAGACACGGAGCATTTTGCACCTGGTGAAAACTCGCCATACTGAGGAAGTCTCCAGGGGAACACTCCCTGAAATAAATAACTTAAAAAGACATGTTTATGGCTTTTCTCTCACCCCATAAGTATGTACCCATTTGTCTCTGTCACCAGAGATGCTGCTAATCTAGGGTTTCACAGTTTTCATCTCCTCATCCATCTCTAAGAATCTCTTCTTCCCCACCCCTTTCGCTGACCCTGTAGCTGGAGATACACTATGGAAGTCTATGGTTTCCTTGCCTAGCTGGCGGGGACCTGGGATAGGGGCTCTCAGGCTCTGAAAGGGCCCGACCCAGAACAACTTACTCGCCGCACTCAAGGAACCTGGGGAGCTAGGTCGAGGAAACTACCCAGGAAGATAGTCCTGAGGACAGAGGTATTGGGGCAAAGCAGCTGGAAAAGTCTATTACCTATAACTTGGCAGACCTTTTTATTTCTGGTGTGCAAGGCCAGGAAATGTGGTCGCCCACAGAGTCTAGAGTGCTTGGCATGTGGAAGCCTGCTCCATCCTGGGAACCAAGTCTTGAGGTGACTTGGTTGCCCTATTTAGACTACTCAGCAATTCCTTATTTTCCCTGTGCCTGTTTGGATGATTGTGGGGATTCCAGGGAAGAATATAGTGAGGGTTGGCATGCAGAAAGGGAGGTGGGTACCCATCTCACCCCCCCATCCCTGCTTCCTTCATGACCAACTGTTGTTAGTGGGTCTAGTTGTAGCAGGACTACCGGACCTTTTTGAGGTAAATGGTGAAGAGGATCTGGGGGACCAGTGGTCAGGCTATAGGACAATGAAATTAATACTGTAGGTCAAAGAGAGGACAATAAGATGTCCTCTACTTTCCACCTTCTGGGGAAGGGTGTCATGGTGTCAAGAGTGAGAAATGATTCTACCCAGAGGCCTTAAGCAGGGGGGACTGTGAGATTATGAAGCCAGATTACCCTTTAGGAGCCTCAGGAAAAGTTGGAAATCTTAGCGAGGTGAGTAGCTGCCACACCTCAGGTTAGGAACAGAAAGGGTAGTTTCAGCTGGCTGCCTTGCTCAGCTGCCTCCAAGCCCAGCCCAAGGATGTGGCACATTTTCCAGCAGCTCCACAGCTGGGTCGTGACACACCTGCGAGCTGCCTCTACAGCAGCCGCTTGGGCTGTGAGGCCAGGGCGGGGGCGGAGTGTCACCTGGCTACTTCAGAGGACTGAGCACTTGGAAAGCATTTGGAGGGAAGGTTGCAGGGGGGTTGTGGGAGAAACATGACAAGAAAACAGATCAATCAGTGAGGTAGTGCCTAAGCAATTGCCGTAACGTTGGGAGATGAAAGTGGAGTATATATGGTCATGGGCTACTAGGCCATGGTCTTCAGTCTGCCCAGAGTAGCAGACTGATGGCAGACTCTCTCAAGCCCAAGCAGAGCTGGGGCGGTGTTTGTATGCTGTATTCATGTGAACAATTGATCTCGGACAAAATGGTGAGGGGGGCACAATTTCTCTTTGGTCTACCTATGTTTTAACCAAACCAAACAAATGTGAGTGAAATGTGTGTGTGTGTGTGTGTGTGTGTGTGTGTGTGTGTGTGTGTAAAATTCCTAGAAGCACATAGGATTTAGCAGCAGACCGGCGTCGTCGAATGCCCTTCATAGCTGCCTTCCCAAACCTCTCCTTCTGCAGCCCTTGTTCCTTACCTCTCCTAGAAGGTTTCTCACTTTCCTCTTCCCTGCCCCCATTTTGGTTCCCCCCTTCCCTCTACTTCAGGTCCTCAGCACTTTTTCCTCTCAGCTTCTTTCTCCCTGCTGCTCTCCCTTCTTGTGTCATGTTCTCCACACTCCCCTTCTCTGTACCGCTCTCTCCCACTCTCCTCCCTTCCCTCTTAATCCCCCTCTTGTTTTTCTTCCTTCTGATCCATCTGCTCAGACCTCCCAGACCTCCCCCCTCCGGGGCCTCAGTGTTGATGTTCTGCTCTCTCCCTTCCTTCCTTCTAGTACAAGGCAGAAAAGGCTAAAAACCTTAAGTCTTCACATACACTGAAACCACTCTAATTCATCCCGATTGTCAAGGGGAGGATACGGGTGGGAGAAAGGGCGGAGTTAAGGCCAGTCTGAATTAATGAAAAATCGAAGTAATAGAACATTTTGAAAAAAATGTAATTGTATTACTTTCAAGTACATCCAGTAATACTGCTAACTGGAACAGAATCTAGGAGAGTCATATAAGTGCTTTAACAAAGAGATAAGAATCATGTATAATTAGCATTATTATGTAGCTGTTAAGGCCCTCACTCTTAAATAGGCTAGCTCCCTTATTTGTACGCTAAATCTATTAGGAGACCTCTTTTCATAGCTACAGGTAAAATCCTATTACAAAAGTTCTTTATAACCCTGATTTCCATGTTACTGCAGATGGTCCATTGTAACAGTGCTTTGTTGGTCTGGTTACCAAAAATTGCTAACGATAATGTACAATAAATGCTTTTTCTGGTCCTTATCTGTTTAATAGTTATTCCCTTATAATGATTGTGAGCTCTTTCTGTTGCAGATGCTAAACAGGAGAGGGAAGTGGAGATGAGTTATTTTGGTGCAGACCCATGTAGATGTGTGTATTTGTGTGTCTGTGCACACATCCCTGGCTGTCTACTAGTGAGCACTTATACAAAGGAGAAGGACTTCAGAGGATTCTGTGTATAGTAGCCTACATAAGGGAGTCTGGCTGTGTGTCTGTGTGGATAAAGGCATGCTAATACTCGGATGTGTGTTTAGGTCAGTAAGTATATAGGTCTCAGGATGTACGTGTCTGAGATCTGAGTCTTTTATGGATACGGGCATATTTTAGGTATGAGCAAACCTGTAGAAACAATGTGTGAAGGGTAGAGAGTCTGTGAAAACTGCAGTTGGACTCTGAGTGTAGAGCTGTGTTTGATCTGTATGTGTGTATGTGAGAAAAAGAAAGAATATGTGCTCTATACATTAGTAATTCTCAAAAGGGGGTTGTGAGATCCTTTTTAAGCCCCACTCCACTCCTAATAAAGATCTTTGAGTTCCCTCTCACCATGTTTTCCTTTTGTTTTGTCTCACCCTTCTCTTTCCTTCCTTCCTCCTCCCCCTTCTTTATTTTCTTTCTGATTTCAAAGCAAAATATCAATCCTCAGCTTTATATCTTAATCCCATCTTTTCTTTTCCATCCATAGCCTTCTCAGTTTTCCCCTCCGGGAATATTCGCCCCTGATTAAGTCAAAACACCTTTGGGAAATGTGCCCAGTGCCCTACTAGGTGCTAAGGAAGAGTCAATGAGGGAAACCTGAGGAAAAAGCCTTGTAAGGGTGACAATAAGGAAGAGAGTAGTCTTCTTTGGTGAGTCTAGCAATTTTAGGATCTATAATTCCTCAGGTAATTCTCAAACTGTCTTCCTGGTGCCCCTGTAAACACCCGGACACCATGGTGACCTTGACTTTCTTACTCCAGTGATCCTCCTCACTCCTCCCTCAGCCCCCTCAGGGAAGGCCAAGCCTTTAGGATTTGTTACCACTCATAACTCTTCTACTTCCATGATTTTCCCAAACTCTGAATTTTGGTCTCCCTTACTATACCCCCATATTCATTCAGTCATTCATTCATCCACACAACAAATATTTAGTGATGGATATTCATGTGTCGGATACTGTTTGCCCCCTGGCATGAGGGCTATATCAGTGAACAAAAGGGACAACAATTTCTGCCCATGAGCTCATATTCTAATGTGGGCAGAGAGATAACCAGCAGGAAACATAAAGAGCATGTAAATGATATACTATGTTAGAAAGCAATGAAGTAGAATGAAGTAATAGAGATTGGGAGTATATGAAGTCCAGTGTTGCGGCGAGTGTCAAAAATTGCAATTTTAAGCAGGGTAGTCTGATTTGCCCTTACAAAGACGGTGACATTTGAGCCACAGCTTGAAGGAGCTGAGAGAGTAAATAATGCAGATTTCAGGGGGTAGGGGGAGGGGTTTTGAAGCACATAGAATAGCTAGTGCTAAGGTCTTGTGGAGGGAGCATGCCTGGCATTTTTTAAGGCCTAGGGAAGATGCGCAGGGGCTGGAACAGAGCAAACCGTTATCAGGGAATGTGATCCAGAAAGGGAACGGTGAGAGGTGGAGAGAAGATTTATCCATACACTTCCTGTCCTCTACTGCCTGTTGTTTCCCTTCATTGTGATTATCTCTTATATAAAATCCTTAATAAATAGGGCTCAACAGATTTAAAGAGAAAACATGTATAAGGAGCTTGGAACATTATAGGCCCTTATGGAATGTTTCCTCAGTTCCCTCCTACGTTCCTTAAGTACCCTCTGGCAGGACTTCGCAACAAGGGTGTAAAGAGATTCAGTGAGACTCCCGTAGTTTCTCTTTGGAAATCTTTGACTTCCTCCTCTCTCTCTCTTGCCTATATTCCATCTTTTAGAAAAACTTATTTCTTTCTTCTTGTCAAAGCTGACTCCTCTCTACCTGTGCTTTTCATTCCCATCTCTTCCTCTCTTGATCTCCTTTCTTGCATGCACCCTTCCTTTCAGCTGGCTCCTGCTCTTCTGGAGACAAGTATGCACAGGCCTCCCTTACCATAAAATACCTTCCTTTAACCCTACTACATACTCAAGCAGCAGCTTCATCTCTCTCCCCTATGAAATTTCATAAAAGAGTCGTGTTGCTTTTTCTGTTTCAACCCACATGCAATTTGACTTCCAATTTCATTTCTGTGTAGAACTGAACTCAGGATGGTTACTAACATCCTCTTTCTCACCAAATTCAAAAGCATATTTTTAGCCCTCTTCAATCTTGGCTCCTTTGTGATAGGCTTTGATGAAAGAGCACAGATTTTGGATCAGAACCAATGTGGATTTGTACCCTGACCCTGCCATTATGTAACTTTATTTTTGGAACCACAGTTGTTGTTGTTGTCGTTATTGTTTTATCTCTACAAAGGGGTTGATAATATCTACTTTGCCAGGAGCTGGCGAAGTTTAGAGACAATGGATATAAAGTATATAGTAGGGACTAATTAAGTCATTTCCCCCCACCTTTTGTAATTGAGTTTTGGTTTTTGTTTGTTTGGGGTTTTTTTGATGGAGAGAGAGAGAGAACATGAATGAGGAGGTGGGGGAGAGGCAGAGGGAGAGAGAGAATCTTATGGAGCCCAACACTGGGCTCAGTGTCACGACCCTGAGATCATGACCTGAGCTGAAATCAAAAGTCAAACGCTTAACCAACTAAGCCACCCAGGCACCCTGTGATTGAGTTTTAAAAAGCACTTTTGCAGGGTCTTCCTTCTCTCGCTTTCTTAAAAAGTTTTGCATGTCCAAGATTTCGCCTTTGGGTCTCTTCTCTCATCATATTGTGTCTCCTTAGTGTCTTATCTACTACCACCTGTTCAACACATTCAGATATTTGGATAACTTTGACACCTAGTTCGAGGTCCCTAGAAACCTCTCCTAAGTGCCTGACATGCATTTACAACTTAAAGATACCTTCCAGTACATACTTTCTGTGATTCTTCTTTGGGGATAAGTGAGAGCAGAGTTTGGAGGGACATGGGCAGAGAGAGAGTTGAGGTAAGGTACCGACTCCTAAGCTGAAGAGTTTAATTTGATGAAGTCAGCAGACCAAAGGGATTCTGAGGAGTAACATGATTTGAATTTAACATCTTGGAAGGATACACTAGAACAAAGAGAAGCTGGAGCAGAGAAGCCATATAAGAAGATAATTATGATAATTTAGATATTATTTGCTGTGATTCTAGAAAGAAAAATGAGGCTAAAATCCAAGGAATTTTACAGGGAAAGGCTTAGAAAGCCTTGGCAGCATATTGGATGTTTGAGGGGAATCAAAAACATTCCACGGTTTCAAGGATAAGACAATGGAAATTGAGTGGTTCCACTGTTAGTAATGGTGAGGCCAGGAGGAATTCCTGTTTTGAAGAGGGTCAGGAGAGTGCAAAGGGAGAGTAATTAAAATTTTGATATATTTAGTTTCAGGGGACAGAAGGAAACCCAAGGGAAAAATATATTTTGGGTAACTGAAATTAGAATACAAGAAAGAAAATAAGAAACTAGAGTTAGTCAGTGCTGGTGCTGGACATATTACATTCATCTGTATACAAGGAGTAGCCAAAATTGGGTGAATAGATGAACTCCCCTAAAGGAGTAAGTACAAAGGGGAATGGGTGGGGGCAGTAATTGAGTTTTGGGAGACAGCCAGAGGGAATAAGTGGGAGGAAAAAGGAAAGCTGGAGGAGCCAGAGACAGAGAATTCAAAAACATAAAAGGAGAAGCAGTGTGAGAGAAGCCTACTGACTTTTGCACTAATTCATGGGTCCCTAACTGACTTTTTCGTTATGTACCCACTCTCTTTCACTCCCCCACCTGGTCCCAAGCTTTTCTTTCCATCCATTGTTTAGCTGGGCCTCCTGGGCCTCAGAGTCTAATTATTATTCCTACTGTCTAAATCATTCTCAATTCATGCTTTCCTGCATCCATCAGCTATTAACCCTTCCTTCTTAGGTAGTTAATACAGTCAAGCACACTCATTTACAAAAAGCATACCTTTCTTTGCTAATTGGGTAAGTGATGTTGAAGAACTGGGATACAATAGTGGAGGATTTTAGAAACAATGAATGAAATATTACACCAATACATTCTCATTAAGTCCCTATTGTGTGTCCAGCTGCCCCAAATCAATGACAATACTGTGAATAAATTAATATGTAATACGCATAATGAGAGTAATATCTTCTAGACTTATGTGTATTCTTTTTCTACTTTTAACAGCATTCTTTCCTCAATGTACATCTTGCCTCCATTTCCCCATGTTTTCTTTTGTTACATCAATCATCTCTCTTTCCTTTCACACACTCACATTGTACATGCATCCATAGATACTCTCAAAGACCTGGGAATCTTCTATGTTACACTGACTTGCATGTAAAACCTTCCATTCATGTTTTATACTTTTTTCCAGCTTGAGTATTCAGCCAATTCAATGAAACAATGTTATCGACAATCTAATATAAGAATTAAATTATTTGTATTTTTCCATCTTTGTATATCTAACAACATTTTGCTAATAGAGGGTATAACATAGAAATCTAATATTACCTTTGATTTAGAAGTAGCTATTTTCTCTGTGACTTATATTTTGCTTTATTATGGTTCTAAAAAATAAAAAATGCCTTTATTCTTTCTTTTGATTATTAAAACAATACATATTCATAATAAAATATTAAAGATTTAGAAAACTATAAATAATAACCAGGTATCCTCTGTAATCATGACAGAGTAACTGGCAATGGACTTCCCTCCTGCTGTAAACAGCAATAAAACTAGAAAAAATATTTGAGTACACTATTTTCAGGAATTGGAAAACAGGCAGTACAGAAATATGAACTCTGAGAGAAAGGAGATAAATGTAATTTATGTAATTCTGAGAATGTAAGCCTCACATTCTCCCATCTCTCTACCTAGAAACAATTTTCCAACAATGACACAGAGACCAGAGTTTGTGAAAGGGTTTCCTTCAGGTGTTTGGCTGAGGTCTGAACTGCACAAGTGCAGAATAAGTTGCCATGAGACCTAGCAGAGTGTGGCTATTAGAGGTTGTGAGTAGAAGGGAAATACTAGAGGTCACACAATGTGGGGAAATGTTGGAATTCTGTTCCAGCCAGAGTGGAGAGACCTTGTTAAAACCTATGCATACAAAATAGACATCAGAAAGGCCATTCCTCAAGTGTAAAGACTATGGCTTAGAGGTAGGGCCACTTTAGACACATCCTAACAAATCTTAAAATCAAGCCTCCACAGGTTAAAGGAGAACAACTACTAAATAAACTGCATATCAGAACAAAAGCTATCACTCTAACAGAAGAAAAATTCAGACTCCTCAGAATGTATCATTCACTGTAACTTGCAGATTATAAAAAAAAGATCACTAGACATATGAAGAAGCAGGAAATATAACCAAAATCAAGAAAATATATGTTGTCAATAGAAAAAAACTCTGTAATAATCCAGACATCATAAGGATCAGTTACGGACTTTAATTCAATAAGTTTAAATATGTTCAGAAACACAAAGGAAAATATGATCTTATTGGGCATAAAGATGAGAAATCATAACAGAATGGAGATTTTAGGAATGAAAAGTAGAAAATAGAACATAAAAAATAAGCTAAAAAGCAGATTCAATCTAAAAGCAGATTGAAAATGGCAGAAGGAAGAGACAGTGAACTTGAAGACAAAACCATAGAAATGAGCCAATCTGAAGATCAGAGAGAAAGATTGAGAAAAAGAAAATGAAGAGAGTTGCAGTGACCTGTTGGAATCGCATATGGAGAGAGAGAATATGAAGCAGAAAAAAATATTTGAAGAAATAATGATTGAAAATTCCTCAAAGATGGTGATATTCAGCAACATACAGATCCATGAAGCTAAGTGAACTCAGAAAAGAAAAAAATTCAAAGAAGTCCACACCTAGTTTCATCACAGTCAACCTGCCCAAAATAAAAATAAAGAAAAAATTGAAAACATACAAAGGAAAAAGTTATAAAAAAGGACTGATGTATCACCAGAAACAATGCAAGCCCAAGGTATATGGAATGGTATGAGAGAAGCAAATGAACAAAAAGACTGTCAATCCAAAATATGACATCCATCAAAAAAGAATCTTCAGACATGACAATTTAAAAAAAAGACATTTTTTAGTGACTAAAATCAGAGATAATTTGTCTTCAGTGGATCTTCTCTATAAGAAGATTTAAAAGAAATTCTTCAGGCAAAAAGGAAATAATAATAAGTAATATTTTATTGGGCATTTGTATTTCTTGTTGCAAATTGTTCATGTCCTTGCTCATTTTTCTATTAGGGTCCTATTATTCTTATTTTATCTTATTTATATAATAAATATCATATGATCATCTAAATAGATGCAGAAAAAGCATTTGACAAAATTCAACGTCCTTCCATGATAGAAACTCTCAACATATATGTCTCTGACTTATTTCCCTGAGCGTGATGACCTCAAGCTCCATCCAAGTTGTCCCAAATGGCAAGATTTCCTTTTTCCTCATGGCTGAATAATATTCCTCTGTGTGTGTGTCTGTGTGTGTGTGTATGACCAATCACATCTTTGTCCATTCATCCATAGGTGGACACTTAGCTTGTTTCCAATTCTTGGCAATTATGAATAATGCTGCAAAAAACATGGGAATGCACATATCTCCTTAATATCTTGTTTTCATTTCCTGTGGATATATACCCAGAATTGGGATTGTTGGATGATATGATAGTTCTATTTTTAATCTTTTGAGGAACCTCCCTTCTGTTTTCCATAGTGGCTGTGCCAATTTACATTCCTACCAATAGTGCACAAGTGTTCCCTTTTTCTCCATACCCTTGCCAACACTTGATATCTTTTGTCTTTTGATGCTAGCCATTCTGACAGGTGTAAGGTGATATCTTACTGTGGTTTTGATTTGTATTTCCCTGGTGATTAGTGATGCTGAGCATCTTTTCATGTACTTGTTGACCATTTGTATGTCTTTAGAAAGCTGTTTGTTCAGTTCCTCAAAACAGGCAAAGGATTTAAATAGACACCACCAAGAGAGATATATGGATGGTAAATAAGCCACTGAAAAAATACCCAATATCATGTGTCACTAGTAAGATAAAAATTAAAACCACAATGAGATATAACTACATATGCCATGGGATTGCTAAAATTAAAAACACTGAGTATATCAAATGTTGATGAAGATGGAGGAAACTGGAACTCTCAAACATTGCTAATGGTATTGTAAAATAGCACAGCCAATTGAAAAACAGTTTGACTGGGGTGCCTGGGTGGCTCAGTTGGTTAAGTATCTGCCTTCAGCTCAGGTCATGATCCCAGCGTCCTAGGATCGAGCCCCACATCGGGCTCCCTGCTCAGTGGAGAGCCTGCTTCTCCCTCTCCCTCTGCCTGCCGCTCTGCCTACTTGTGCTCTCTATCTTTCTGCCAAATAAAAAAAAAAAAAAAAGAAAAGAAAACAGTTTGACAGTTTCTTAAAAAGGTAAATATTTCACCTACCATATGGGCCTAGCTATTCCTCTCCTAGAAGTTTATCTAAGAAAAAAGAAGGATATGTCCCTATAAAATCTTATACATAAATATTTATAGGAGTATTATTTGTAATAAGTAAAAACTGGAAAAAGCCCAAATGTCCATCAACAGAGAAATGCATAAACAAATTATAGTTTGTCTATAGAAGGAAATACAAGTCAGAAAAAAAGGGGATGATAATCCAATAGCATAGATGAATCTCAAATAATTATTCTCATCGAAAGAAGGCCAATAATACATTTCATTTATATAAAATTCTAGAAAATCTAACCCAAAGTGACATAAAACCAGGTCATAGTTGCCAGGATGGGGGTGGGATGGTGAGAAAGGTATAATGGGTTGATTATGAAGAAGCATGAGAAAACTTTTTGGGGTAATGAATGTGTTCATTATCTCATTTGTGGTGATAGTTTCATGGGTGTATAAGTATGTCAAAACTTATCAAGTTATACAGTTTAAAAATGTATAGTTTATTGTATATTCAGTTTACCCCAATAAAGCTGTTTTAAAAAGGAATTTAAGAACTCCTTGAACTTTTTATCTAAAATCCATATATTTTATATTCAGAAAATTATACTTTAACCAAGTTGATTTAAAATGGAAAAAAGAATGGTAACCATGGTTGGCTTTTAAATGTATACCTTGTGTTGTGTTTTCTATGCACATGCATAGAGATAGACGTTTATTTTACAGACATATAATACATACTATTTTAAATTTGATTTTCACCCCATTCATTGAGAATGTCTATCTTTTCCAATAAATATAAATTGACAAAATATTTTAATGGCTCTATAATATTCTATGAATATATATATCTACAATATATATTGTAGTCAATGGATCCCCTATTTTAATATTTGTTTATAATATTTCAGTATTATGTACAAAACTGGGATGAATATTCTTGTATATACAACCTCACAAATTTTTATATTATTTTCTTATGATAAATTATTATAATTGATTTCTTTTTTTTGTGCATATTGCCAAATAGCCATCCATAAAGGGTTATAACAACTTATACTCCTGCCAGAAATATATGAGAGTATTTCTCCATACTCAGTCATCACTAAGTATATCTTTTTTTTTTTAGATTTTTTAAATTTATTTGAGATAGAGAGAGTGCACGAGAGCAAGAGCACAAGAATGAGAGCATGAGCCAGGGGCGGGGTGGGGAGGGGCAGAGGAAGAAGCAGGCTCTCTACTGAGGAGCGAGCCTGATGCGGGGCTCGATCCTGGGACCCTGGGATCATGACTTGAGCCAAAGGCAGACCCTTAATTGACTGAGCCACCTGGGTGCCCCAGTATATCCTTTTTTTCTTGGTGAATCTGATGTGTGGGAAATGATTATCTCATAGCTATTTAAAATTACATCTCTTTGAATATTATTGAGAATGTATAGACTTTTAGTATTTTCTTAAACATTCATATTTCTTCTTTTGCAAATTAATACATGTCCTTGTCCACTTATCCATTAAGGTGTTATTTTCTTATTTATTTAAAAGAACTATTTTTGTCAAAATTTTCTTCACTAAAATTAAGTGATTAGATATGTTAGTTGTCTTGGTTCTGAGACTTCATTACAGTTTTATTAAAATTAAACCAAAAAAATTTTAATATAAGGATATTAACCCTTTGTCATATGTTTCAAATATTTTTCCTCATTGATTGTTTGCTTTGTCTTTTAAGTTGTCTTTGCCATTTGGAATCTTTTAATTTTATATTCTATTTACAATTTGTATTGTAGATGCTAAATTTTGTCTGGAAATACTGGACTTATCTTTAAACATCTTGTGTATTTTATCATACTTTGTGTTGTACTTATTTGACACTCATAAAATATAAGAGTGCTTGACACTATACGTGTCGAGCATTAGGAACTTTGCATAGCATATAGTAAGTGCTTAATAAATTTTAATCACTACTTTTATTGTTATCAATATTAAGTTAATAAGTGAGTCTGATGATCTGGGAAATGATATAGTCATAATACATACAAAAATAAGGCTCCACTGTGTGGCTTCTACCCAGAAAGAGATATAAAGTTGACTTCATCCAAATACCAAACTGATTTTCCTTTTGCTCTCTTTAGATTGAATGGCTTGATCTTTGGGGCTGATTTAGATCACCCAGACAATCTAGTTGTCCTTTCTCCATGCTTTCAAATCTACCTTGAAGCTCCCTCTGGTGTAATGATTTCAATAGAATATTTTGATAAAACAAAGATTTCTTAATAGTGAGTGTGAGGAGAAAACTTTTGAACATCTACTTTTCCAGCTCCCGTAGCTGCAGGCATCATTCAGAATGAGAGTAAACAAAGATGGTGATGATGCCACAAACAAGGATCTGCAACAGTTGCCAAGCAGCTGAAGAAATCTGAGACCAGAGTGATGCTGGTTGGAAGGAAGTTGTCTGATACCAGGAGTTACCATGCAATTGGGGTAGACGATAGAGAGTTATAGTTGACCATCTCTCTCCAGCAGGACAAATGGTGGATAGAGATGTGTCCTTATTATGGTTGTATTTGTATATTAACCAAATTATATACAGGTGCTCAAAGCATCTAGAGTACATGAATTTGTAGTGTGGTATAATGAATATAACATATTCATAGTCAATTCATTCATTTTATGAATGAAATTTGGGTAAAAGTAATGTTGAAAATGGGCTCCTAGCATTGCGGCATTTAATTATAATCAGAAACTATGACTCACCTGGATCAATGAGAAAGAAATTAAAGCAAAGCATGAAAGATTAATGAAGTTTGCATGAAAATGGGGGCATGTACTTAATTACACACGATGATGATACTTTTAGTGGGTTGTACAACAACTGAAAAAAGAATTGCATAGGAATCTATTCTAAGGATATCATCTAGTGGTCAGATACACCTTATGATTTATCACAAAATCCAACCTGGCTAACATTGAGTTACGATGCTCCCATACCTTGATGCCTGAAATGCTAGTGTCATGCTTCCCATCTTTTGCCTCTCTTGATAGTTTTTGGGGATCTCTCGGATTTCAGCAGCAGCTGTCTCTGCTGGTTTGGTTGAGAAGCATAATAATGCCTCATCACGAGAAGCTTGGAGAAAGTTGGATTGAGACTAGATGAAAATGACCTGCAAATGAGCTTTAATTCATTTTTTATTTTCTCTGGATTTCATTTCCTTCAGTAAAGACAAAACTGATGAGGAAGTTTGAAGAGAACACATGATGCTTAAGGGGCCTCTTGGACTCTAATATCCTTGACCTCTAGTTGCCTGTAATTCTTCCTGTAGATCACCCTTCTCCTTTTCGAAATGTTCTTTTGGTTTCTATGACACTATATACTGCACTGCTCCTGTCCTACCTCTCTCTCCACCACTTTCTCCTTTTCTATCTTCTTTACCACTCTGCTTCATAATCTTGTTTCTCAAATGTGCTCTTCAGTTCAGTATTTGGCTCCCTCCTTTCCTTTGAATGTACACTCTCTCACCCTGTTTCAAATGCCACCAAAATATCCATGACTCCCAAAACTTTCTCCAGGCCCCAATATTTCTCCAAACTCTTTCCATCTTCAAACCCCTGCAAGGTATTTTCCCTTGCTTGTTTCACCTAAATTCAATACACCTTGACATAAGTTCACTACCTTTGCTATGGATGTGTTGCGTCTGGATTCTTGATCCTGTCCCACTGATCTACATGTCTATCCCTAAGCCAACACCATTCAGTCTTGATTACTGTAGCTATGTTAAGTCCTCTACGTTATTCTTTTTCAAAATTGTTTTAGCTTTCTAGTCCTCTTGCTTTTCCATACAAATTTTGAATAATCTTGGTTATATCTATAAAAATTTACTTTTTTGAGATTTTAATGGGAATTTGATAGGAATTTGTCCTGTTTATTAATTTGGAAAAAATCAACCTATTTACTATGCTGGGTCTTTCAACCTATTAACACAGTATTCATCTTCATTTATTTAAATCTTTTAAAAATTCCTTTCATCCATGTTTTATAGTTTTTATCATACAAATCCTGTACATGTTTTTTATATTTATACACTGATAATTTCTCTCTGAGTGATTATAAATGGTACATATTTATTTTTTTAGTTTTTTAAAATTTAGATATAATCGATAAATAACATTATATTTGTTTCAGATACACATGATTTAATATTTCTATACACTATGAGAAGATCACAATAAGTCCAGTTACTATCCATCACAATGGTACTGTATTTAAAATTTCAGTAGCGATGTATGTATCCATTGTTAATATATAGAAATATTATTGATTTCTATATGTTTATCTTGTACACTTTGACATTGCTGAGCCCACTTTTTAGATCTAGGAGATTTTTTGAGTAGATTTCTTGGTTATTTTCTACAAACATCATCATGTGATCTGCAATAAGGACAGTTTTATTTCTTCTTATCTGTTCTGTATTCCTTTTATTTCTTTTTCTGATCTTATTATAAACTGGCTAGAATGTAAAGTGCTATGTTGAATAAGAGTGGTGAGAGTGGGCATCCTAGCTTTGTTTTTTAGGAGGAAAGCATTTCATCATTAAATAAAATTTTAGCTCCAGTTTTGGTATGGATACACTCTATTAAGTGACACAAATTCCCTCCTGTTTTTTTTCTGAGAGTTTATTTTAATCATAAATAAATGTCGAATTTGGTCAAATTATTTTTCTGCATTGATTGATATGATCATGTAATTCTTTTTTAGCCTGGTAATATGGTAGATTATACTGATTGATTTTTCAAATATTGAACCAGACTTGTATCTCTGGAATAAACTCTATGTGGTCATGGCGGATAATCCTTTTATGTATTGCTGAATGTTATTGCTAATATTTTGTTGGTTTTTCGTGTCTATATTCATAAGCACTACTCGTTTGAAATTTTCTTTTTTTAAAAAAGAATTTATTTATTTATATGTCAGAGAGAGAGAGAGCGCACAAGCAGGGGGAAGTGGCAGCGGCAGAGGGAGAAGCAGGCTTCCCACTGAGCAAGGAGCCTGATGCGGGACTCCATCCCAGGAACTGAGCTGAAGGCAGATGCTTAACCAAACTGAGCCACCCAGGCATCCCTGAAATTTTCTTTTTTTGTACTGGCATTTCCTTTTGATATCATGGTAATTAATTCTCTCCTTTCCTCCTATTCTAATTTCTGGAAAGCTGTGCAGAATTGGCAAAACTTGTTCTTTAAAAGTTTGGTAGAATTCTCCAATGAAACCATATGGGCCTGGAAATTTTGAGGGGGGAATTTTAAAATAAGAATTTAATTTCCTTAATAGATATGGGGTTATTCAAATTATTTCATTTTGGATGAGTTGTGGTAGTTTATATTTTTTGGTGAATTCAACCAATTTATCTAAGTAGTCAAACTGACTGTGTGGAGTTGTTTTTAGTATCCTCTTACTATCCTTTTGATGTCTTCTTTCTTTTTTTATTTGTCAATCTTGCTAGAAGTTTGTCAATTTTATTCATTTTTTTCAAAAAAATCAGATCTTTTTTCATTGAATTTTTATTGTCAATTTCATTGATTTATGTTCATATCTTTATTATGTTCTTGGTTTGGCTTGTTTTAGGTTTGTTTTACTCTTCTTTTTCTAGTTTCTTGAGGTGGGAATTTAGATTATTGACTTGAGACTTTGCTTCTTTTCAAATGTAAGCATTTAGTGCTATAAATACCCCTCTCACCATTGCTTAAACTGCAGCTTACAAAATCTGATATGTCACTTTTATTCTTCAATATATTTTTCTATTTTACTTGAGACTTATTTGACCTGTGGATTATTTAGAAGTGTGTTGTCTAATTTCCAAGTGTCTGAAGATTTTCTTGCTATCATTTGGTATTGATTTTTAATGTGGTCCCATTGTGTCAGTGAAAATACTTTGCATGATTTCAATTCTTTTAAATCTGTCGAAGTTTGTTTTATGGTCCAGGTTATGGTCTACCTTGATACATATTTTGTAGGCACTTGAAAAGCATATGTATTCTGCTATTGTCAGATGAAGTGTTCTATAGATGTCTCTTAAGATCCTTTCAGCTTTGATGATGTTGAGTTCTTCTTTATACTTGCTTATTTTCTGTCTAGTTGTTATATCAATTGCTGGCAGAAGGATGTTTAAGTTTCCTACTATAATAATTGACTATTTCTCCTTTCAGTTCTATCAGTATTTGCTTCACATATTTTCCAGCTGTGTTATTTGATGGCTATGCATTAAAGATTGCTATGTCTTCTTTGTGGAGTGACCCCTTAATTATATGATGTCCCTCTCTGCCTCTGGTAATTTTCTGTGCTCTGAAGTCCACTTTATCTAAAATATCTACTCCTACATTAGTTTTATTAATTTTCATTTGATACGTCTTTTCTCATTATTTTATTTCTACCTGCTTATGTGTATATATTTGACTTGAATTTCTTTTAGACAGCAAATGGTTTGGTCATGTTTTAAAATCTAATTTGCCAATCAATATCTTTTAATTGGTGTCATTAGGCCATTTTTACATTTGATGCAGATATTGTTATTACTATCATTTAATCATTTGTCCCTCAGAGTTGGACTGTCATTTTTCTCTCACTGTTATCCAATTTAATTTTGTCATTAATGTTCAGAAGTCTTACCATGAGGTTTTGGTGTGGATTCTGTGGGATTATCCTGTTTGGAACTTGAAAGTCTTCTTGAATCTGCAGGTTTATGTTTTCTGCCAAATGTGGCAAGTTCTCAGCCATTATTGTTTGAAATATTTTTTCAGCACTTCTCTCTTTCTTGCTTCCAGGACTACAGGAACATGAATCATAGAATTTTTGTTATTGTGTAACAGGCCCCCCAGTGTCTGTTCAATTTAAAAATGTATTGTCTTTCTGTTTTTCAAATTGTGTAATTTTTATTGTTCTAACTTCAATTTCACTATTTTTTGTCTCCCCATTCTGTTCTTTAGCCTATCCATTGTGTATTTTATTTTGTTTACTGTATTTATTTTTAGCTCTAAAACCTCAATTTGGTTCTATGTTTTTAATTATGATAAAATACGTATAACAGAAATTTTACCATTAGAGATATTTAGTACATTTACTATGTGCGACCATCACTGTTATCTAGTCCCAGAACATTTTCATCACCCTGAGGAGAAATCCCTTACCCGTTAAGTAGTCACTTAAAATTCCTCTCTCCCCTAAGTCCCACACAACCACTAATACGCTTTCTGTCTCTATCAATTTGCCTAGATATACCATATAAATGGAACAATACAATATCTGACCTTTCGTGTCTGGCTTCTTTCGCCTAGCATGGTTTTGAGGTTCATGCATGTTATAGCATGCCTAAGTACTTCATTTCTTTTATTGGCTGAATAATATTCCATTGTATGGATATGTCAAATTTTGTTTCTCCATTTTGATCATCCAAATTGATAGTTTATGGACATGTGTGCTATTTCTACCTTTTGGCTATTGTGAATAATACTGCTGTGAATATTTGTGTATATATTTTTTGAACACCTGTTTTCAATTCTTTTGAAAGACTATATCCAGGAGTGGAATTATTGAATCATATAATAATTCCATGCTTAACTTTTTGAGGAATCACCAGTTTTCCACAGGAGCTTCAGCTTTTTACATTCCCACCAGCAATGAATGAAGTTTTCAATATTCCCACATGTCACAAATACTTATAATCCTCTTTTTAAATCAAAATCTAGTTGACACACAATGTTACATTGGTTTCAGGTGTACAACAGAGGAATTCCACAACTCCGTATGCTGTGCTATGCTCACAATAAACATATCTACCATTAGTCACCATACAACACTATTACAATACCATTGACTGTATTTCATTCCCTATATTGTACCTTTCATCTCTGTGAATTATTCATTCCATAACTGGAAGCCTATACCTCCCTCTGCCTTTCACCCATTTTGCTCATTCCCCTTTCCACCCATCCCACCTTCTAGCAACCATATTTGTTCTCTGTATTTATGGGTCTATTTCTGATTTGTTTGTTCGTGTTGCTTTGTTTTTTAGATTCTACATATAAGTGAAATCATACAATATTGGTCTTTATCTGCCTTGACTTATTTCACTTAACATAATACCTTCTAGGTCCATCCATGTTGTTGCAAATGACAAGATCTCGTTCTTTTTTAGGCTGAGTAATATTCCATTGTGTGTGTGTGTGTGTGTGTGTGTGTGTGTGTGTGTGTATTTATCCATCTATCTATTGATGGACACATTTGTTGCTTCCATACGTTGACTATTTAAATAATGCTGCAATTAACACAAGGCTGCATATATCTTTTTGAATTAGTGTTTTCATTTCCTTTGTGTAAGTACCCAGTAGTGGAATTACTGGGTTGTATGGTATTTTATTTTTAAATTTTTCAGAAAACTCTATATGGCTTTCCACAGTAGCTGCACCAATTTACATTCCCACCAACAGAGCACAAGAGTTCCCTTTTCTCCACACCTTCATCAACACCTGTTATTACTTGACATTTTGATACTAGCCATTCTGACAGGTATAAAATGATATTTCATTGTGGTTTTGATTTGCATTTCCCTGATGATTAGTGATGTTGAGCATCTTTTCTGTGCCTGTTGGCCTTGTGTATATTTTTTGGGGAAAAAGTGTCTATCCTAGTCTTCTCATTTTTTAATAAGATTTTTTTGGTGTTGAGTTGTATCAATTCTTTATAAATTTTGGATATTAAACCCTTATCAGATATATCATTTGCAAATATCTTCTCCCATTCAGTAGGTTGCTTTTCTCTTTTGTTGATCGTTTCCTTACTGCACAAAAGCTTTCATTTTGGTGTAGCCCCAATACTTTATTTTTGCCTTTGTTTCCCTTGCCCAAGGAGACATATCTAGCAAAATGCTACTAAAGCCAATGTCAAACATATTACTACTGCCTATGTTCTCTTCTGGGAGTCTTATGATATCTGGTTTCACATTTAGGTCTTTAATCCATTCTGAATTTATTTTTGTGCATGGTGTGAGAAAGCAGTCTAGTTTTATTCTTTTGCATATAGCTGTCCAGTTTTCTCAGAACCATTTATTGAAGAGACTGTCTTTTCCCCACTGTATATTCTTGCCTCCTTTGCTGTAGATTAATTGAATATGTATGTGTGGGTTTATTTCTGGGCTCTCTATCCTGTTTCATTGATCTAAGTTTCTATTTTTTATGCCAGTATCATACCATTTTGATTACTGTAGCTTTGTAGTATATCTTGAAATCTGGGATGTGATTTTCTTTCTCAGGAGGGCTTTGGGTATTCATAATCTTTTGTGGCTGTATATAAATTTTAGAATTATTTGATCTAGTTCTCTGAAAAATACCACTGGTGTTTTTATAGAGATTGCATTGAATCTGTAGATTGTTTTGGGTAGTATGACATTTTAACAATGTTAATTCTTCCAATCCATGAGCATGGAACATCTTTCATTTGTTTGTGTCATCTTCAATTTCTTTCATCAATGTTTTATGGTTTTCAGATTACAGGTCTTTCATCTCCTTGGTTAAGTTTATTCCTACGTATTTTATTCTTTTAGTTGCGATTGTAACTGGAATTTTTTTCATTTCTCTTTCTGCTATTTCATTATTAGTATATAGAAATGTAACAGATTTCTGTATATTAATTGTATATCCTACAACTTTACTGAATTCATTCATTACTTCTAATAGTTTTTTGGTTGAGTCTTTGGAATTTGCTATGTGCAATATCATGCCATGTGCACGTAGTGACAGTTTTAATTCTGCCTTGCCAATTTAGATGCCTTTTATATCTTTTCCTTGTCTGATTGTTGTGGCTAGGACTTCCAGTACTATGTTGAACAAAACTAGTGACAGTGGACATCCTTGCCTTGTTTTTGATCTTAGAGAGAAAGCTTTCAGGTTTTCACCATTGAGTATGATGTTAACTGTGGGTTTGTCATACATGTCCTTTATTATGTTGAGGTATAGTCCCTTTAAACCCAATTTGTTGAGAGTTTTTATCATGAATGGATATTGAAGTTTGTCAAATACCTTTTCTGCATCTATTGATGTGATCATATGATTTTTATCCTTCATTTTTTTAATGTGGTATATCATGTTGCTTTGTGGATATTGAACCATCCTTGCATCCTTAGAATAAATCCCACTTAATTGTGATCTTTTAATGTATTGTCAAATATAGTTTACTAATGTTTTATTGAGGATTTTTGCATCTATGTTCCTCAAGGATATTGGCCTGTAGTTTTCTTTTTTGGCAGTGTCTTTGCTTGGTTTCGATATCAGGGTAATGCTGGCCTTGTAGAATATACTTGAACACTTGCCTTCCTCTTCTATTTTTTGGAATAGTTTGAAGAAAATGGATATTGACTCTTCTTTAAATATTCGATAGAATTCACCTATGAATCCATCTGGTCCTGGACTTTTGTTTTTTGGGAGTTGTTTTTAGTACTGATTTAATTCTGTTACTAGTAATTGCCCTGTGCAGATTTTCTATTTCTCCTGATTCAGTTTTGGAAGATTATGTTTCTAGGAATTTATCAATTTTTTTCTAAGTTGTCCAATTTGTTGGCATGTAATTTTTTGTATTAGTCTCAAAATCTTTTGTATTTCTATGGTGTTAGTTAATTTCTACTCTTTTCCTTTATTTTGGGGGGTCTTTTATACTTTCCTCTTGTTGAGTCTGGCTAAAGGCTTATCAATTTTGTTTATCCTTTCAAAGAATCAGCTCTTGGTTTCATGATCTTTTTTTTTTTCCAAAAAGATTTATTTGTGTGTTTTAGAGAGAGAGAATGGGGGTGGAAGGGCAGAGGGAGAGGGAGAGACAGTATTAAGCAGACTCTGTGCTGTGCATGGAGCCCAATGAAGGGATCTATCTCATGACCCTGAGATCATGACCTGAGCCGAAACTAAGAGTTGGGTCCTTCACCCACTGTGCCACCCAGGTGTCCCTTCATTGATCTTTTCTATTGTTTTTAAATCTCTATTTCATTTATTTCCACTCTGATATTTGTTATTTCCTTCCTTCTACTAACTTAAGGTTTTGTTTGTTCTTTTTCTAGGTTTTTTTTTTTTTCGTGTAAGTTTAGTTTGTTTGGTTGGTTTTTTGTTCTTTGTTTTTTTGAGATTTTTCTTGTTCCTTGAGTTAGGCCTGTATTGCTATAATTTTTTCCCCTCTTACAATTGTTTTTGCTGTGTCTCAAAGATTTTGGACCACTGTGATTTCATTTTCATTTGTCTCCATGTATTTTTTAAAACTTCTTTGATTTCTTTGTTGACCCATTGGTTTTTTAATAGTGTGTTATTTAGCCTCCACATGTTTGTTCTTTTTCCAGTTTTTTTCTTGTAATCGATTTCTAGTTTTATACAGTTTTGGTTAGAAAAGATGCCTGATATGATTTCTTTTTTAAAATTATGTTCAGTTAGCCAGCATATAGCACATCATAAGTTTTTGTTGTAGTGTTCAATGATTCATTAGTTGTGTGTAACACCCAGTGCTCATCCCAATATGTGCCCTCCTTAATACCCATCACCCATTCACCCCATCCCCCGACCCCTCTCCCTTCTGTAACCCTCAGTTTGTTTCCCAGAGTCCAGAGTCTCTCATGGTTTGCCTCCCTCTCTGATTTTTTCTCATTCAGTTTTCCCTCCCTTCCCCTGTGATTTCACTCCTAAATTTATTGGGGCTTGTTTTGTAGCCTAACATGTCATCTATCCTGGAGAATGTTCCATGTGTACTTGAAAAGAATGTGTATTCAGTTGTATTTGGATGGAATGTTGTGTATATATCTATTAAGTCCGTCTGGTCTAATGTGTTATTGAAAGACACTATTTCCATATTGATTTTCTGCCTATATGATCTATTCCATGGATATAAGAGGGGTGTTAATGTCCCCTACTATGACAATATTGCTATCAGTTTCTCCCTATATGTATATTAATATTTGATTTATATATTTAGGTGCTTCAATGTTGTATACATAGATATTTACAATTATTATCTTTTTTGTTGGATTTATCCCTTTATCATAATGTGGTGTGCTCCTTTGTCTCTTGTTATATTCTTTGTTTTAAAGTCTATTTTGTCCGATAACATATTGCTACCTAGGATTTTTCCCCCTACACTTTCATTTACATGAAATATCTTTTTCCATCCCTTTTCTTTCATTCTATGTGCGTCTTTAGGTCTGAAGTGCGTCTCTTGTAAGCAGCATATAGATGGGTCTTTTTTTTTTCCATTCCATTATGCTGTGTGTTTTGATTGGAGCATTTAGACCATTTATATGTAAAGTAATTATTGATAGGTATGTAATTATTGCCATTCTGTTGTTTTCAAATTGTTTTTGTAGTTTTTCTCTGTTCCTTTCTTCTTCTCTTTCTCTGTTTCCTTGCGATTGATGACTTTCTTTAGTATTATGCTTGCCTTTCTTTCTCTTTAGTTTTTGTGTATCTGTCATAGGTTTTGGTTTGGCATGAGGTTCATAGATAACATCCTGGTATATAGCAGTTAATATTAAGTTGATGGTCACTTAAGTTTGAACACGTTCTAAATAATTTATCTTCCCTCCACTTTTTATGCATATGCTGTCATATTTTACATCTTTTTATTTTGTGAATTACATTAACTAATTTTTAAGATATAATTCATTTTACTACTCTTGTCTATTAATCTTCATATTAGCTTTATAAGTGATTTTCTACTTTTACTGTATGTTTGCTTTTACTCATGAAATTTTTTCCCTTCATAATTTTTTTTTACTTCTAATTATGTCCTTTTCTTTTCCTTTTAAAGAAGTAACTTTAACATTTCTTGTAAAACCAGGTTAATGATGATGAATTCCTTTAGTTTTTATTTGTCTAGGAAACTCTCTCTCTCCTTCGATTCTGAATGATAACCATGCCTGGTAACATTTTCTTGGTTGTAGATTTTTTCCTTTTGGCACTTTGAATATATCATGCCACTCTCTTCTGGCCTGTAAAGTTTCAGTGGAAAAATCATCTGATAGCCTTACAGGGTTTTTCCGTGTATGTAACTAATTGCTTCTCTCTTGCTGCCTTTAAAATTCTTTTTTTATCTTGAAGTTTTGACATTTTAAGTATTATGTGTCATGGTGTGGACCTCCTTGGGTTCACCTTGTTTGGAACTCTGTGCTTCCTGAACCTGGATGTCTGTTTTCTTCTTCAGGTTAGGAAGGTTTAATGTATTATTTCTTCAAATATGTTTTTAGCTTCTCTCTCTCTCTCTTCCCCATCTGGATCTCTTATAATTCAAATGTTTATTGAGTTGTTGTTTTTTTGATGTGTTCCAAGAGATCCTTTAACTTACTCTCATTTTTTAAATTCTTTTTTTCTTTTTGCTGTTCAGCCTGGGTGATTTCCATTATTCTGTCTTCCAGATCACTGATCTGTTCTTCGGCATCCTCTTATCTACTATTGATTCCTAGTGTGTTTTTCATTTCAGTTTTCATATTCTTCAACTCTGATTGGTTCTTTTTTTATATTTTTCTATCTCTTTGTTGAAGTTCTCAATGAGTTCATCCACTCTTATCTCCAGTCCAATGAGCATCTTTATGAGCATTACTTGGGACTATTTATCAGGTAGATTGTTTTTCTCCATTTCATTTAGTTCTTTTACTGAGGTTTTGTCTTGTACTTTGATTTGCAGCATATTCCACTGTCTCTTCATTTTTCTTGACTTTCTGTGTTTGTTTCTATGAATTAAGTGGAACGACTACTTCTAAACTTGAAGGAATAGTCTTTTGTATGGTTGTCCCTGTCTGGACTGTGTGTGTCTGGTTTGGCTGGTTGGCTGAGCTCCGGCTGGCATGGGCTGGGGTTTCCCAGTTGAGATGACCTAAGCTGAAGTGGACCTGGACTGAGGTGGTTCCAGGGCTGTCCATGCAGAGGGCACTCTGGCAGGACAGCTGAAGCTGAAGTGGGTACAGGGTGAGGAGTACTGGGGCTCTTCACACAGAGGGTATCCTGGCAGGATGATTGAAGCTGAAGCGGGTGCAAGCTGGTGTGTTCAGGAGTGTCCTGCACAGGGGGTTCCCTGGCAGGGCAGCTGGAGCTTAGGCAGTGCAGGTGTGGGGGGGGGTCTCAGTGTGCTCACACATGGGGCACCTGGTGGGGTGGCTGCAGCCAAAGTGGGTGTGAACCAGAAGGCAGAAGTCCTGGGGTGTTCCATGCAGTGGGCAGTGGAGCAGCTGAAGGCAGGTATTCCCAGGGTGCTCTATGCCAGGGTACCCTGGAAAGTTGTTTGGAGCCAAATTAATGTCAGCCTGGATCTTTACACCTGTGTCACCTTGGTGAGATGGCTGGAGCTATGGTGAGCACTGACTGGGGGTGTTGCAATATGTGCCACACTGGGGCTACCTTAGTGGGATGGCTGGAGCTGGTGTGGGCTAGGGTCCCCAGGCTCACTGAGGCAGTAGGCTGGCTAGCATACCTGGACACTGCTCCCGTCTATGCTATGAAGTTGGAGGGGGAAAGTAATGCTCACCATGATGCTCACAAGCCCTTCTGACCTAGAGAGAGTTCCAGCAGCTCCTGCACTGTTTGGCAGGGTTCTAGGGTTGGATTTTTTATATTCTAGTTGCTCTTTTAGACAACAGGTTTTTTTTTTGTGCCTTAGGGCAGATGAATCTACTCATGGTCCCTCAATACTATCCCTCCCCACTGCAGTTTGCAATGTCAGGAGTGGGTGTTCTTTTCATTACCATGTCTCCATCTGTCTTGTTGTTCTCTATATGGTTTATCTTTTATTGCACAGGAGCTGTTCAGTCAGCCCTCAGTTTTTCTTCAGGAAAAATTGCTCCATAAATAGGCATAGATTTGGTATGTTCCATGGAAGATGTTAGTTCAGGGTCCTCCTATGTCACCATCTTGGACCAGAACTCCTTCTGTTTTTGTTTTTGTTTTCTTTAATTCTTATAAACCATCCTAGTGGGGGTGAAATGGTATCTCATTGCAGCTTTGATTTACATTTCCCTAATGACTAAGGATGCTGAACATCTTTTTGTGGGCTTATTGGCAATGTGTATATCTTTGAAGAAATGTCTATTCAAGTCCTTTCCCATTGTTAACTGGGTTGTCTTTTTGTTGTTGAATTATAAGAGTTCTTTTATATTCTGGATACTAAACACTTATCAGATATATGATTTATAAATATTTTCTTCCCTTCTATAGGTTGTCTTTTCACTTGATTGTCCTTTGATACATATGTTTTTACTTTTGATGAAGTCTAATTTATCTGTTTTTTTTCTTTTGTTGCTTGCGTTCTTTGTGATATTTAAGAAACAATTGCCAAACTGAAGGTCATGAAGATTTACCCCTATGATTTCTTCTAAGCATTTTATGTTTAGCTCTTTGATTGTGTTGAGTTAATTTTTGTACATAGTGTGAAGTATCTGCAACTTCATTCTTTTACATGTGGCCATCCAGTCTTCCCAGCATCATTTATTGAAGAGGATAGCCTTATCCTATTGAGTAGTCATGGCAGTCTTGTTGAAAATCAACTGACCATAAATTTGAGGGTTTATATTTGGACTCTATTGTATTCTATTGTTCTATGTGTCTATTTCTATGCTAGTACCATACTGCTTTGATTGATGTAGCATTGTAATATGTTTTAAAATTGGAAAGTGTGAATCCTCCACCTTTGTTCTTTCTCTGAATTTTTTGACTATTTGGGTACCTTGCAATTCCATATGAATTTTAGCATAAGCTTTTGCATTTCTGTGGAAAAAAAGGCTGTTGGTTTATTGATAGGCTTTGCATTTAGTCTGTGGATTGTTTTGAGGAGTACTGCCACTTTGACAATATTAAATCTTCCAATTCATGAACACAGGATATTTTCCCATTTATTTATGTCTTCTTTAATTTATTTCAGCAATGTTTTATAATTTTTAGTTGTATATATCTTGTATTTATTTGATAATAAAGAAATGGTATTTGGAATTTGGTAATAATAAATGAAATTTATTCTTATGTATTTTACTGTTTTTGATACTATTTTAAGTGGAATTTTAAAATAATTTCCATTTTAGATTGTTCGCTACAAGTATACAGATGTTCAAATAATGTTTGTGTTGATCTTTTACCCTACAACTTTGCTAAATTTCATTGGTTCTTTTTTAAACCATCTATTTGCTGAGATATCCTTTTTCTTTTCTGTGGCTTTTTTTGGTCATTTGTTTTGAATCATTCATAATTGCTTATTGAAACATTTTTATGATGGCTACTCTAAAACTTTTGTCAGATCATCCTGATATTTATTTTATCTTCATGTTGACATCTACTCATTGTCTTATTTTATTTAGTTAGTCATCTTCTTGATTCTTGTTACAAGTGACTTTTTAAAAAGATTTATTTATTTGAGAGAGAAAGAGCATGAGTGGGGGAAGGGGCAGAGGGATAGAATCTCAAGCAGACTCTCCACTGAGTGTGGAGCCCCACATGGGGCTTGATCCCACAACCCATGAGATTATGACCTGAGCTAAAATCACAAGTCGGACACTTAATCAACTGAGCCACCCAGGCACCCCTACATCTACAAGTAAATTTTGATTGAAACCTGGATTATGAGGCTCTAATTTCTATTTAAATCTTCTACTTCAACTGGCCTCCTCTAAGATCACTCCATCAGAGGAAGTGGGAATGCCACTTTGTTACTGCCAGGGGGAAGTATAAATGATTTCCCTACTTGGTCTTTTTTGATGCCCAAGAGGGGGTGCTTCATTACTGCTGTAAAAGGGTAAAGTTTTGTCTTCCCATTAGGCCTACCGTGATACCTCCCTGAATGAGAGGATTAGGTGTTCCTCATTACTAGCTTTTCCCAAGTGTTATCCTCTGACACCACCAGATGACAGCCTCCTTATCACTGGGTGGTGGTGAAAGTCTTGAATCTTCTCTAAACCTTTTCTGACACTACCCTAAGTGAGGAGGGGAAGTGGTGCCTTCTTATTGTCAGATGGAGGAGGAAGTCCAGGTTCTCCACATGGTCTTCACTGACATTAAGGTGGCAAGAGTCAGCAGGTGGTGGGGAGGAGGAGGCTTATTACATCCCAGTAGGGATGAAGTCCTAGCTCCTTGCTTGGTCTTCTGTGACTACACTCTAGCAGAGTTTTTGAGGCACTTCATTATAGCCTGGCTAGCATGGAAAACTTACCTTCCTACTTGGCGTTTGCTGACATGTGTATGACCACAGCTTTTTCCTGTGGTGTTTGGCTAGAATTGACTGTTTATTGTCTAAAAGTGTTTTGTCTTTTTAGGCTGCTTCTTTCCTGGTCCTTTGGCTAGAAAAAGCAATATTTTGGGGGGGCTTTTTTTTTTTTTGTCTAGGTCCATTGGCATTTTTCAGTTGTGGCTCCTCTAGCACCTAGTCCGGGATATACGAGGCAAAAAGAAAACCAAGGGAACTCACCATCATGATATCTTTAGACCCTGAGATATCTAGTCAGTCTGATTTCTGTCTTCCTTTCTTGTGCGTGTGTGTGCAATATATATATATATATATATATATAATACATATACAACTATATATATATTCCATATATAAAGTTGAACTTAATGGAAGGTAGAAGAAATAGAGAAAAGTATGTCTATTACACCTCCTTAGAAAAATAAGTCTCTAAAGAGGCTTTAGAACAAATCAGTGTTGGTTATTTCTTAAGAAATTTTCATTTTATTCTCCCTACATACTCATAATGGAAGGGAAATAATATTCATGTATTAGAGATAAATTGAGGTGCAGAAGTGTTAGACACTTCTCCATGTCAAGTAGTGATTTCTAATTGAATACAAGGAGAGAGCCCCAGTTTTTCTGACCAATAACTTAGGGTATTTCTATTAGATCATACTTTATAGTCCAAACAAACTTCTAGTCTTTTATGTACAAAGAAAGGATTTTGTTGTAATAACAGGATGCGTGCATGCTACAGCATGCTATGGCAACATTGAGAATTCTTGAAGAGGTAGAGAAACTTCAGCCATGGGGAACCTCAACCCATGTGCTATGATCAGATACAACATAACTTGGGTGCAGCAGCACCTATTGTAGGGATCCATATTGCTGACATGAGGTAAATGACTTAAAGTAAATTTTCTGGTAGGAATTCCTAGTCAGTATACATTTTCCAAGTATGGTTCCTGGGGCAAACACAAATCTTCAACCACAGGTCAATTTATAAATGTAAAGTTGAAAGTGGTCTCAGCTTTTTAAAATGAATCCTGCTGCTTCTTAGAGCTAGCAGTCTGAAAGTTATCAATCTGTGCTGGGTGGCTCTAGGAGCAAAATGAAGAAACAGCAGCAATTAGAGGCAGACAGCTTGCATCCTAGTATAAGACTTTTCAAACTACCAAAGCTATCCATTATGGTTTGGACTGCCTCATTGGGTAGTGAATCCTTTTTCACTGGATAGCTTCAAGCCAAGGTATACTGTAGAATTGATTCTTGCACTCAGTGGGCACTTGGTCTATATGAGTTCAGAAATCTTGACTTACTCTAAGTTTTTATCATGACTTCTTGTGTGAAATCAACTCGGCAATACCCTTTCTTTCCATCTTAGTCTGCTCAGGTGGCTTTCAGCTTTCACAAAATACCATCAACTGGGTGACATAAATAACAGAAATGTATTTTCTCACAGTTCTGGCAGTCTGAGATCAGGGTGCCAGCATGGTCAGATACTGATGAGAGTTCTCTTCTTGGCTTGCAGATGGCCACCTTCTCGCTATGTGTGCACATGGCCTTTCTTCCATGAATGTGCCTGGAGAGACAGAATTGCTTTTACTTCCTCTTCTTATAAGGGCCACCAATCCTATTGGCTTAAGACCCCAACCTTGTGATCTCTTTTAACTTCCTAAAAGCTCTATCTCCAAATACAGTCCCTTTAAGGATTAGGACTTCAACATATGAATTTTGGGGCACGTAATTGAGTCCATGGGTCTCTATGCTATTCCTGCTCAAGTTGTGTGTGTGTGGGTGTGGGTGTGTGTGTCCAAAACAGTTCACTAGGATACAAGATTAGGGAGCTTGTTACTTGACTGTCTGATTCATCTATGTAGTTCTCAAAGTGATTTGGGATAGTGCTTTTCACATAGTAAGTTTTCAATATATGTTGAATGAATGAGTAAATGAATGAAGCACTTACATGTGGAATTAAATGTTTTAGCTCTAACAGAAAAACACCATTTCCTTCAAAGGTTTATTATTCACTAAAATGTCCCAACTCCTTAACATGGGTTCTAAAGTTCTTTGTAATCTAGTTCCTGCTCACATTTTCTGCTTCATCTCCCACCTTTCCATTCCTATCACCTAGAACCCAGCCACACCAAATTTCTTGCACTTCCCTGAACACATTAATTTCTTTCACACCTCCAAACTTCTGCCTGTGCATAAGTCCCTTTGCCCAGGATAGTCTTTCTTTCTTTTTTTAAAAAATATTTTATTTATTTATTTGAGAGAGAGAGAGAGAGAGAGAGAGAGCATGAGTGGGGGGAGGGGCAGAGGGAGAAGCAGACTCCCCACTGAGCAGGGACACCCCGCCCCCTGGAAGCTGGACTTGATCCCAGGACCCTGGGATCATGGCCTGGGCCGAATGCAGATGCTTAACCAACTGAGCTACCCAGGCACTGCCAAACTGGTCTTTCATCTTTTCACCAGGTAATTCCTTCAAGACTCAATTCAAACGTCACAATCTTTATGAAGACCTTTCTGATTCCTCAAGAAAAAAAATAGCAGCTCATCCCTTTGTGGTTCCACAGCATTTTATTCATGCCTCTATAATAGCCCTTTCCACATAGACTTGTACTTATTTATTTATATCTGTTGCCCCCACCAGACTGTGAACCACTCAAGGGCAGAAAGCCTTATCTCTTTGTACTCCTAGCACCTACTAAATATTACATAGTGGGTGTTCAGTAAATGTCTGAAACACAAGTGCTTTTGAGCTACACAATCTGATATTACTTTGGCTACTTTTTTTATTTAGAAGTGAAGTTTAGTTTTATTTAAGACATCAATCATATGAAAATAAGATAAATAGCAGAATGAGNNNNGACTCGTAGTTGTAATTTTCTTTTTCTGATTCAACATGATTTTGATTTTGGCATGTAGCCTTATAAATTAATGGAATTAATACACACTACATCTAGAGAAAGGTAGTTAATTCAACTTTCCAGTAGAAATATTAAATCTGTGCATTTTTTCTAGATAGTTTCTATGTGGACATATGTGACAAAGATCTGTTCCTACATTTCCGATGTGGTCACTTGATAAATTCAGTTAAAGAAGATGTTTTTCATCAAATTTTACTGAAGATGTTTTTCATCAAATTTTAAATTTCTAATATCAGTCCTGTAATAAAAATTGAGAGATATGGAAGAGTAAGGGAGCAGAGATTAAAAAGGAATTGGCATGGTTTTATACGCAGAAAAAAAAGGAGATCCAAACAAAAGATGAGAAAAATAGTTAACCACTACATCTCTACCTACATGAATTTGTCCATGTTGGCTAAATTAAAATTGGAACAATATTTTGGCTGATATAAACTGAAATAGAAGAATTATCTTTCTAGTCTCTATTCCCTAGATAAGTGCTTCTCAGTATGGTCCCTGCACCAGCAGCATTGATATTGCCTCATAGCTTATTAGAAACTCAAATTCTTAGATCCCACCAAAGAACTGCTGAATCAGAAATTCTTGGGGTGGGGCTTAGCAATCTGTGTTTTGCACAAGCCCTGCAGGTGATTCTGAGTGAATTCAAGTTTGAGAACGAACTACTGCTCTACATTTCTGGACTTCATAAATTCCCTGGATAATCACCTATCTTCCTTCCTCATTTTTTCCTTTAGGGGGATAATGATATATTGTTTTCTGGTGTTAACTATTATTATTATATTATAATGACTGTTCCAGCTCCCTTTGTCCCTGTGCTTTATAATGCTTGGATTCCTACACCAGAAGCCCCAGATTGTTTTTCCAATCCTTTGATCCTTAACTTGGCTCCTCATTCTTAGAATATAAGCTTTATCTTCCTAGCTTTAAAAACCTGAAAAACACACACTCAGATAATAGAAATCACATATAATGCTTTCAGGGTGTGCAGAATGTGTGTGAGAATGAACTCTAGCTTAAAGTCCTGTTATCCCATTTCTGGGACTCTGTCTTAGATATAATAAAAGAAGGGTGGAGGTAAATATCTACAGTTTTTCATCGTAACCCTGGTTGTCATAGTGAAAAATTGGATAGTTCAAATGTTCATTAACAGGGGGATGATTGTATAAATTATGTTAAATTCATGTTATTGAATATTATATATCTGCTAAAAATGTATTAGCACAGTATATACTCATACAGAAAGCTGCCTGATGTACTGTAAAGTGATAAAAGTAAAACCAAGGTGCAAAACAGTATTGTTTATATGTTTTCACTACTTGAGAGAAAAAGAACGCTTGAATTTACAGCATGGACATATCTTACTTTTACGATATAAAAGAAAGCACAGTCTATATTTATTGACAACAAATGATCATCGCAATATGGTTTTAACTGCAAAAAGAGCGCACTCCAAAACAGGATGCAGCAAGAGCTTTTGAAATGATGTGCTTTTCTCAATGGGGCTTGAGTTGCATGGGTGTATGCATCTCATTAAATAGTACCACTAAAATTTGTGTATTTCAGTGTATGTAAATTTTATCTAATTAAAGAGGTGTGCAGAAGAATGAAACTGGGCCCCTCATTTCACCATATACAAAAATCAACTCAAAATGGTTTAAAGTCTTGAATGTTATGCCTGAAACCATAAAACTCCTACATGAAAACATAGGGAGTAAGCTTCTCAGCATTGGTCTTAGGAATGACTTTTCTGGATTTGATACCAAAAGCAAAGGAAACAAAAGTAAATATAAACAAGTGGAGCTACATCAAATTAAAAAGCTTCTGCTCATCAAAGGAAACCATCAACAAAATGAAAAGGTAACCTACAGAATGGAATAAAATATTTGTACACTATATATCTGATAAGGGTTTAGTATCTAAAATATACAAGAAACCTATACAACTCAATATCCAAAAAAACCCCCCTAATTTAAAAATGGTAAAAAGACATGGAAACAACCTGTGTCCATTGATGGGTGAATGAATGAAGTCGTGATATATATTGTATATATATTTCAACCATAAAAATGAGGAAATCCTACCACTTGCACCAACATAGATGGGCCTTGAGGGCATTATACTAAGTGAAATAATTCAGAAAAAGACAAATAAGTATCATCTCACTTCTATGTAAAATCTAAAAACAAAAAAACCCACCAAACTCAGAGCAAAAGAGAATAGATTTGTGGTTACCAAATGTGGAGGTGGGGAGTTGGAAAAAGGTGGTCAAAAGGTACAAAATTCTAGTTATAAGACAAATAAGTACTAGGGATGTAATGTACATTATGCTGACTATAATTAACACTACTGTATGATATATTAGGAAAGTTAAGAGAGTAGATCCTAGAGTTCACTTCACAAAGAGAAATTGTTTTTCTTTTCTTTTTATTGTATCTATATGAGATGATAGGTGTTAACTAAACCTATTGTGGTAACCATTTCATATTATGTGTAAATCAAACCATCACACTGCATACCTTAAACTCATACAGTGATATATGTCAATTATTTTTCAATTAAACTGGAGAAAGTGTTCTTTAAATAGACATTTTTCAAACACAAAACCATACAAATGGCCAACAGGTACATGAAAAGATGCCCAACATCACTCATCATTAGGGAAATGCAAATCAAAACCACAATGAGCTCTTACTTCACAGCTGTTAGGATGGCTATTATCAAAAAGACAAGAGATAATAAGTACTGGTGAGGATATGGAGATAAGGGAACCCTTGTGCACTGTTGATGGGAACGTAAATTAGTGCAACTATTATGGAAAACAGTATGGAGGTTCCTCCAGAAATTAAAAATAGAATTACCATAGGACTCAGCAGTTCCACTTCTGGGTATATATCCAAAGTAAACCAAATCATTATCTTGAAGAGGTATCTGTACTCTGATCTTCACAGCAGCCTTATTCACAATAGACAAGGTATAGAAACAACCTAAGTGCCTGCCCATTGATTGATAAATAAATGAAGATAAATGTGATATATCACATAATATTATTCAGCCTTAAAGAAGAAGGAAATCCTGTCATTTCTAACAACATGGATGAAACTGGAGGGCATTATACTAAGTGAAGTTAGCCAATGACAAATACTGCATGGTGTCACTTATATGTGGAATCTAAAAAAATAAAAGTTGAACTCATAGAAACAGAGAGTAGACAAGTGGTTGCCAAGGGCTAGGGAGGTGGGGGAAATAGGGATAAATTGGTAATAGGACACAAACTTTCAGTTATAAGATATTTAAGGTCCTAAGATCTAATGTATAACATGGTGACTATAGTTGGTAACACTGTGTTATAAAACTGAAAATTGCTAAATGGAACAGACAAAAATGAGCAAGTCCCTTCTTTCTGCTTCAGCCTTGCAGTCTCCTTCTAGCACTTGCTATTGGCAGATCCTGATGTGAATCCAGTTGTCAAACGTAGAAATGTAGTTTTCTGACTCCCAGCCTCAGCATCACATTGCATAGTATAGAAGAGTTGGTCTGCGTTAAGACACCATAACTTAATGACTGGCACACCCCTTAAATGCTTCTCCGAATCAACTCTTACTTTGTCCAGTAGGAGCTCTACCCTGCACCAGAGTGATCTTTTCTGTACAATTTTAATGTTTTAAAAGTTCATGTATATTCAGCAAAAAAATAGATATTTCCATTTAAAAATTTAATTAATTGATTTTAATGATGACAGATGGTATAATTTAAGGCGGGGGATGAGAGCTTTCCATCCTCTGAATACCTCTGGGGTTCAGGAGCTACCTACTTTAAGAAATAGTCTGTTCTATTATTGGAAAGGCTCTGATTGTAAGAATGTTTTTGCTTATAACAAACTGAAATCTGCCTGCCTCAATTTTCATCTTACTGGAACAACACTGAATAAGATGGCATTCTACTACATAGTGATCTCATAGTATAAAGGAAACTTAAGCAATTAACCATGGCGCAAAGTGTTGGTGATGACATAGACAAGGAGCAATAGTGATAGCTATAACAAGAGTTTTTGAAAAGAAGGCACAATAATTTCTAAGGTATTTGACCCAGGCACTACCTGGAGTGAGAAATGACAAAGCCACAGAAATTCATCTGAGACCTTTCTGGGGTCTTCAGTTGTTCTCAGCAGGCCTGGGTGCGTTGTCTTGTAAGGGGCGCTATATTTCTGGTGATTCTGCTTAGCAGGAACACCACTTGATGGTACAAACTAGGACTGAAATAAATAGCTGTGCCACTAGAAATCCTCAGCAATCAGAAAACAATGAAATTCTAATCAAACTATCAAGATGATGATAGTTTAAGTATGTGATTTTATTATGCCTGAGATTTATGTTTGAGGGAAAACTTGCCAAGTTTGCAGATGATGCTAAATGACACAAGGGCTGCTAGATATTCTCAAAGACAGAATTCAATTCAAAATGACTGTGACTAATTAGGGAAAATGCCCCTCAAGATACAGGATAAAACTTAAAAGGGAAAAATGCAAGTTGTTACTTCTGGGACGGACTGATAGTTAGGTACCTGTGTAAAAGATACAAAAGTGAGTAGAACGAAAAGGATCAGAATTTACCTAAACCTATAACATGAAGCTCTTGTGGGGAAAGTATCCAACCAAATACCAGGCTAAAATTAAGATAAAATAGTTCTGGGAGATAAACTTTTATATTATAAAATTTTCAGAGCTCTCTCATTCTTTCTCTGCCCTTTACCCATTTATTTATACCTCTCCTTTTATCCAAAAAATAGACATCTGATGACATATAAAATATAACGTTAATTTTTAAAATAGCAAAAAGAGAGATAAACAAGTATGGGGATATAAGAAGACTAGGAATGGGGCTCAAAATGCAAATTGTGAAGAAATATGTTCTATTGGTGGAATGCAAATTTAACTTTAAAACTTACTTGCTGCTAATTAAAAAGAGAAGAAAGAAAAAAAGCAGGCCAGTTACACAGTTTAGAAGTGTATGGTGTTTATAGTAGGCCACTGTAGTATTAAGGTGTGGACAAAGTAGAGATGTGATTAAAGAAATTGAAATATCAGTCTTATGAGGAAAGGTTAAAGGAATTTGATTTATTTAGCTTAAAGAAGAGGAAACTAGGGGGTGACTTAATGGCTATTTTCAAATATTTCAGTGGACTTTATGTGAGAGATTCAAAGTACTGGTTTCTGTGCCCATGGAGAATAATAAAAAGGAAATGGACTTTAAATGACAATCTGGGAAAAAATTTGCAACATACCTAACAATAAGGATTCATATCCATAGTATATAAAGCACTTCTACAAATTAGTTAGAATACTTAAAAAGCAACTTAATAGAAAAATGGCCAACAATATGAACATGTAAATTACAGAAGAGGAAGTACAGAAGACCAATACAAATGAAAAGATGTTCAACTACACTAGCAATGAGAGAAAATACAAATTATATTAACAATATTTTCCCCCTCATCAGACTGGAAAACTTCAAAAAAATGTTAATAACAAGTGTGGAGAAGAATATGGAGAAATACACATGCTCACAGTCTGATAGTGGTATAGCCACTTTGGAGTATAATTTGGGTGTGTATATTAAAATGGGAAACGTCTATGTCCTACAACTCATCAGTTTTACTGATTATTAGAGTAATTAGTGTTATTCACTGTTAGTTCACCTCGCCTTCTGGACACTCAGTAGGACAGCATTCAGTTGCTCTCTCATGGTTGCTCAGGACAATATGTCTAATTCTGGTCAGTGAGTTGTTACTTCTGTGACAAGTGGGAAACTCTGAAGAGTTCTCTTTCCTTATGCCATGGAAATTGTCAGTGTTCAAAATGGTGACTGCTCCAACAGCTTGAGTCCCTAAGTCCAATAAGCAGAGCTCTCTAACCCTCAATGGATATGCATCTTGAGCAAAAAATAATACCTTTTTTCAGTCATATATCAATGTAGAGAGAATTCAAAGAATTACTAAGTTAAAAAACATACAAAATTATATACATAATATGATACCATTTATGTAAAAAAAACAAGCCACAAAGTAATTTATATATCCTCTATAGTTAATGTATATTATTGCCAATGCACAGAAAAGAGTCAAAAAGAATACACACCATAACATGCACACTCAGAATGGTGATTGCTTTGAGGACAGGACTAATTAGACCAGATTTGGGAATGGTGGTAAAAGGGGAGTTATTCTACTCTGATTTTTTTTTAATTTTAAAGGAAGACTATATTAAGTTTGAAAAAAAATCAGAATGTTAAAATAATGTAGCGTAAGGAAGATTTTGTGTGTGTGTGTGTGTTTAAGGGAAGAACTTTTTACCGTTAGTTTTAAAAAATCAATGGAATGTAAACTCAGTGGAGAGTAAATTGGCCATATATATCCGTATAAAAGTGCGCATATCCTGTGATTCTGTATTCTAGGGGCACATGTGCATATAATGTGTATACTAGAATGTTTATTGCAGCACTGTTTGTAATAGCAAAAGGTTGAAAAAAACCTTACATCCTTCATTAGGGGATTGGCTAAATTAGTTGTTTTACATTTCTGCAGTGGAATACCTGGCAGTAGTTTAAAAGAAAGAGGCAGCTCTATATTACTGATATGGAAAGAAAGATGTCCAAGATAGATTATTAAGTGAAATAAGCAATGTAGAGAATATTGTATATAGTATATTATCATTCAGGGATAGCTATATGCTCTTCTCTCCAAACCAACAAATACAGAAGCAGAATGATAACCTCACTGGACAAATTGTTCATCTTGTACAAGATAAGGATGTGACAAAGGGCCTCATCATGCCTGTGAGTTGGAAAACACATCCTACCCCAGCCAAGAAACATCAAAAAGATTTTTACTTTATCTTGAAACATTTACAAGTGTAAAGATAGTAAGGGATTACTTTTTTTTTTAAGATTTTATTTATTTGACAGAGACAGCCAGCGAGAGAGGGAACACAAGCAGGGGAAGTGGGAGAGGAAGAAGCAGGCTCACAGCGGAGGAGCCTGATGTGGGGCTCGATCCCATAACGCCGGGATCATGCCCTGAGCCGAAGACAGACACTTAATGGCTGCGCCACCCAGGCGCCCCAGTAAGGGATTACTTTTGCAAGGATGCCTATACAGGACTAAACAAAACATGTCTAAGTAAGCAATGATTACAGGGTAAACAAGGTAAAATGTAAGCAATGGAGACAACTGGGTAGTGGTAGAAAAGGACCTGCATACCACTGGGAGCTGCTGCAGGAGCCACTGAGGCTGAATAGGAAGATTTCAAGAGTATAGATCCTACACTAGAGGAGACAATACAGGATAACCTGGACCAGTGTTTCTGTAAGTGTGGTCCTGGGCAGTTGTAATAGATTTGTAGGCAGTGTCTAGGTAGTCTATAGGAAGTTTAGGAAGATACCCTGAGATGGAGCAATAGACTACTTTATATTCCTCTATAACTGAGCCAGTTTTCCTCTGGCTTTGGATGCCCCCACTACCACAGGTGAGGAAGCGAATACACAGACCGTGTGCGGTATAAAGTCAGATTGTGGCCTCTATGTACACTTGTATACTAAGATGTGCATTCGCAGGGACCAACAGTCACTATTAGTTGAATGTGGGCAGTTTGTTAATAATATTAAAAAGGTCTCAAATAAGATTGAAATAAAAATGAAAACAAGCTGCAATCCGGCTCTTATGTGTCCATTTTGTAAGTTTTGCTTGTTCTATTACCATTATTATGCTGTGATTCTTGATATGCTGTCTTGGCCCTTAAGGCACTATTTTGTCTTCATCAGGGACTTTGCCCACAGTCTTAAGATTACATCTACAAGGCACATGTTTTATTATCAAGACATTAGTTTCCCCTCAGTATCCTTTCATGGTCAAAAATATAAGCCTTTGCTAGAACAGATCAATTCAAACATTAATAACACAGTAGATAGTTCACATAGAACAGTATTACACAAAGTGTGGTACTTGGACCACCTGCACCAAAAACAACTGGAAGCTTGTTAAAAACTGGAAATCTCTGGGCCCTACCCCAAATTTATCAAATCAATCTTGGTGGAGATGGAGCCTGTGAATCTGTCATTTTAATAAGCTTCCCCAGTTGTGTCTGGTGCACACATAAGTTGAGAAACCACCAGCCTGTATGAGAATTAGGGAGAATAAGGTAGCAAGGAAGAAGCATTTTCCCCCCAAAAAAGTGATCAGTTGAAAACCGATTAAGTGTGTGCAGCAAGGGGTTAGAGGAGTTAAACATTGCCCTAAGTTACCTCACTCGGGATATAAAAAATGATCAAATTTCCTATTTATGATAGAGAAGTTTAGCCAGGAGGAAGCCACAAGAATAAATGTATGCTCATGCTGATCATGACACTGATAGACATCTGCTAGATATCTTTTCGGTAAAGTAAATTCATTAAAAGTACAACTAAATGTGATTGAATTTTGTATCTTTGAAAGTCTTCATATGAATAATTCACAAATCAGGAAAAAACAATCCGTTGTCAGGCCATGCATGTGTCTCCTGATTTTTGGTGCAGAAAATATTGTTGCCTTAGTTATACAGGACTGAACCCAGGGATTAAGCTCAGCGCAGACAAGTAGATTTGTGTGTCATCCACAGAGACGATAATTGAATCCAGGAGACAGATGGTATTGACCCTGGTACAGTAAACCCACCATGTTCAGAATTGTGCAACTTGGTGGTTTCATAATTTCAGCAGAAGCCAATGCTATGGGCAATCAGCACGTAGCTGCTAATCCCTTTTGATAGCACTTTTAGCTTGGCCGATTTATTAATTCAGTCAAGGAAAAGGTACCTCCATCTCTCTTGTTGACATCTTTTAGAATAACTAATTTTTCCCCTCTTCCCATAGTGAAGTGATTTGGGGATCTCTAACAGTTCCTCCAAGAACAGACAGGGCCTCAGTTGTATAGGAATAAAAAGCCTAAATGGGAGTCTTAAGGCCAGTGGGAAATGCTTTGATGTGGAAGTATGGAAACAGATATTATAGAAGAAGCCAAAGATATGAGATACAAACCAAATGAAGACTAATATTCCTGAGGCCCAGACTGGGGAGTGTGTTTAGGGTTATGTAGTTTATTCATGGTATCCGCAGCAGCAGAAAAGTAGACGTGATAAAGAAAAACTATCTTTTGATGTGGCACCGAGGCTTTCAGTGACCTTAATAAGCCAGGTTGAGGGTAGGAAAGTCCAGAGATTTTTAATACACAGTATTAACAACTCACTCCAGAAATTTGGTGATGAAAGATGGAGGTTTAAAGTTTATTGATGTCTACTATGTGCCTGCCACTTTATATTTGTTACCTTATTTCTCCTTCACAACGAAAGTGTGGAAACTAAGGCTCAGAGAAGTGAAGTAACTAATGCAAGCTTAAAACAGCTTATAAGTGACCGAACTTGGAGGTGAACTTAGTTCTGTCTTATTCCAAATGTAGTGTGCATTCCACTACAAGAGGCTGACCATGTGACATTTAACAGGAATTTGGGACCCACCAGCCTTTTATCCTTTAGGTCCCTACTTTGGGCGTGGGAGTAACGTCAAGTAGCAGTTGTGGAGAGTTGGTTGGTTGTAGGTTAGTGGAGAGGACAGAAGGCTTATACTTAGTGAGTATTAACTTAGGCTTAACAACAATTTTGTGATGTACGAGCTATGGTCATTTTGCTGCGGAGGAAAAATGAGGTACAGAGCACTGAAGTAACTTACTCAAGATCATCTAGCTCGTGCATAGCTGTATTCAAACCAAATTTTGTTTGGCTCTAATGCTCCTGTGTTTGCACTATGCCACATTGCCTCAGAGAAATGGAGAAGTCAAGTGTTTGTGCTTATAGATGGAAGAAAAGGAACTAGAAGAGAAGGCTGAGAATGAAGGATCACTTGTTTCATTTCAAACTGATATCCCTCTTGTGTTCCTGAGTTCACTGTCTATTTCTGCCTGCCTGAACCTTGATCTTTACTGTATTATTCAATAAAATCCCTCCATTTTCCCTCTTCTGTATGTTATCATTCCTATTTCAAACTTCTCATTACTGAGGTGTCCTCTTTAACACTAATAATCTGATAGCCTTCTTCTACTGCATCCCTGAAACCACTTGCTAGCACTTGTTCAAGTGCTTGTTCTTTATTATCTCTCTCTTTATTCCAATCAATTATGTAGGACAACCCCAAATCCCTACCAAATCTTAGAACCCATTTTCTCTTACCTCTCTAGATCATCTCACCAGAGTGGGACTCTGGCTTTCTCCTGCAAACACAGATATCTTGATTAACTCACTAAGGAGGGCTTTTTCAACTCAATGGTGTTCCTTTCAACTCACTGGAATTGACAAGTGTGTGGTGGCACACCCAGAGCTTCATCTTAGAACATATACCATGAGACAGCGAAGGTACATGAGGACCCTACTGATTATTATTCCAACTTTCCCCACACCACATTCTTCAGAGAAAAAATGTGAGGCCCAGAGGTTTTTACATAATCTGTGTATATCTCAAGGTTCATTCATATATGAATCATAAATATGGTAGCCTGGACCCACTTCTCTCCTTTCTACCTCTTTATCACCTTCTCTTTTTTTTTATGATAGTTAATTTTTTTTATTTTAATGTTTTTTTATTATATTATGTTAGTCACCATACATTACATCCCTGGTTTCTGATGTAAAGTTCGATGATTCATTAGTTGCGTATAACACCCAGTGCACCATGCAATACGTGCCCTCCTTACTACCCATCACCAGTCTATCCCATTCCCCCACCCCCCTCCCCTCTGAAGCCCTCAGTTTCTTTCTCAGAGTCCATAGTCTGTCATGCTTCATTCCCCCTTCTGATTACCCCCCCTTTATTTATCCCTTTCTTCCCCTACCGATCTTCCTAGTTCTTATGTTCCATAGATGAGAGAAATCATATGATAATTGTCTTTCTCTGCTTGACTTATTTCACTTAGCATTATCTCCTCCAGTGCCGTCTCTTTTGTGGATAACTAGCACCTAGAAGAACTTTTTTTCCCCTCTCTACTTCTTCCATTGCCATTTTGTCAGCAACATTTATGCTGGGCAGTCCAGCAATCAATATTTATTCTTGGTGACCTGTCAGATGTCACAGATAGATGAGTCATCGCTCATCTAAACTTTGTTAATGTTTGCCTTCATGCGACACTTGCTGTTCACCAACAATAATAAAACTTCATTCAGCCCAGCTCTATTTCAAATCACAATCTTCAGAACAAGCTCTCTGATTTCACTAATACTCAGTTGCTCTGACTCTACTTACTTCACTTAGATCATTGATTCTCTTTATGCTTTGCTGGGCTCCCTTTCCAGCCTGAACATCATCACTCACTCCCACATCTTGTGTAGCTCTCGAGTTCTTGATAACCCAACTTCACATCTAACTCATTAATCCTTATCTCCAGGATTTTCTGTAACAACCTCTAGCTAATTAGTATGCCCTTACCTCTTCAACTATCTTTCCTATCCGTGGTGTATCTCTACCTTGCCTACCATGCTAATGTGTCTCTGCTTTTGCCTATTAACCAACTCTCTTCTTAGGTTTTTACCCCTAAATTTTCTGTGTGATACTTACCTATCTACCACTGGTCCATTGTTCCCAGTTGGACAGGTAAGCTAACTATGTACCCCATAGTAAATCTTGGTAAGCATATCAATCACACCATACACTATTTCTGCTACTTCCCTGGTCTTTTCTTGTATTTGTTTGTATTCTCTCCCACTACAAATCTGGCTCATTCAAGAGAAGGAAAAAAATGAAGTGGTTAACATGTTCTGCTTTAAAATTAGCAATTTAATGGAAGAAAATGATATCTAATAACAAAGGCCTTAATTGCTACTCTTGTCTTTGGTTATAGCATGTAGTATATAGAAACATGAAGAAAACACTTCAGTTGAAAAATTTGTACTTACGTGAGTTTGGCAGGTCAACCTAGACTAAGGTGTATTGATTTATAGATAGCCAGATGATAGTCATGGACAGGAGTTCATGTCTTCCATAGGGAGGAACAATTAGTAAATTTAAAATTTGGAGTTCAGATCACACTTATAATGTGAAAATAACCATTTGTTAGCTAAAGTTAGGTGCTATGCCTTGATTATAATGATGAATATATAAAATTATTGATGGAATCTGTTACCCATTCTATGAAATATAAGACACATGAACTTCAAATATTGATATAAATTTTAAACATGCTGTTGTTTAACCATAGGAATTAATGACTTAAATGAAGGCAGATTCTCTTTCTAAAATCAAACAAATGAATGGTCTTAGTTGTAAAAAGGGAGACTGTTCCTTATTTATGAATGTGTTCCTTGTCCTTCAGTGTTGGTTGGCTGTATTAAAATCTTCATCTCCTGTCTTTTCTACTGGGAAGGGATGTTTACCTTTTCTAGGCCCCACCACACCTAAATTTGTTTGGCTTCTGCCAAACTAAACCAATTCTTTGTTATTTCCTAAATATATGCTTTAATGTAGGTAGAGCTTTGGAGAGCTTTAGAACTTCCATAACCTCTAGCAACCCTTCAAAGTGTTGTGTCTTCTATGAAAAAGTGGCTTTGTCACTTTAAGAGACATTCCCTAGAACTTTGTACCATTTAGATTATTGTCCCAAGTTCCCCTATATATAATTTCTAGACTTGTCACTGCCTTTAACAATGCTAGTCTCTGTGCTTACACAATTACTTCCCACTCCCTTCACAGTTTGACCAACTTCTACTCTTCCTTTAAGAACCACCCCAGTCCCCAGCACATGCACCCCAATGTTCATAGCAGCAATGTCCACAATAGCCAAACTGTGGAAGGAGCTGAGATGCCCTTCAACAGATGAATGGATAAAGAAGATGTGGTACGTATATACAATGAAATATTACTCAGCCATCAGAAAAGATGAATACTCACCATTTGCATTGACGTAGATGGAATTGGAGGGGATTATGCTAAGTGAAATAAGTCATGCAGAGAAAGACAATTATCATATGGTTTCACTTATACGTGGGACATAAGGAATAGCACGGAAGACCAGGGAAAGGGAGGGAAAACTGAAGGGGAAGAAATCAGAGACAGAGACAAACCATGAGACTATGGACTCCAGGAAACAAACTGAGGGTTTCAGAAGGAAGGGGGTGGGTGGGTGGGGTAGCCTGATGTAGGGTATTAGGAGGGCACATGTTGTGATGAGCACTGGGTGTTATGCACAACTAATGAATCGTTGAACACTGCATCAAAAACTAATGATGTACTATATGTTGGCTAACTGAACATTATACTAATAAAAAAAAGGAACCACCCCAAATATTACTTTCCTGGACCCAAAATAGTGGATTTTTCTTTTGTGATCTTATAATGTTTTGCTAAAACTATAGCATTTCTCAATTTATATTCTAACGATTTATTTACTTGAATGTCCCCCACAGTAGACTGTCAGCTTTCATATGCAAGAATGATGTATTTTATAACCTCGGCTCCTAGAACAGTGCCTGGCATAGGTGCTTAATTTGTTATTTAAAACATGAATACATTACGTTGTAAATAATAATTGTGAAATGTATTAACAAACATGTCCTCCTCAATGTAAATAATTTTTATTAAATGCCTGCTGCACGAGATATTGTACAGGATGTATTATGAACTAATCAGACATGAGTTACTTACATAATCTAGACATTCAAAACCTCATAAATTCTGATTATATTAATTCAGAAATTGAGACAATCCAGATGAACCAGCCTCAAGATTACCTTGGTTAGAAATTCCTCTTCATTTTTGCAAAATAATAGTAACTGTATTCAAGGACCCTAGAAAAAAAACCCTTAAAGGGTTTTATATAAAATAATTGATATCCTAATTAATGATCATTCTTGTCTATTTTCATTAAAGCAGATTTCCTTAAGGACTTTTCTTAGCTTTTGTTAGCTTACGTTGAATTACAATATGTACTTGAGGGTAATGACACTGGGGAAGGAACTGAAACTGGGAAAAGAGTATAGAATCAAACTTGGACCAGAGCTCACCTAGAAGGGGCCTAGACACAGAACAAGTTACGTTAAACCAAAAGATTTACTGAAATCTCTATCTTCAATTTAAGCCCAAGTATCTTAGAGTCCTCCAATAGATATGTTACTTATCCTTTCACATTTTTCCCCATCCAAATCTATTCTCAGAAAAGTATTTGAAAGAATTTCAAAGAATGTTCCTTATACCATGGCCCCACAAACCCAAATTTAATTTTAATAAGGGTAAAAACTTAAAGTAGAAAATAAAAATTTTGGTTGTATTTTCAACCAAATGATGGGCAAATACCTGGTTGAGGTGGAATGAATGTTCCCTAGATCTGTGAAATTAGTCATTGGATTAGAAGGCAATAAATAATCCAACTATGACTTTTACCAGCCTTGTCCTGGGTGAAGGCCATGGATGTCGGGATATTGGTTCACCTCCTTGTGATGATACCCATTTTTTTCCCACTCTGACAAAAAGTCCTATAAAAGTTTAAAGGATTTAAAGGGTTATTCTTTATTGTGGTGTGGGTAAATGTGTCCTACTGAACACATATAGGCTTCTAGGGCCCCTTCAGATACAAAGCAAATTTCTCTTCATTTCTAACATTTGAGGAAGCAAGCATTTGAAAGCACTTTATTTCCCTCAGAGGTAGATCTTCTGTGTATCTTTGTTTCTGGCCTCAGCTAACCTTAAAATTCCAGTGTGAACATTCTGTTATTAAATAAGAGTTACTGTATTTTTAATGTGTGAGGCACTTTTCTGCCAGTATTCCAGTTTAACATTACTATACATTTGTTTAATTGGTGACTGGTTTAACGATTGTGTAATCTTTCTGGAAACCTACAATGGAGTAGAGAGCCAGAAATTGATTTTGGTTATAGTTGACATCAAGATTAATCTTTCTCCAAGAGGAAACCAAATGTGTAGTCAACTTGTATGTAGACATGTGGTCATTGGAGGGGATGAAGAAGCTGCTGAAAACAGAGGAACCTAAAATAAAATCTGATATTAATGAAACACCAACAGAATCAGGGTAATAAGATTCCAGTTCCAGCTTTAATGTCTTAACTTTGCCATTGGTGTCCCTATCTGGAAAATGGACAGAATTTCCTTCCCCTGCTTATCTGAAGGGGCTGGCTGAGGATAAATTAGGTATTTAGAGTGTCTTTTAAAAAAGGCACTATTGATGTTTAACAATTAGCTGTTGTTGTAAAAGCAAGCCATAGAATAAGAAAGTTATTTGCAAAAAAAAAAAAGTTATTTGTTATTTGACAGAGGACACATACAGAATATATAAAGAACAGCAACAAATCCATTTTAAAAGACTGTATACCCAATAGAAAAGTGGATAACAGATTTTAGTAGATACTTCTCCAAAGAGGATAGCTAAATAGTCAATAAATATCCAAAGATGTTCAATCTCATTAGTAATCACGAAAATGCAAATTAAGACCACAATGACTTACTACCACAAAAGTCGGAATGGCTAAAATGAGAAAGACAGCAGATATCAAGAGCAGCTGGAACTCATACACTCTAGTGGGAGCATAAATTGAGAAAACTATTCTGGAAAACTCTCAAATTATCTTCTAAAGCTGAGTATATGCTATATGCTATAACCCAGCAAGTTCACTCTTAGGTATTAAACCAACATAAGTGCTCTTATTTGTTTAACATAAGACATCAAGAATGCTCAGGATTGCACTATTTGTAACAGGTAAACATTGGATTCAAATGTTCATCAACACTAAAGATAAATGCTTTATAGTATGCTAAAACACTACACAAAAGTATATATACAGCATGATTCTTCTTAATAAAGAACAAATATAGGCAAAACTAATACATGATGTTATGAGTCAAGATAGTTATTACCCTTTATGATGGAGTGATTGGAAGAAGGCTTGAGAGGGGTTTCTGGGATGCTAGTTTTGTTCTGTTTATTTATCTGGATGCTGTTTACACGAGAGCGTTCAATTCGTGAAAATTCATTGAGCTAAAAACAGGTTTTTAGTCACATTTGTGCATGTATATTCTACTTCAATAGAAATATTTAAAAGAATCACTGATATGCTTTATAAGGGCTCTGAGGCCCCTGGTTGATTCTGGTATTCTTTGCGCATGTGCTAGCAGGAAAATAATTTAACCTCTTTATTTCTAGCTTATCATCTGAAAATGGGTTAATACCTACTCTACCTGGTAGGAATCTATGAGGTTCAATTAATTAATGAACTGTTATAAAGGCGATTAATAAAAGGAGCTTATCTGAAACAAGGTATTATTATTTATTGAAGTGTTTTAAAAAGCAACATAACCTCTTATCTCATGGTCCCTTTTTTCCCCATTGGAATTAGGCATGTAGCCTAGAGTCCTTTTCAATTATTCTCATTATTTTCCATTTAGTTGTACCGGTATTCCTTACTGATTATAGTAGCCATGTAAAGTGTGCAAAAGAAAACCAACCTGTATAATTTCTTTTGAATATGACAACATCAGCAAGTTTTTCCTAAAAAACACTTTGATCCGTTTCCTAAAAAGTTCTACAGTGGTACAAAATATCACTCTTATTTAAAATTCAGTAAACACGCCCTACTGTACGTAAACAAGAGCACCACAACTACTCTTGAAAAGAAAAAGAAGATGGATGGGTGAAGGGGGACTGTTAAAATTGAACAAAATAAATGTGCAGTGCTTTTGACCCACTCTCAGATAATAATGATCTTGCTTATAAGTGCTGCTTCTGCTGATGTCCTTGGAGAAAAATGTACAGTAAAGTTCAATAAAGTCTCAATTTTAAAAGAATTTACTTCCAAGAGCTTTTCAAGAACCCAAACAGCAGCTGGTACAATTGTCCTGTGTTGTTTCCTTGGAGACATCATACTCCTTACAAGAGGAGAACTTCAAAGTCTTATTGGCTGTGACCCTGTATGCACAGACGCCTAGCAGTAGTTAAAACTAGTGAATATTTCAAGAATCTTAAAGCAAAAAACATCAAACTGGTATTACCTAGGCAAGTTAATGAAGTAAGATACTCAGCTTCCTGTTAATACATTCAACAAACCCTATCAGAGGCAGATTTGGATAAGTTATACTCTGCAGCATAGCAAATTAGAATATTATCCTTGTTGATTCTTAGTTTCAAATTCATAATCTCTTAAACAGCTAATTATTTATGGGATAGAGGGGATTTCCTATCTTTAGAGAAAATTTACTTTATCTTATTGTGGAAAGAACACATAAGACCTACCCTCTTAAAATTTTAATTGTACAATATATTATTGTTGAGTATAGATACAATGTTATACAGCAGATCTCTAGAGCTTATTAATCTTGATGGACTGAAACTTTACTTCCATTGATTAGTAATTTCTCATTTTACCCTCTCCACAGCCCCTGGCAACCACCATTCCACTCTTTGATTCTATGAATTTGACTAATTTAGATACTTCATATAAGTGGAATCATGCATTATTTATCTTTCTGTGACTGCCTTATTTTACTTAGCATAGTGTCCTCCAAATTCATCTATGTTGTCACATATTTCAGAATTTCCTTGTTTTTTTTAAAAGCTGAATAGTATTCCATTTTATGTTTATATCCCATTTTCTTTATCTACTCATCTGTCAGTGAACATTTAGGTTGTTTTCACACCTTGTCTATTATAAATAATGCTGCAATGAACTTGGAATTGCTAATATCTCTTCAAGATCTTTTAAAATTCTTTTGGATAAATACCCAGAAGTGGGATTGCTGGATCATATGGTAATTTTATTTTTAATTTTTTTTCTTTTCAAATTTTTATTTAAATTCTAGTTAGTTAATATACAGTGCAATATTGGTTTCAGGACTAGAATTCAGTGGTTCATCACTTACATACAATACACAGCGCTCATCATAACAAGTGCCATCCTTAATACCCTTCACCCATCTAGCCCACCCTCCACCCACCTCCCTCCATCAACCCCTAGTTTGTTCTCTAACTTCTCTTACGGTTTGTTTCCCTCTCCCTTTTTTTTCCTCCTTCCCGTATGTTCACCTGTTTTGTTTCTGAAATTCTACATAGGAGTGAGATCATATGGTATTTGTCTTTCTCTGACTGACTTATCGCTTAGCACGATACACTCTAGCTCCATCCATGTCGTTGCAAATGGCAAGATTTCATTCTTTTTGATGGCTGAATAATATTCCACTGTATATATACACCACATCTTCTTTATCCATTCATCATTTGATGGACATTTGGGCTCTTTCCATAGTATGGCTATTGCAGCATTATTTTTAATTTTTTAAAAAATTTATTCCTAAGTATTTTCTTATTGATATTATTATAAATGGAATTATTTCTTAATTTGATTTTCAGATTGTTCATTGGATCATTAGCTTTTGATGTAGTGTTCCATGATTCATTGTTTGCATATAACACCCCGTGCTCCATGCAATACAAGCCCTCCTTAATACCTTTCACCAGGATATTTTTAATTTTTTTGAGGAACATTCATACTGTTTTCCACATCAGCTGCACCATTTTGCATTCCCACTAGCAGTGTGCAAAGGGTTCCAATTTCTCCACATCTTCAACAATTGTTGTCTTTGTTTTATAATAGCCATCCTGACAGGTGCAAAGTAATATCACATTTTGGTTTTGACTTGCATTTCCCTGAAGATTAGTGATGCTGACCATTTTTCACATACCTGTTGGATATTTGTGAGTCCTCTTTGTAGAAATCTCTATGTCCTTAGCCCATTTTAAAATCAGGTTACTTGTTTTTTTTTTGGTTTTTTTTTTTTACCATTGAGTTGTAGGAGCTCCATATATTTGAAGGTTGACCCCTTTCAGATACATGGTTTGCAAATATTATCTCCCATTTTATAGATTGCCTTTTCACTCTATTGATTGTTTCCTTAGCTGTGCAGAGGCTTTTTAGTTTGATGTAGTTCCTACTATGGTCTGAATGTTTGTGTCTCCCCAAAATTCATATACTGAAATCCTAAACCCCAAGGAAACGGGATTAGGAGGTGGGACCTTTGGGAGGTGATTAGGTCATTACAGGAAGAGCCCTCATGAGTGGGATTAGTGCCCTTACAAAATAGGCTCCAGAAAGATCCCTTGCCCTGCTTTCAATTTTCATATTATTTATTTTTCCTTCCCTTTCCCTATGGAGAATGTGGAGAAAGGGGAACCCTTTTACACTGTTGGTGGGAATGCACACTGGTGCAGCCACTCTGGAAAACAGTATAGAGGTTCCTCAAGAAGTTAAAAATAGTGTGGACATTTTAACAATATTAATCTTCTAATTCCTGAACATGAAATGTCTTTCCATTTGTTTCTGTCTTCTTTAATTTCCTTCATCAATATTTTATAGTTTTCAGTATAGAAATCTTTCACCTCCTTAGTTAAGTTTATTCCTAGATATTTTACTTTTTTCAGTGCTGTCATAATTGAGATTGATTTCCTAAGTTCCCTTTCATATAGCTTATTGTTAACATATAGAAATTTAATGGATTTTTGTATGTTGATTTTGTATTCTGCAACTTTACAGAATTTATCAATTAGTTTTAAATTTTATGGAGGTTTTAGGGTTTTCTATATATAAGATCATGTCATCTGCAACAAAGAACAATTTTACTTCTTCCTTTCTGATTTAAGTGTCTTTTGTTTATTTTACTCACCTAATGGTTCTGCTAGGATTTCCAGTACTATGTGAATAGAAGTGGTGAGAATGGGCATTCTTGTGTTGTTTCTGATCTTAGGGAACACATTCAGTTTTTTACCATTGAGTATGATGTTAGCTACGGATTTGTCATATATGGCCTTTATTACATTGAGATAATTTCCTTCTGTTCTAGTTTGTTGAGAGTTATTATCATGAAAATGTGTTGAATTTTGTTAAATGCTTTTTCTGCATCTACTGATATAACTATGTGATTTCTACCCTTTATTTTGTTAATGTGATATATCACTCTAATTTATTCTCGAATGGTGAAGCATCCTTATATATCAGGGATAAATCCCACTTGGACTTGGTCATGGTGTATGACCCTTTTAATGTGCAATTGAATTTTATTTGCCAGTATTTTGTTGAGGATTTGTATATCTATCTTAATCAGGGATATTGGCTTGTAGTTTTCTTTTTCGTGGTGTCTTTGTCTGGTTTTGGTATAAGCGTAAGTCTGGCCTCATAAAATGAGGTAAGAAATGTTCCTTCCTCTTCAATTTTTTGGAATAGTTTGAGAAGTATTGGCATTAATTGTTCTTTAAATGTTTTATAGAATTCATTAATGAAGCCATGTAGTCCTGGGCTTTTCTTTGTTAGGAGGTTTTTGATTATTGATTCAATCTCCATACTAGTTATAGGTCTGTTCAGACTTTCAATTTCTTTATGATTCAGTCTGGTACAATGTATGTTTCCGGGAATTAATCCATTTCTTCTGGGTTATCCAGTTTGTTGGCATATAATTATACATAGTGGTCTCTTCTGATCCTTTTTATTTCTATGGCATCAGTTGTAAAGTGTCTTTTGTCATTTCTGATTTTACTTGAATTTTCTCTCCTTTTCTTAGTGTAGCTGAGTTTGTCCATTTTTTTTTACCTTTTCAAACATTCAACTCAGTTTTCTTGACTTTTTCTATTTTTTTTCTGTCTTCTATTTCTTTTATTACAGTTCTAACCTGTTATTTCTTTTCTTATACTAACTTTTGGCTTAGTCTGTTCTTCTTTTTCTGATTCCTTAAGGGGTAAAGTTAGGTTGTTTATTGAGATCTTTCTTCTATTTTAATGTAGGCATTCATCAGTATGAACTTCCCTCTTAGTACTGCTTCTACTGTGTCCTATACATTTTCGTATATTGTATTTTCATTTTCATTTGTCTCAAGGTATTTTCTAATTTCTTTTTTTTCTTCTTTAACCAAAAGGTTGTTCAAGAGTGTGCTGTTTAATTTATAAAGACTTGTGATTCTTCTGATTTTCCTTCTGCTATTGATTTCCAGTTTTATCCCATTGTGACCAGAAAACATACTTGATAGGATTTCAGTCATCTTGAATTTTTTTAGACTTGTTTTGTGACTTTGCATGTTATCTATATCAGAGAAAGGGCCATGGACTGAGCTCATACAGGAGAAGACACCCACAACACAGCTCAGCTGGAGATTCTGGAGGCCTCTACCAACTCTCAATCCTCAGAGAAAAACAGGGAGCTGTAGTTCTTGTCTGTTTGCTCTTTGCTGAAGGGACAGAAGGGATGAGCTATGGTGTCTACCAGGCCAGGATGCTACCTCCATTCTCCCATAGGAGGCTAGTTGTGCCAGACCCATCAGAGCTCCAAGACTGGAAAGATGATATTAGTCCTCTGGGAATCCTCCTTAGAAAAGTTGGGATGCTGGACATGTGAACCAATCTGTTCCCTCCCCTGGGTGAAACTGGAAGTTAGGTCTCTTCCTAACTGTATGGTGCTTCACTGGGGACAGAGATTCTGGTGAGAGGATGTATTGAATCTCCCTACCAGCTTCAGTGAATGTGGTTTTGTACTCATTCAAGGTGCAGGAGACTTTCAATTAGATTTTGATTTGTCACAGAGATAATTTGTTCATGAATTGTTGCTGAACTGGTGTGTTTGTGGGGAGAAGGAGGGTTCCAGGGCTTCCTACTTTGCCATCTTGCTGACTTCACTTTCTAGAAAAAATGGTCCTTGACTATAATCAAGTTACAGTTTTGAATCTCTCAACTTTGTTTTCTGTCAATAGAGAATGCCCTCAAGTGGTTCCTTTCATCATATTCTAACTCACCTACCCCATTCTCCTATTTATCCTTATTTTCTTTATTATCCACCATTCGTCCTTCATCCTACTTTCACCTTTCTTTCTTTCTCTTTCTTTCTTTCTTTCTTTCTTTCTTTCTTTCTTTCTTTCTTTCTTTCTTTCTCTCCCTTCCTCCCTCCTTCCTTCTCTTTCTCTGTTCCTTCCTTCCTTTTGCATTCTTTCTACTTTTCTTTCCTAACTGTCACAGTAGACATCTTGTTATGGCAGTGAACAACACAGGCAAAGTTCTTGTCTTTATAAAACTTAAATACTCTATTGTAATAATATATAATATGTTACTGATTGGTAAAGAATGAGGAACCTTGGATTATCCTATCAGCAAATAACATATTATATGGTTCTTCATTTGTCATGAATTCACACAGCTCTGTCTACATAATTATGATTGAAAGTGTTCAGGGATTTAGATGATGGAATTCTTCAATTTAGGTATGAAAACTTTCCTTTTCCCTTAAAAGCATATTTTTTTCCATTCAAATCATCTAAGTAACTGTTTCAACTTTTTGTCTTTTTCTATGTAACAATCACTAAATATTTTTCCTCTTTGAAGTTATCAAATTAGTGAAATGGGTGAGTAACACCATTCTCATTGATCCAGGACAAGAAATTCACTGCAACCTTTGATCTCTTTTCCCTTGTTCACTTTTAATCAGTTCCACTCCATAGTAGCACTGAGATTCCTTTCCTCTCCACTACTTATTATTATCTCTCTGCAATACTTTGCCAGCTGATCTCCCTGACTCTGAAACCTGAGACCACTCTCATCACAATCGTCATATTGACCAATCTAAAGTACAACTCCAGGGGCGCCTGGGTAGGGCAGTGGTTAAGCATCTGCCTTCAGCTCAGGGCGTGATCCCAACGTTCTGGGTTCGAGCCCCACATCAGGCTCCTCCGCTATGAGCCTGCTTCTTCCTCTCTCACTTCCCCTGCTTGTGTTCCCTCTCTCGCTGGCTGTCTGTCAAATAAATAAATAAAATCTTTAAAAAAAATAATAAAGTACAACTCCAGTTGTGTCACTCAAAGCCTGAAATCTTTTGGTGGCTCCCCATTAACTACTGGATGCAGTTCAGAGCCTTCAGACTGGTAATCACAATCCTTCACAACGTGGCCCTAAGGTACCCCTTCATCTTCATCCCTTTCATCCTGAACCCCAGCCAAAACTGAGTTCTTGTTGTTTCTTCAAATACGCCATGTTGCTCATGTTGTTTCCTTTCCTTTAACCCACATCTTTACACATACAATTTCTACCTATCCTGCAGGTTCAAATGTCATTCCATTAAACCTTTCTATATATCCCCAAAACCCAAAATGAAAATAATTTATCATCTTCTAATATCCAAATATTTTATTTGAACATATCTTACAGTATTTACCTCTTTCCAATTTTAATAAAATTTTGCACCATGATTTTAAGCCATTTATATATTTTTCATTTATAAAATAAGTATGCTTTTATTATAATTGCCAAATATAATAATTATAAAAATCTGCCTTCACATATTTGAAACTCATACCCAGTCCAGAGAATGTACAAAAATATTGAAAGAATGAGTGAATGGATAGAATGACTGAATTTTCCCCAGAATATAAGCTGAATACCAAGAGGGCTAATGAATATTGGAAAGCTCTGGGAAATTCTCAAGTGAAAAATGCCTTTAAGTACAAAGTGTACATATTTGACAAATAAAAAATTGAGCCATGAGGAACAATTTTATTTGTGGAAAGAAACACTTGTATCTAGTAAAACAAAGCAAAACAAAAGCAGGCATACAAAATACAGGATAGCTAATCTTGTAGTTATATAAGATGAGAACCAAGCCTCATGAATCCCTTATTCTTTCACTCCTTCTCATTCTTTCCATGAAGTGTCTTGTTTCATGTCCTTTCTTATCCATTCCAATACCTGGGCCCAGAATTTTATATTCTTGTATCTGTACATTTCAAATTGCCTATTGTTCTCACTACATCCATTTTACTAAACCTTACAAATGCTTTTTTTTAAAAAAAGATTTTACTTTTTAAAGTTACCTCTACACCAACACAGGGCTCAAACTCACAACCTGGAGATCAAGAGTCACATGCTTCACTGACCGAGCCCCTTAGGCACCCCTAATCCTTACAAATGCTTTTAGAACAGCTGAAACAGCAAACATTCCCCTACTTAAAACCTTTGTCTACTCTTCATTGCCTACCCAGATAAAGTCTAACATTTTAATAAAGATATTCAAAGCATTTCACAGTCTATTTGCAATGATCTTTGATATTTCTGGCTGCCTGCCCATCATCTTCTGAATAGGATTTCTATATTTAGAAAAATGTCTATGTAATTAGGCTTAGTCTTTATTTTTTTGTTTATGTTTCTTTTACTGTATTATGTTAGTCACCATACAGTACATCCCTGGTTTCTGATGTAAAGTTCAATGATTCATTAGTTGCATATAACACCCAGTGCACCATGTAATAACGTGCCCTCCTTACTACCCATCACCAGTCTATCCCATTCCCTCACCCCCCTCCCCTCTGAAGCCCTCAGTTTGTTTCTCAGAGTCTATAGTCTCTCATGCTTCATTCCCCCTTCTGATTACCCCCCCTTCTTTATCCCTTTCTTCCCCTACCGATCTTCCTAGTTCTTATGTTCCATAGATGTGAGAAATCATATGATAATTGTCTTTCTCTGCTTGACTTATTTCACTTAGCATTATCTCCTCCAGTGCCGTCCATGTTGCAGCAAATGTTGAGAAATCGTTCTTTCTGATAGCTGAGTAATATTCCGTTGTATATATGGACCACAACTTCTTAATCCAGTCATCTGTTGAAGGGCATCTCGGTTCCTTCCATGATTTAGCTATTGCAGACAATGCTGCTATGAACATTGGGGTGCATATGGCCCTTCTCTTCACTATGTCTGTATCTTTGGGGTAAATACCCAGTAGTGCAATGGCTGGGTCATAGGGTTGCTCAACTTTTAACTTTTTAAGGGACCTCCACACTGTTTTCCAGAGTGGCTGTACCAACTTGCATTCCCACCAACAATGTAGGAGGGATCCCCTTTCTCCACATCCTCTCCAACAATTGTTGTTTCTTGCCTTGTCTATTTTTGCCATTCTAACTGGCGTAAGGTGGTATCTTACTGTGGTTTTGATTTGAATTTCCCTGATGGCTAATGATTTTGAACATTTTTTCATGTGTCTGTTAGCCATTTGTATGTCTTCATTGGAAAAGTGTCTGTTCATATCTTCTGCCCATTTTTGATTTGATTATTTGTTTCTCATGTATTGAGTTTGAGAAGTTCTTTGTAGATCTTGGATACCAGTCCTTTATCTGTAGTGTCATTTGCAAATATATTCTCCCATTCCGTGGGCTGCCTCTGAGTTTTTCTGATTGTTTCCTTGGCTGGGCAGAAACTTTTAATCCTGATGAAGTCCCATAAATTCATTTTATCTTTTGTTTCTCTTGCCTTTGGGGATGTATCATGAAAAAGGTTGCTTTGGCCGATGTTGTAGAGGTTGCTGCCTATGTTCTTCTCTAGAATTTTGATGGATTCCTGTCTCACATCGAGGTCTTTCATCCATTTCGAGTTTATTTTGGTGTATGGTGTGAGATAGTGGTCAAGTTTCATTTTTTTGCATGTAGCTGTCCAATTTTCCCAGCACCATTTAATGAAGAGACTGTCTTTTTCTCACCGGATGTTTTTTCCTGCTTTATCAAAGATTAGTTGCCCAAAGAGCCGAGGGTCCATTTCTGGGTTCTCTATTCTGTTCCATTCGTCTATGTGTCTGTTTTTGTGCCAGTACCATGCTGTCTTTGTGATCACAGCTTTGTAGTACAGCTCGAAATCCGGCATTGTGATGCCCCCAGCTTTGTTTTTCCTTTTCAACAGTTCCTTGGAGATTCGGGGCCTTTATGGTTCCATACAAATTTGAGGACTATTTGTTCCAGTTCTTTGAAAAATGTCCTTGGTGTTTTGATCGGGATAGCATTGAAAGTGTAGATTGCTCTGGGTAGCGTGGACATTTTAACTATGTTAATTCTTCCGATCCATGAGCATGGAATATTTTTCCATCTTTTTGTGTCTTCCTCAATGTCTTTCAAGAGTGATTTATAGTTTCTAGAATATAGGTCCTTTACGTCTCTGGTTAAGTGAATTCCAAGGTAACGTATGGTTTTTGGTGCTATTGTAAATGGGATGGATTCCCTAATTTCTCTTTCTTCGGTCTCGTTATTCGTGTATAGAAATGCAACTGATTTCTGAGCATTTATTTTGTATCCTGCCACGTTACTGAATTGCTCTATAACTTCTAATAGTTTGGGAGTGGCTTCTTTTGGGTTTTCCATATAGAGTATCATGTCATCTGCAAAGAGAGACATTTTGACTTCTTCTTTGCCAATTTGAATACCTTTGATCCCTTTTTGTCGTCTGATTGCTGTTGCAAGGACTTCTAGTACTATGTTGAATAATAGTGGCGAGAGTGGGCATCCTTGTCGTGTTCCTGATCTTAAGGGAAAGGCTTCCAGCTTTTCCCCATTGAGAATAATATTTGCAGTAGGCTTTTCATAGATGGCTTTTATGAGATTGAGAAATGTACCTTCTATTCCTACACTCTGAAGGGTTTTAATCAGGAAAGGATGCTGTATTTTGTCAAATGCTTTTTCGGCATCGATTGAGAGGATCATATGGTTCCTGAGTCTTTTCTTGTTGATATGATGTATCACGCTGATTGATTTGCGAATATTGAACCACGCTTGCATCCCAGGTATGAATCCCACTTGATCGTGATGGATAATCCTTTTAATGTACTGTTGGATTCTATTAGCAAGTATCTTGTTGAGGATTTTGGCGTCCATATTCATTAGGGAAATCGGTCTGTAATTCTCCTTTTTGAGGGGGTCTTTGCCTGGTTTGGGGATCAAGGTAATATTGGCCTCATAGAATGAGTTTGGTAGCTTTCCTTCTGTTTCTATTTTTTGAAATAGCTTTAGGAGAATAGGTATTATTTCTTCTTTGAATGTTTGGTAGAATTCCCCAGGAAAACCGTCCGGGCCTGGAGTTTTGTTATTTGGAAGGTTGTTTATCACTGACTCAATTTCTTCATAATTAATTGGCCTGTTTAAGGAATCAATTTCTTCCGGTTTCAATCTTGGTAGTTTATAGGTTTCCAGGAAGGATTCCATCTCTTCCAGATTGCTTAGTTTATTGGCATATAGCTGTTGATAAAAATTTCTAATAATCCTTCCAATTTCAATGGTGTTCGTCGTGACCTCTCCTTTTTCATTCATAATTTTAATAATCTGGGTCCTTTCTCTTTTCTTTTGGATAAGTCTTGCCAGTGGTCTGTCAATTTTATTGATTCTCTCAAAGAACCAGCTTCTAGTCCTGTTGATCTGCTCTACTGTACTTCTGGTTTCTGCTTGATTGATTTCAGCTCTAATTTTGGTCAACTGCTTCCTCGTGCGTGGATTAGGCCTGTCCCTCTGTTGCTGTTCCAGCTTCTTGAGGTGAGAATATAAAAACTGCATTTTAGATTTTTCTATTCTTTTGAGTGAGGCTTGGATGGCTATGTATTTCCCCCTTAGGACTGCCTTTGCAGTATCCCATAGGTTTTGGACTGTTGTATTTTCATTCTCATTGGTCTCCATAAATTGTTTAATTTGATTTTTGATTTCCTGGTTTATCGAGTCATTCCTGAGCAGGATGGTTCTTAGTCTCCAAGTGTTTGAGTTTCTTCCAAATTTTTCCTTGTGGTTGAGTTCCAATTTCAGAGCGTTGTGGTCTGAGAATATGCAGGGGATAATTTCAATCTTTTGGTATCGGTTGAGACCTGTTTTGTGTCCCAGAACATGGTCTATTCTTGAGAATGTTCCATGGGCATTAGAATAGAATGAGTATTCTTTGGTTCTGGGGTGTAGTGTTCTATATATATCTATGAGGTCCAACTCGTCGAGTATGGCATTCAAAGCCTTTGATTCTTTGCTTAGTTTTTGCCAGGGTGTTCTGTCTATTTCTGAGAGTGGAGTGTTGAGGTCCCCTACTATTAATGTATTTTTATTTATATGTCTCTTTATTCTGGTTAAGAGTTGGCTTGTGTATCTTGCTGCTCCCCTGTTGGGGGCATATATATTTATAATTGTCATATCCACTTGTTGAATACTTCCCTTAAGAATAATATAGTGCCCTTCTGCATCTCTAACTATAGTCTGTAGTTTAAAATCCAATTTATCTGATATGAGAATTGCTACCCCAGCTTTCTTTTGAGGTCCATTTGCGTGAAAGATGGTACTCCATCCCCTTACTCTCAGTCTGAATGCATCTTTGGGTTCGAAATGAGTCTCTTGTAGACAGCAAATGGATGGGTCATTTCTTTTTATCCAATCTGCAACCCTGTGGCGTTTTATGGGATGGTTCAAACCATTTACATTAAGACTGATTACTGAGAGATATGATTTTAATGTTGCCATGTTGCCAGTAAAGTCTTTGTTTGTATTGGCTGTGACTTTCTGTTCTGTATCACTCTTGGGGCCTTTTTACTTTTATAGAACCCCCCGTAATATCTCCTGTAGGGCTGGTTTCGTGGTTACAAAATTGGTTAGTGACTGGCGATTCTGAAATGTCTTTATTTCTCCATCAATTCTGAATGACAGCCTTGCTGGATAAAGGATCCTTGGCTGCATGTTTTTCTCTGAAAGAGCTTTAAATATGCTCCCCCAACCCTTTCTCTCATTCCAGGTCTGTGTAGACAGGTCTGACGTAATTCTGATGCTTTTGCCTTGGTACGTGAGAAATTTCTTTGCCCTGGCCGCTTTCAATACTGTATCCTTGCATCTAATATTTGCGAATTGCACTATGACGTGACGTGGCGTAGGTTTGTCGTGGTTGAGCTTGGGAGGGGTCCTCTCTGCCTCTTGGACACGAATGTTTGTTTCCCTTGCTAGATTAGGGAAGTTTTCAGCTACAATTTGTTCAAATATCTCTTCTAGACCTCTGTTTTTCTCCACCCCCTCGGGGATGCCGATGATTCTAACATTGGATCGTTTCATTGAGTCAGTAATCTCCCGTAACCTACATTCGTGGGCGTGGATTTTTTTAAGACCATCTTCTATTTTCATTTTTTCCTCTATTAACCCATCCTCCAATTCACTAACCCGTTCCTCTGCTTCTGCGACCCTGGCCGTCAGAGCCTCTAGTTTTGCCTGCATTTGGCTCATAGAATTTTTAATTTCTGTCAGATTCGCTCTCATTTCTGTCCTTAGGGATTCTATATTCTCAGTAACCTTTTCGTTAATAGTTTTTTCAATTCTACTCATCATTTTGACCATCGTTACTCTGAATTCCATTTCTGATAATTTGGTTACATCCATATCCATTATTTCTGTGGCAGAGGCCACAGAATCACTGTCTTTTCTTTGCTGGGGGGGGCTTCTCCTTCTTGTCATTCTGATGAAGAGAGGTTGCGGGGTTTCCAGAGCCCAAATTATTGACTGGGTCCCAGGCCGTGCCCCTTGTTTTATAGGGATCTTAGGGATGTGGGCTTCTTCTTTAAAGATTTTATTTATTTATTTATGTGGCAGCCAACCAGCGAGAGAGGGAACAGAAGCAGGGGAGTGGGAGAGGAAGAAGCAGGCTCCCAGCGGAGGAGCCCGATGAGGGACTCCTTTCCGGAACGCCGGGATCACGCCCTAAGCCGAAGGCAGGCGCTCAATGACTGCGCCACCCAGGCGCCCGGGTTGTGGGCTTCTTGATTTTTCAGCCTGCCTTCTGTGTTCTGGGGGAGGGGCCTGCCGCGCCAATACTCAGGCAACCCTGTTTGGGTAGAGTCTCCGTGTCCCCTGCGAGGGAGGATGGGGATGGGCACTCTCTGAGCCGGTATTTCCAGGCTTTTGTTCTCTGGCGGCTTTCCCTGGCGGTTTGCTGTGCCTGAGCACACCGGAGCTCCGGTTCAGTCTGGTGGCGCACGTTCCTGGCTCACGGTCTCAAGTCGGCTCTCTCACGGTGCCGTTCCGCGAGTCGGCCCGCTCCCCCGTGCAGGTGTCTACCACTTCCCGGCACCCGAAAGCAGCACCTCCCTCCCCCTTCCGTTTATCTTCCGATATCTGTGCACGGTTTCACATCTCCCCACTTCATACCTCAATACTCAACGCTGGAGATGTTCATTTGTAGAGATCCAGATGTGTCTTCCTGCGTCTCATGCTGATTCCGTGGATGTTCAGGCTGGTCTGGTACCTATCCAACTCGACTCAGGGGACCGGCTGAAAAATGGGTCCCCTACTCCTCTGCCATCTTAACTCCTCAGGCTTACTCTTTAACTACAGATGTCAGAACTCACATTTCTAGCCTCCCTTGCAGCTAGGAAGTAGGCATTTAATTTAGGATCAGCCAAACAGACACACTCATGTGAGACATTGATTTGCAAGTAACATGAAGGAGTTAGCTCTATGTAAAGCTCTCATTTGGCTGGCACAAGAAGCATCCAGCTTTCAGGAGCAGCAGCAACACACAGGTGGCATTGGTCCTGGCAACACCAACAGTTGTAGTTGAGTTTCTAGCACTTAGTGTTTGGCAGTGGCAGAGATGGCAATTTCCTACTCATCACACCAGTTCTGTGGTGCAGTTTTGGGTATTATTCCAGGAAGCCCAGCCTTATACCTGTTTCTTCAGCCCTCCCAATGATACTGTGAACCATCTCGTATCTGTTAATAAATGTTTTTGTTGCTTTTAATAGATAGAGTGGGGTTTGTTGTTTGCGGCTAAGAACTCTAAATAATGAACTCTTTGATTTTAGTTTTACCAATTCCTATCCTGTGTGCTGTCATGACAGATTACTTACTCATGGCTTCATGTCTTTCCTCCTATGTTTCTCTCGTCTTAACATACACTCCATTCTTCCCACACTCTCAAGCCTAGTTTTGCTTTTTTTTTTTTTAACTAGGCTTAGTAATTACTATTACTCTTCAGACTTTGACATTAAAACCCTTTGAGTATATCTCCCAGGACCTTCTTTCACCATCTTAATTTACTTCGCCATAGAGTTCATGGTCTTCTTTAGCATCTCAAATTTTTTTAAAAGATTTTATTTATTTATTTAACACAGATAGAGACAGCCAGTGAGAGAGGGAACACAAGCAGGGGGAGTGGGAGAGGAAGAAGCAGGCTCATAGCGGAGGAGCCTGATGCGGGGCTCGATCCCATAATGCTGGGATCACGCCCTGAGCCAAAGGCAGATGCCCAACCACTGTGCCACCCAGGCGCCCCTAGCATCTCAAATTTGACTATCTTCCAGTGAAGTTTACATGCTGAGGCTGTCCTTGAAGACATAGCACTTGACATATAGTTACCCAAAATGTTCATCAAACAACTTGACTTCACTCTTTTACCAGGAGACTTTTTCTTTAATTAAATGTATGTTTTCATTACAAAAGTAATATGTAAATATATCCTCATTGTAAAAAATTCAAACACAAGAAAAACAAAGAAATTATTTATTGAGGTGAAATGGCCCAAGATGGCAGTGTAGGAAGACCCCGAGTTCACCTACTCCCACAGATATACCAAATCTACATCTACATATAGAGCAATTCCTCCTGAAGACCTGAGGGCTGATTGAACAACTCTGCACAGCAGATAGAGGAACCACATAGATGAAGGGTAAAGGAGAGAGACTTGGTAACAATGGGAACTCTACCCCCAACGCAGTGTACTGCCTTAGAGAGGGATATCACTGAGGGGTCTGCATGCAAGCTTGCCTGTCTTGGAGTATAGCAAAAAAATCCACAGCAGCTTAAAGGGCAACTAGAATATCAGTGAAAGAAATCCATTTACTAACCCTAAAGCATCCATCAAATGGATGGGGAACTGCTGGAACTCTGTCTGGGCTTGTAGATGCTAGTGAGCATCACTTTTTATATTCCCACTTCACCTTGATAACATGGATGGAAGCAGGGTCCAGGTGCTTCATCCAACCTGCTATAGCTGCCCCAGAAAACCCCAGACCCCTAGCCCACACCAGCTCTAACTGTACCCCTAAGGCAGTCATGGCATGGCTCACTCCAGGAAACCCCCAACCTGTGCTCAACCCAGCCATCCTGCCAAGGCTGCCCAGGCATAGTGCACCCCTGGACCCCATGGCCTACATTCACTCATTTCCAGGGATCCTTCTGGGGCAGCCCCAATGTGGTGTGCCCTGGTATCCCTCTTTGTGTACCTACTCTGAACCCAGCCATCCTGTTGGAGCAGACCTGGCATGGAGTGCTTCAGGGTCCCAGCCTGTACCCACTGCAGCTCTGGACATCCAGCTGGGGTGACCCTGGTATGGCATGCTCAGGGACTCTCCTGGCCCATGCCTGCTCTAGTTCTGGCTATCCCATCAAGGTGCCCTAGGACTTCTCAGCCCATACCTATGCCAGCTCTAATTGTCGCACCAAGGTGGCCCTGATGCAGCATGTCTCAGAACCCCCCCCCCCAGCCTGTGCTGGTTCCAGCTCCAGATGGCCTGCCAAAGCCACCAGACATATGCAGTCAACACAGGGCATACTGCTACATTAGGCCACTTTTTCAAAACCAGGATAGTTAGCTTTTCCTCTTAATTCATAGAAGCACAGAGTGTCAAAAAAAAAATGAGAAGATAGAGAAATGTGTTCCAAATGAAAGAATAAGATAAAAACCCGGGAAACAGCCTAATGAAATGGAGAGAAGTAATTTATCTGGTAAAGAATTCAAAGTAATGGTCATAAAGATGCTCACTGAACTCAGGAGAATAATGGAGGAACACAGTGAGAACTTCAACAGAGTTAGAAAGTATAAGAAGAAAAACAATCAGTGCTGAAGAATACAATAATTGAAATGAAAAACACACAAGAGGGAATCAATAGTAGATTAGATAATATAGAAGAATGAATCAGCAATCTGGAGGACAGAATAGTGGACATCACCCAATCAGAACAGCAAAAAGGAAAAAAAATAATGAAGGTAATTAAAGGGACCTCTAGGGCAACATAAAGCATATTAACGTTATATTATAGAGATGTAAGAAGGAGGACAGGCAAAAAACTTATTCGAAGAATTAATGGTGAAAAACTTCCCTGAGTCCCTGATGATCTTCCAACAAATGCTTTTTTCATTTAAGTTCATTATAGCCAGTTTTTCTTGCCAGAAATCAAGAGCATTAACTGATACACCTTTCTTAAATGACCATGCCAACTTTCCTTATTTTCTTCTCCCCAGATCTTCATCCTCATGAAGATACTGGCCTATAAATTCACATCTAGTGATATTCTGTCTTTTGTTGGTCATTGCTGTTGCATGGGCAAAATTATAAATTTTTATAACCAGAAAATGTCTAAATATCATCTTGTTTGAGTCTCTTATTTTAAAGAAAGGAAACTGAAACCCAGAGAAATGTTGAGCATCCAGGTCTCTAGAATCCTGGTCTCTTGGTTTCTGATCTTTACCATTATGTCACTCTATCTTTCTATAGATTCATTGAGAAAGTCCTAATTAAATAGCTCCAAGATGTTTTTTAAAATTTAAAAGTAAGGTTAATTTACTTACCTCTCATTTTGTCTTAGAAGGTAAGAGAAATTAAGTCTTCTCCCAGAAAATGTATCTTTCCTTTTAAATTTGCAATGCACTTTGTACTTTAGAAAAAAATTGATAAGAGAGGCATCCATGGGTGGCTTAGTTGGCTAAGCGCAACCCTGCCTTTGGCTCAGGTCATGATCTCAGGGTGCTGAGATTGAGCCCCATGTCAGGCTCCCTGCTCAGCGGGGAGTCTGCATCTCCCTCTCCCTCTGACCCTTCCCCACCCCTCCCCTCACTCATGCTCTCTCTCTCTCTCAAATAAATAAATAAAATCTTTAAAAAAAAAGAATATAGAGAAATGAACAATTGGTCATATTCCCATCACTCAAAATTAATAACTGTTTTCCTTTTGTGATATTTACCTTTGGTCTTTTGTCTTTTTTATCTGGCTTTGGCACTTATATCTTTGGTATTTCTTCAGTATCTCTCAGCAATGTTATTTTTTAGTGTAAAGAACTTGCATACTTTGTTAAATTTACCCTAGCTGTTTTATATTTGCTGATGCTATTGTAATGGTATTTTCAAAGTATTTGTTTCCCAGTTTTTCCTGGAGGTACATAGAAATAAAATAGATTTTTGTATATTAACCTTGATTCCAGCAACATTGCTTAATTTATTTGTTAAATTTAATAGTTTGTAGGTTCTTTGAATTTTCTATGTACAGAATCATACCATATCATGAGAAAATAATGACACTTTTCTTTCTTCCTTTCCAATCATTAAACACTATATTTTTCCATATTACTCTTACACTGGCTAAGATCTGTACCAAAAGATTATGTTTGTCATTTGAGTTCAACTAACACCTCTAGCCTCAGCCCAACAACACAAGGTCTGTTCCTGTCTTTCCCATTTTTATACATGTACATATTTATATCTCTCTCCCACATTGAGAAGCTTTGTGGTCAATATCATGGATATATTAGTATATTTACTTATTTGCTCAACCTTACAGTGCACATGCATGCACACAAAGGTTTCAGAATTCCTGGACAAAATAAACACATTAAGTGAAGCTCAAAATTTCATAGCAGTTGTCTTTAGACTGAAGATACATACTCGAAGTATTATGCTCAAAAGTTTTATGAATTAGCTCTTCAGTTTTTTCTTTTGTGTGATTATGGTATCAATTTAATAAACAGCTAAGTTCAGTTGTTTCTGCTTGGATTTTCTTTTTGTTTATTGGCCATCCTTGCTGATTTATTTTATTTCGGAATATGTCAAACAACACAATTCAAAGCCAAAACTATACAAAAAGTTATCTTCAGAGAAGTGTCACTTTCTTCTCTATCCATTCTACTCAGTTTCTACCTACCTCCTGTAGGCAGCCAAATTTCATTAGTTTCTGTTTTTCTTTTTGCAAAACCCAGAAAGTATGTGTGTGTATTCTTATTTCCCCTTCTTTCTCACACAAAGACAGGGTAATATACACACTTGTTTGCACTTTGCTTTAAAATTTTTTTTAAGCTTAACTTATCCTGGAAAACAACTTATCCAGGAAATCACTCTTTATAAGTTTATAGGGATTTTTTTGCATTCGTTTTTTATAACTTCATAATACTCTATTGTGAGGATATACTGTATTTTCTGGAATCAATTTCCTTTTTATGGGCATTTGGTTGTTTCCAATATTTTACATTTATAATTAATGCCCCAATAAAGAACTGTATTGGGGTTTTTTTTGCATCAGAGTAAGTTTCTGGAAGTGGAATTGCTGAGTAAAAAGCAAATGTAATTTTGTTAAATAATGTGAAATCCCTCACCACACCATAGAAGTTGTATCATTTGGTATTCAGCCCAGCAATGTATGGAAGTGATTTTTATGAACAACCTCTTCAACAATGTTTTATTAAGCCTTTGAACTTTTGCCAATCTGATAGATTGGAAATTATATCCTGGATTAGTTTTAATTTGCACTTCTTTTATTATGAGTAAAATTAGACATCTTTGCATATCTTCAAAAGCCATTCCTATCACTTAAAATTATCTGTTCCTATCTTTTACTTGTTTTTTTAAAATTGAGTTTTGGTATTTTTCCTTCTAATTTATGAGTTCTTTATGTAGTAGAGATACTATAATATATACTGAAAATATTTTCTCTCAGTTTGTGATTTGTCTTTTGATTATTTTTATGTTGTTTTGTGTTGTGCATTAAAAAATTTATGGTTAAATTCATTGATCTTCTCCTGTATTGCATCTGTATTTTGAGTCATGGTAGAAAGGCTTTTCCCATTCTTAATTTGTATAATTTCACTTTTTTACATAGAATTTCTCATCTGCCCCATTTTATTCTTCTCTATGGTATGAGGTATGGATCCAATTTTTTCTTTTCCAAATGGTTATCTATTTTTTGCAACACTAATAAAAGGCCCATCTTTGTCCCTAAGATTTGAAATGCCACCTTTATCATATACAAATTTCCATATGATTTTACCTATTTCTGAACTTTTATTCTATTCCATTGGTCTGTCTCTCCATTACTTTTACATAGGTTATTGTTGGCATGAAAGATTGGTTTCTATATATCAATATTAGTTGCTTCTTTTCTTCACTCTGTTTAGCAGAATTCATTTGTTAATTTTTATCTCTGAGAGTTTTTATGTAGATAATACTTCTGCAAATAATGACATTTTCCCTCTAAGAGTATTTCATAATCATTTGCCTCTTCCTTGCCAAACTTTGTAACTTTCATTTCATTTCACTCCCATTTCTTAGCTAAGACTCTAGTAAAATGTTGAATAATAGTGCTAATGGCCAGCATCCTTGTTTGTTTTTTTATTTTAAGAGATAGTGTTTTAATGATTCACAGTTAAGTATGATACTTGATGTAGGTTTCTAGGAAATATCCTTTGTGAAGTTAAGGAAGGTATAATTAATTTTCTATAATTTTTTGAAATGATGCATATATATTGAATTTTATTTATTGCTCCCCCTAATTTATTGATGATTTTATGGCATTTTTTACTTTGCAATCAGTTAATATGTAAATTTCATTATTAGATTTTTGTAGCATTTATCTACCCTTTATCATGACATTCTATCCTTTTCCCCCAAATTTAGTAAGATATACTTGACATAATATTTTGTAAGTTTAAGGTGTACAACAGAATAATTTGATATATGTATATATTGTAAAATGATTACCATAATAACACTAGTTAACACATCCATTGCCACATATAGTTACAATTTTATAATGGGGGGGGTAGAGAAGATACTATTCTTTTTAACTGCATTGTCTATTTGCCAATATTTTATTTGGGATTTTCCCATCAAGATAAACCATAAAAGACTCTGGACTCCAGGAAACAAACTGAGGGTTACAGAAGGGAGGGGTGTGGGGGGATGAGGTTACCAGGTGCTGGGTATTAAGGAGGGCACGTGTTGTGATGGGCACTGGGTGCTATATGCAACCAATGAATCATTGAACACTACATCAAAAACTAATGATGTACTATATGTTGTCTAATTGAACATAATAAATAAATAAATAAATAAATAAATAAATAAATAAATAAAT
>NW_024423319.1:39261602-39273421 GCF_017311325.1 Ursus maritimus | reverse complement strand
AATAAATAAATAAATAAATAAATAAATAAATAAATAAATAAATTCATAAGTCATATTGGCCTCATAGTTTCTTTCCTTGTGCTATATTTTTCTCTAGGGACATAAAATGAGAAAAATAAGTTGGATAGTGTCCATCTTTTCCAGTGCTCTGGAACAGTTTGTATAAGATAAAAATTATCTCTTTCTTGAATGTTTGCCCACAACACTGCCTGGGCCTCATGTATTTTTTAGGGAATATATGTTTGGCTACTGTTTAAATTTCTTCTGTAAGTATTGGTCTAGTCACATTTTGTATATATTTTGGGACAATTTAGGTTATCTTATTTATATTTCCATTTTATCTAGGCTTTCAGATTAACTTATATAAATTAATATATAGTATTATCTCATAATTTTATAATTTCATCTTTATTCATAGTTTTTCTCTTTTGGTTTGTGGTTTATATTATTTGTGCCCGTGTCTTCTCTTTTATTTTTCTTGATCATACTTCTCAAAATTTAATTCATTTCCTTTAGGATTTATGCATCTATGTTCTCTAGTGTATGGAAGACTCGCTTACAGTATATGAAGATTCTGAAAGAAGCAACTCACAGGGCTCATAGAGAGGTAGGATAGAATGGATAAGCAAAAAACAGTTAGGAATGTTCCCCAGAGATAGAAGGGATCATTTAGGATTAGTCAGGGGGCTTGCAAAATAAAAATAAGAATTTGAAAACAGGGCAAGTTCTCAAAATCTGTGAAAGATCACTGATTCATATAACTTACAGGCAGAGAATATACAGGACCACACAAAGGGCAAGTTCTGTTTCTCAGGGAACAGAGGAGGATAGTGAAGAACATGGGATACATAAAAGACACTGCCAGGAGAAGTAGGGACTGGGTGGTGGGAGAGCAGAAAGCCTGGACATTTGTAAATTAATAGATAAATTGATGGAGGGCAAGTGGAGGTGGCAGGGTGTTGGGGAAAGAATGCAAAACGTGCATGCAAAAGAAGGTAAGCAATGAGGATTTTGCCAGTGCTCTCCCAGAACATGAAAACTGGACGTTAGCACCACCATAAACTTGTAGTTTTTTCCATAGCCAGAATGAAATCAACATTTTGGAGGTGTGGGAAAATAATATTAAAAGTTACCCTTTAGTAAAGAATTAACACTGTTCTAAGGTTTTACATATATGACTCATTTTGTCCTCACAGTAACTTTATAGTGTAGGTATTATTATTGTCCATATGTTATAAATTAGTAAAACGGGGGGTGCCTGGCTGGGTTAGTCAGTGGAGCATGAAGCTCTTGATCTTGGGGTTGTGGGTTCGAGCCCCATGTTGAGCGGGGAGCTTGCTTTTAAAAAAGAAAAGAAAAGAAAGAAATTAGTAAAATGGAGTTTTAGGGAAATTAAGTAATTTACCCAAGGTCATCAGCCAGTAAAGTGACAGATCTGGGATTTAAGCCTGTTAGACTCTATTTTCCCTATAGCCCATGTGCTATATACAGGGCTGCTTCTGCTCCTTCTTTGCTTTTTTCTATAAGCCCTCTTATGTACTCAATTTTTACTCTGTAATTTGACAGAAATGTCTGACTCATTTTGTAAAATCCAAAGAATATGAAGAAAGCAGTGAACTCTTGACACTGTAACTTATTTTGGTATAGGTTTCTGGTATAGTGTCTCTATGATCGATGGAGGGGATTCCCGATTCACCATATTATTTGTTCTGTTCAGACCCCATACAGCTTCAATAAATGGGCAGTAAGAACGTGTGCCATTGGGTAGCAAGTGTCAGTGATGAAAAAGGGCCATGTAGGTTTATTGTGTTTATGGCCAATTCCCGATTTCTGATTCCTTACTGTAGATTTATAAAGGTTGTTGTGCTGTATGATTTAGAAGATCTTAGGTAATATAGAAATGGAATAAAAGTGCTTTTGAAATTAATCTCATTCGAATACCTTTTCAGCAGATTAGGATTCTCGCACAGGAAATTTCCCATTGCATTCTCATTCATCAAACTAGAGAATTTCCATTTCAAGTAGTTGCTACTCTCTGCACAGAAAGGATGTGTGCAGCTGGAGAGTCAGGCCTTTAGTATTTAACTGTGAGGAAAAGCCCAGTATTACATTCAGGACATGGTATCCATGGCAACTTGCCCAGCAGCTTTTTAACTTTTCAACCTATCAAAAGATGATTTCTTTAGTTTTCTTTCAATTTTCTTCCTCTGGTTTTTTTGGTCTCTAGTCATAATTGTTCCTGGTTCACATGGCATTATTTCTCCCTACACAATAAAAGCATTGAATGATTATATTAGATTGTCACTAAGTATTTCTCATCAAAGGTAAATACATAAATCTTCATAATCCTGACTCCACTAATTAATGATCTTTGAGCATAGTGATAAGGCAAGACTGGACCAAATCTCATCTCTGTACTAGCTAAAGGAAAAAAGTTTGCTAAGCAGATACAATTGAGGTGCAGATTTTAAATTGTATTCATATACATGTAAATGATCATTAGGCTTATTGCTGCAAAGTCTTGATTACTTGGACTGCTCAGGGATGGGAGGTTGTAATTGATTTATTTTCCTGGTTAACCAAAAGTTAAGCAGAAAACCTTTATATTTCAACCCGTGTTACAAATTTCCTCTAAAAGGTGCTAGTTTACATGCTTACTTTACCAATACAGTCTCCTGAAGATAACTGGCTCTTTCTTCGGTGCCAGGGTATTCTGCAGTCCTCGAGGCTCATGACTCTGGAAGTCAGTGATCTTTGTTTGGAACCCCAGATGTAGCTGCAGAGACCGGAGGATGTAGAAGAGAGCGTTCAGTGTGTGCTTATGCCAAAACATACTCTGAAATTTTTGTTCGTGTTGAAAATAAAATCTCTGATATCAGATTTTTTACCTGAGGCAAAAGGTTGTTTATCTGAGGCTGCACAGTACTCTAGTTAATAGCACAGGCTCTGGGGTCGGCTTATTTGGATTCAAATCTGAGCTCTAACTCTCTACTAACTGTATGATTTTGAGAAAGGCACTTCATCTCCCTACGTCTCAGTGTCCTCACCAGTAAAATGGGGAGAGCCATCGAACCTACTTTTTAAAGTAATCATGAGAGATAAATGTGACCATCCACGTAAACTGCTTAGATCAGTGCTTGCTTGCTACATAGGAAGTACTCAATAAACATGAGTTATTGTTATTTCTCCAAAAGATGAAGTGTCGAGATAGAATCTGCTCCATTGAAAAACCAGGTGACGGGTTTTAAAGAGGGCACGTGTGGTGATGAGCTCTGGGTGTGATACACAACTAATGAATCGTTGAACACTACATCAAAAACTCATGCTATACGTTGGCTAACTGAACATAATAAAAAAAATAAAACAAAAGTATGTTTGATGCAAAAGAAAGAAAGAAGAAAAGAAAGAAGAAAGAAAGAAAGAAAGAAAGAAAGAAAGAAAGAAAGAAAGAAAGAAAGAAAGAAAGAAAGAAAGAAAGAAAGAAAGAAAAGAAGAAAAACTCTCATGGCTCGGTTCAGGGCAATTGCAATTGTACTAAACAATACATTCTGAACTTTTTGTGGAAAGCGGATCTTGTACCAGGCAAAATTGTCCTAACATAGTTGGAGTAACTGTTTGCACTTGAAAGTAATAAAAATGCATGTCTTTAAAAATATTGTGTATTTCAGATTTTCCACTACTTCAGTTTAGCCCTGCCTCCAGTGACTCACAATAGTGAGATTATATTGGGCATTGATTTAGAAGTCTGTATGTGTGCCTTCGAATGTGTGCCAATGCTGAAAACAATTCAAAAAGAAAAAAGGTAGTTTTTTAATTCCCTTTGTCTAATTTTACCTTTGCCCTTTTTTGCTTTCTATCACGAGGCACATGCTCATTTCCTTAGAAATATATTTCCTATGTACTGTATGGTGACTAATATAACAAAATAAAAATTATAAAAAAATAAAGAACAGTTTCACAGTAAAAAAAAAGAAATGTATTTTCTAAAGGCTTAGATTATTTAAATAAAATAAATCTACAGATATATCTGCTAGTATGATCATTTTGCACTTGCACAATTATGCTGGGAAGTGAGTCTACTAGAGAAAAGTTTCCTATGTACTGTATTGTGACTAATATAACAAAATAAAAATTATAAAAAAATAAAGAACAGTTTCACAGTAAAAAAAAAGAAATGTATTTTCTAAAGGCTTAGATTATTTAAATAAAATAAATCTACAGATATATCTGCTAGTATGATCATTTTGCACTTGCACAATTATGCTGGGAAGTGAGTCTACTAGAGAAAAGTAGTATCACTGGAAAAATCACTGGAAAAAGTTATTAGAATTTATTTTAGTGTGGGGACTGCAAAGGCTTGAGAGAAAATTCTAGCTTTGAAACACTAGTATTTGAGGAGATTTGTGTCTCATTCTGTTCTAATCCACCATCCACCCTTAGGTGGAGTTTCTATGGAATCAGACTAACTCATTTATGCTCTCTCTTTCACACTTAACTGTTAATCCAGTCTCTCACCTCTACCCTTGCCTCACCTACCACCTATGGCTTTCCCTAATTTTTCTCCCCTAACTGTCCTCTGTGCCTAACTAAATTTTTTGAGGGCTTACAAAATGTGTGCTTTTCTGGATGTGGTCCCTTTGTCCCTTTGTTTCTGCCCAAGAGCGTGCACGTGTCTTCATAGTTGCTAAGGTCTCTGTTTACCATTGTGTATGCATGGGTGAGTGACTGTGTGTGTCTTCCATTGAAGAATAGGGGTTTGGGTGTGTATTAGGCTGCCTATACCCCATAAATGGTCCTTAAACAGGAGTGTAAGAACATCCTTAATCCCTGTTGCCTTCATTCTCAGTGCTACCTTAAATTTTCTGGCAGGATTCCCACGTAAGGAGGCCCTGACTCTGAGAGAAGGGTTTTTCCCTCTCTTGTGTTTCGTCCTTTTTGTCTGTTTTGAGAGCAGTGGCCCCTGGTAACTCGCCCTTGAACTCCCCCCTTTTCCTACCCATTTCCCTCCTCCCTTTCCTAGGCTGTGCCAAAATCTCCACAGCAACATCTAAAGGGGAAGGGGGTGGTGCGGGGAGGGGGGGATACAACCAATCATTGGTTTGGGAAAAATATACAAGTTAATGAAATGTTGGCTCAGATATTGTTCCTGGATCTGTGGATGAATGTGAGTCTTCTATGCACTAAATGGACAGATTAGCAGTATCAAGCAATAGCATATTGATAAGAGACCTTTTGATAAAGAAGCAAAAATGCTACCCAACTTAAAGCATGCTTCAAGCATTTCAGAGCACCAAGTTTGTTTGATTATACTGAAATCTCTCCCAAGGGTATGTTCAAATTGAACAGAACACGGATTCCTCAAACAGGCAGGCTTACCTTTCAGTAACCTGCCATGAATTCTGATCACCCTGTGGAGCCACACAGAAGACTCTTTCTTCCAACAGAGACCTTTCCCTTAATTATTTGACTAAGAAGATGGAGATCCGGATTTTAGTCTCAGTTCTACCATTGACCTATTGAGTGACCTAAGATATGTTGCTTAGTATCCCTGTCTCAGCTTCTCCACCTATAGAGGAAAACACTCTCTGTTTGCTCCTTCCACATACATTCACTTAGTAAGTAGGGAATATGGGGGAAAGTATGTGACTTACTTTAGACAGAATATTTTGGATTTTTATGAGGATACCATCCAGCAAATCTGAAATGGTTATCTCCTCAAATAATTGGCTTCCAGTGGCTTAACATAATGAAGGTGCCTCAAAAACATTAATTAGGAAAAAATAACTCTGCTTAATAGATTTATTTGCCATCCATATATCTTCTTTGTTGAAATGTATGTTTAAATCTTTTGCTAATAGGATCAGTCCTACTCTTAAAAAATAAGCTTTATTTTGGAAGACAATTGACATGAAATATACTTTATCTGTTCAAAGTGTTCAATTTGGTAAATTTTGGTATATGTATACACCCATGAAACAATCGGCATGATCAAAATAATGAACATGTTTCCTTGTGCCCCTTTGTAATTCTTCCCTCATGCCCTTCCCCATTTTTCCCCATCCCCAGGCAACCACTGATCTGCTTTATGCCATGACAGATTAGTTTGCGTTTTCTAGAGTTTTCTGTAAATGAAATCAGAATATGTACTCTTTTTTGCTGGCCTCTTTCACTTGGCATAATTTCTTTTTAAGATTCATCCAAGTTGTTATGTGTGTCAGTAGCTTATTCTTTTTCATTACTGAGTAGTATTCAATTGTATAATTAAACCGCAATTTGTTTATCCATTTATCTGTTGAGGAACATTTGGGTTGTATCCAGTTTGGAACTATTACAAATACGGCTGCTATGAACATTCATGTACAAGTTTTGCCTACACAAAATCTGTGTAGACACATACTTTTATTTCTCTTGCATAGATACCTAGGACTAGACTGGCTGGGTTATATGGCGGGTGTATATTTATCTTTATAAGAAACTGTCAAACTATTTTCCAAAGTGGTTGTACCATTTTACATTCCCATTATTAATGTATGAAAATTTCGGCTGCTCTGCATGGTTACCAACACCTGGTATAGCCAATATTTTTAATTTTAGCTAGTTTAGTATATGCATAATCTCATCGCATTGTGGTTTTAATTTCTATCTTCTTGATGACCAATAATATTGGGCATATTTCATGGGTTTACTTATCATCCATATATCTCCTGTGTCACAGTGTCTGTTTAAATCTTCTGTCCATTTCGTTTATTTGGGCTTTTTTTGTTTGTTTCTTATTTAGTTTTGAGAGTTCTTTATGTACTTTAGATATAAGTCATTTATCAGATATGTGATTTGCAAATATTTTCTCCTTGGTCTTTGGCTTGTCTTTCCATTCTTCTAAGAGTATTTTTGAAGAGCAGAAGTTCTTAATTTGGATGAACACTGGTATTTTCTCTCTTCTCTTGTGGATTATGCTTTTGGTGTTGTATCTAAAAATTCTTTGTTATGCCTATCCTAGAATCCATGACTTGAAAGAGTTCCCTAGAGATCTTCAGGGGTGTTACTTGTCCTACCATATGTTTTTAACCTGGAGCCCATGGACACAGTAGTGTGCTATTAAAAAATCTAACAGTTAGCTCTGTTGGTTAAAAGCCTTAGTTTGTAGCATTTGCTGGTTTCCATGTCTAATTTCAAGTTTCAAGCCTGATGTCACCAAATATGGAGTTGGAAAAAGATGGCAATATGTTGTTATATAGTAATTTTCCATACAGATAAAATAGATATAGATAAATAAATAACCTTAAGAACATAGACAATAATAGAATGCAGTGAGATAGGAAGTGATGAGGTTTGAGTGTTTATTTACTTTTCTTAATATGGTTTATTGAATTGTAAATTTATATAACTTACTGATTAGCAATAGCTGCATTTAGCAAACAGCCAAACTGCCTGAAAATTCTACAATCATCTCTTGCAAACCACTTTGTGTTAACTCCAACACACTATTATGTAGATTTATGGAGCGCCTAAGGGGTCCGTAGTTAAAGTCTAGGCTTTTAAAAAAATTTTTATTAAGAAAAATTACATCTTTATTTTTATTAACCTCTAAGTGAAGGTCTCCATTGCCTTTGATCATGAATATACTTTGAAACTATAAGTAAACTCACCATTATATCTTGTATTTAAAACCACATAGGGGCACCTGGGTGACTCAGTCGGTTAAGTGTCTGTCTTTGGCTCAGGTCATGATCCTGGGATCCTGGGGTCCGACTCCCTGCTCCCTGCTTCTCCCTCTCCCTCTGCCCCTTTCCCTGCTGGTGTTCTCTCTCTCTCTCTCAATTAAATAAATAAATAAAATCTTTTAAAAACCATATAAAGCACATATATTGTCATATGAGTGTTTTAAAAATTTTGATAACTAAATTTTGCTTAATAGGTTTTCTTTATAATCCTATGTATTTTATTTCATGCATTTAAAAGGGCTTTATAGGATTTACCATATACTAAGGGGTCCATGGCACATACTCACAAAAAAATGTAAGGAACTCTTGCAAAGGATTTCAGGTAAATGTGTAGCATCCCTGTTTATAAATAGCTTCCAGGATGGACAAGCTACAGTCTCCTAGATCATTATCAGAAATGTCTACCTTCTTCTTGTTACTTAATGCCTTGGGTTTTAAGGAGTTTTGTAGTCATGTGGATGTAAGTCCAAGTCCCACTTCTGTTGTTTATTGGTTACAGTACTTAAAGAAACTTAATATGGCTCTCTGTGTCTCGTTTTTTCAACTGTAAAATGGGGTAATAATGCTTGCTTGCTTCAAAGGGTTTTATGGTGAGAATAAAATGAATGCCTGGCATGCATTAGGTGTTCAATAAATATTTGCTTTTTATTTCAGTGAAAGAGGGGAATCGCTGATACATTCCAGAGTGTCTACTGCCTAATTTGTCATATTATAATTATAAGCTTTTTTTTCCAGGGTGAGGATGTCTCTAAGTCTGAAGAGAAAATTATACTCTTTCCTGCTTTCGGTACTGATCACTGGAGCCTAGAGGAGTCAGCTGTTTTATGTTCACCTCAACTCAAAGCTGGGGACCAGGAGGATTTCTGGGGAGAGGATGCTGGATTCTGGTTCTCCAGCTTTGAATGTTATGCTAATTTAATGTATTTTTGACTCTAGGCCTTTACTGACTCTAGTCAAGATTCTGAGTGTCAAGCATGACCTCATTCAATTACACAGTCACCTCTTTAACTAAGCCTCGAGGGCAGGCCACAGCTTCCAGGATACTGATGTAGTGGTTGTTCATCTTTTTCAGTCTTTGGACCTCTTCCAGTGGTAAAACCCCTGTGGATCACCTGCACTTCTAATTCTCCCTTGCCAGGCAAACAAACAAACAAACAAAAACCCAAAAAACAAAATACCAAAAAACAAAACTGAAACTTCTTAAAACTAATGGGAAGCCTGGCACTACTTTAAATGAGACACCAATGATATGATGTCTGGTTTAACTATCATAAGTGAATTATGTGTTCATTCCAGAAACCAAAGTATAGGCCTCGTCATTCTGCAAATGTTAACACTAAAAGAGATCAGTCGATGGACCTACTCAGGATAACTTTTGGAGACCACTGGAAGCCCCATATGGATACTCCAATTTGGGAAGTGTTGCTTTCCAAGAGTACTTCATGCTTATTTGATCATACAGTAAATTCACTTATAATTTTCTTCTCTTCATTTTTTGGTAGAGAGACAACAGGAAATAGTGGAAAGAGTACTGAATGCTTAATCAGACAGATCTGAACTTGAACCCTTTCTGTGCTAATAACTAGCTGTGGTTGACTTCAACATGTTTTCTCACCCTCTGTGAGCTTCCGTAGTGTCCTCTGCAAAATGAATATATCTATTCCATAAAATAGTTGTGAAGGTTACTAAAATAATGTATTTTATGTAGCTAAGACATACCACATAGCTAGCTCTCTTATTCATTTATTTTCTTCCTCTTCTTAGGGCACAAAACTAAACTAGAATAAACCAAGATGAAGCCAACACTGTACCAGTGTCACATTTATAAATTTTAGAGGAAGAATTTGTCCAGTAATGGGATCTCCAGGCTCTTTTATTGCATTAATCCCTTCTGTCTTGAGCCTGGACTTCATAGTATTTCACTGTAACCTCTGTCTTGATGAGCAATTTCCATGTTCTCCACTTCTTATTTTTCTGACATAACTACTTTGCTAAGCTCTAGTTTTGGATCATTCCAAATACCTGTTTCTCAACTTCTAAGACCAATAATACAACTGAGTCTGCTAGAGGAAACCACACAACTGTGCAAATTTGTGTTGCAGCAAAATTGTGTTCTCCAGTTTGACTTCTGGTCACTACTCTTGTTCAAATCTCATAGTGACAATTGCAAAACTTCCTTCCCCACTGTCTCCCCACTCTCTTTAGAAGCTTATTTTAACTCTTATTTCACAGAGAAAATTGAGCTTATTATGGATGGACTCCTTAAATTTCCCACACCTAAAAATTATCTTTATCTGTGTCCACTCTCATTTCCTTCCTTCTGGTCTCAGAAGGAAGTTTTCCTTCTCCTGTTCAAGTTTAATATCTCCACCTGGCTTTGTTGCTTATCTCTTAATATTTCTTCAAGAACCTCATTGTATCAGCTATTCTCTCTCTTCTTTGTATCTTTAATATATCTTATCCCTTTCCATCAACACAGAAACAAGTACAAGTTGCTGTCAATCTGAAAATTCAGTAACCCTCAATTTCTACCCTCTCTCTCCCCTTTTCTTCTTTCACAAGCTTCTGGTGTCACAGATCCATATCATCACTCTTTCTAATTTCTTCCTGGTACTTCTCATTTCTTCAGACCATTATATAAACTGCTATTTAGCCCTAAATCTCCATTGAAACTGCTCTTGTAAAAGACACTAGGGATCTCCTAATAGCCAGAGCCAATAGACTTTTTTCTGATTCTCATATTACTTGATCACTCTGGGTGAATTTGGCACTGTTCTTGAAACTGTCCTGCTTTGACTCCTGAGAAATTACTTTTTTTTTAATAATGATTTTTTATTATATTATGTTAGTCACCATACAGTACATCCCCGGTTTTCGATGTAAGGCTCGATGAGAAATTACTTTTAATCCCACCTCTCAGGTTCCTTTGCTGGCTTCTCTTCTTTGGTCTGTTGTCTTAATGGTAGTTTTTCTAAAGCATCCTCCTTGCTTTTTTATCTTCTTAATCTATACAATATACCTGAGCAATTTATCTTCATGTTTGTAACTACCATCCATAAGAAGGTTAAATCTCCATCACCAGCCAGCTCTCCAACTGTGTTTCAACTCCCTCTTGGTCTTCTCCATTTGGATATTCCACAGATACCTCAAAGGTAACTCAAAGTTTAAGAAATGAACTCATCTTACATCTGAAACTAATGATGTACTATATGTTGGCTAATTGAATTTAAATTAAAAAAAAAAAGAAATGAACTCATCTTACCCTTAGACCTATATCTATTCCTATATTTCTTATCTCAGAGAATGACAACACTAACCAAAACATAAATCTAGGTTTTGTCTTAGATGTTTTTCCTTCTCACTTTTCATCCACATTGTGCCAGTCATAGGCTTGTTTTCCTTTGGATCCATTCTTCACCTTTCTTTGCTCTGCTATTTTTGCAGAGGGGTTGATCCTGCAGGCTGCGTTGCCCAAATTTCCATGTTAGGAAGCTTTGATTGGATTCAGCCAATAGGAAATGCTAATAGGAAATTGCAAGATAGGAGAAAAGGAGAACCCAGTGTTTCTTGGCCGCAGCCGCGTCTTCTCCATGTCTTCAGCTAACACTAGACGAGCTTCCATCATACCCTCCTTCCATGGGATGACCTCTGCTCTTGGTGTCTGGTAAAAACATCCCTTTCTGTTTTCTTTTCAGCCTTGGGAGTGGTTGGGGCTTCCTGCTGTTGCTAATATTTGTATATCTTCAACATACCCTATATGTTAAGGAAGGCATGTGATGTGATGAGCACTGGGTGTTATACACAACTAATGAATCATTGAACATTACATCAAAAACTAATGATGTACTATATGCTGGCTAATTGAATTTAAATTAAAAAAATACCCCAAGTGTCATCTCAGTTCCTCCATCATCAATGTAACCTATTATTGTATATGATTCCTTTTGTATTACTTAGGTTTCTATCTTCCTGTTTGGGCCATAGATTAATGCACTCATTCACCATGCATTATAAATGTTGTCTCCTTAACATCTTTCATATCTGTACTTTCCTGTCTCAGTGCTACGGCCCTAGTTCGGACTTTACTGCAGTACTTTC
>NW_024423319.1:39258763-39261592 GCF_017311325.1 Ursus maritimus | reverse complement strand
ATAGTATTTCACTGTAACCTCTGTCTTGATGAGCAATTTCCATGTTCTCCACTTCTTATTTTTCTGACATAACTACTTTGCTAAGCTCTAGTTTTGGATCATTCCAAATACCTGTTTCTCAACTTCTAAGACCAATAATACAACTGAGTCTGCTAGAGGAAACCACACAACTGTGCAAATTTGTGTTGCAGCAAAATTGTGTTCTCCAGTTTGACTTCTGGTCACTACTCTTGTTCAAATCTCATAGTGACAATTGCAAAACTTCCTTCCCCACTGTCTCCCCACTCTCTTTAGAAGCTTATTTTAACTCTTATTTCACAGAGAAAATTGAGCTTATTATGGATGGACTCCTTAAATTTCCCACACCTAAAAATTATCTTTATCTGTGTCCACTCTCATTTCCTTCCTTCTGGTCTCAGAAGGAAGTTTTCCTTCTCCTGTTCAAGTTTAATATCTCCACCTGGCTTTGTTGCTTATCTCTTAATATTTCTTCAAGAACCTCATTGTATCAGCTATTCTCTCTCTTCTTTGTATCTTTAATATATCTTATCCCTTTCCATCAACACAGAAACAAGTACAAGTTGCTGTCAATCTGAAAATTCAGTAACCCTCAATTTCTACCCTCTCTCTCCCCTTTTCTTCTTTCACAAGCTTCTTGAAAATTGATCCACACCACTCTTTCCAATTCCTTCCTAATTTCCCATTTCTCTCTTCAGACCATTATAAACTGCTATTTAGCCCTAAATCTCCATTGAAACTGCTCTTGTAAAAGACACTAGGGATCTCCTAATAGCCAGAGCCAATAGACTTTTTTCTGATTCTCATATTACTTGATCACTCTGGGTGAATTTGGCACTGTTCTTGAAACTGTCCTGCTTTGACTCCTGAGAAATTACTTTTTTTTTAATAATGATTTTTTATTATATTATGTTAGTCACCATACAGTACATCCCCGGTTTTCGATGTAAGGCTCGATGAGAAATTACTTTTAATCCCACCTCTCAGGTTCCTTTGCTGGCTTCTCTTCTTTGGTCTGTTGTCTTAATGGTAGTTTTTCTAAAGCATCCTCCTTGCTTTTTTATCTTCTTAATCTATACAATATACCTGAGCAATTTATCTTCATGTTTGTAACTACCATCCATAAGAAGGTTAAATCTCCATCACCAGCCAGCTCTCCAACTGTGTTTCAACTCCCTCTTGGTCTTCTCCATTTGGATATTCCACAGATACCTCAAAGGTAACTCAAAGTTTAAGAAATGAACTCATCTTACATCTGAAACTAATGATGTACTATATGTTGGCTAATTGAATTTAAATTAAAAAAAAAAAAGAAATGAACTCATCTTACCCTTAGACCTATATCTATTCCTATATTTCTTATCTCAGAGAATGACAACACTAACCAAAACATAAATCTAGGTTTTGTCTTAGATGTTTTTCCTTCTCACTTTTCATCCACATTGTGCCAGTCATAGGCTTGTTTTCCTTTGGATCCATTCTTCACCTTTCTTTGCTCTGCTATTTTTGCAGAGGGGTTGATCCTGCAGGCTGCGTTGCCCAAATTTCCATGTTAGGAAGCTTTGATTGGATTCAGCCAATAGGAAATGCTAATAGGAAATTGCAAGATAGGAGAAAAGGAGAACCCAGTGTTTCTTGGCCGCAGCCGCGTCTTCTCCATGTCTTCAGCTAACACTAGACGAGCTTCCATCATACCCTCCTTCCATGGGATGACCTCTGCTCTTGGTGTCTGGTAAAAACATCCCTTTCTGTTTTCTTTTCAGCCTTGGGAGTGGTTGGGGCTTCCTGCTGTTGCTAATATTTGTATATCTTCAACATACCCTATATGTTAAGGAAGGCATGTGATGTGATGAGCACTGGGTGTTATACACAACTAATGAATCATTGAACATTACATCAAAAACTAATGATGTACTATATGCTGGCTAATTGAATTTAAATTAAAAAAATACCCCAAGTGTCATCTCAGTTCCTCCATCATCAATGTAACCTATTATTGTATATGATTCCTTTTGTATTACTTAGGTTTCTATCTTCCTGTTTGGGCCATAGATTAATGCACTCATTCACCATGCATTATAAATGTTGTCTCCTTAACATCTTTCATATCTGTACTTTCCTGTCTCAGTGCTACGGCCCTAGTTCGGACTTTACTGCAGTACTTTCTTAACTAGCTCCCCTTTTATCTATCTTCCATGCTGCACACAGATTGATCTTTCTTAATAAATCTAATAAATTTATTCCACTGCCTAAAACCCTTCAATAACCCTCACATAGAAATTATTCCCAATTACCTGTCATTTTGTACATCATCCTCATAATTTTTGCTGTATCTGTGTACCATCTGTACCATTATTTAGGTAATATTTTTCTCTAGATAGAGTCACTGAAAAAAGTTTTAGCTTTGTCCTGAACAAACCTTGGGTTTGAAGGTTTAATTTTTTTACCTAATGCGCTTTAAAATAAGTACCAAATGATGAAAAATAATATTTATCCATATACCATTCCTCATATATATAGCACACTTTGGGGCTCACTGGTCTATGAGATCAAGCCAAAATTTTTTTACTGGTATTCATAAGGTCTTTCATGGTCTGGCTTTTAAGCCTTACTTTCCCACCTTCCCCTCTGTCCTAACCACCTCCTCTGCCTCTAGTTCAAATTGATCACCTACTCTTTCACGATACCCTCTATGCCATATATAGACATATTTTGTGCACTTACTTATTTACATGTCTTTTTGTTGCTAGTAAACTAGCTTAAGAAAATCATTCCTGATTGGTGTCCATTATATATATGGATATATATATA
>NW_024423319.1:39247956-39258753 GCF_017311325.1 Ursus maritimus | reverse complement strand
TATATTCAGTGTTTTTCTGGAATACTAGATGATAGTGGTCTATATTTTCCAAACATGTAACCTCTCCTTAAACCAGAATAACATCATTTTTTTACTGAAAAAGTGTTATTTATTTATTATCAAGACCAGAAAAAGTCATCACTGTAAAGTAGTATTTTATTCTTTTCAGTTTCATTTAACATATGGGCTCACCTTGGTAAAATTTGTTAAACTTCCAAGCATAGATACTGAACTCGAGCATAGAAATTATAGTTTGCACCCACATTACTTTCAATAGTTATTTTGGTTTTCAAAGTATATTAAAAGCACCCAAAGAGGAGAGAAAAAGCTATACCTTTTTTTCCCCCTATGCAGCAGTACAGGTTGAACTGACTTCTGACTTTTTTATTTTCTGCTGAGGGCGAGGCTCAAAGTAAAGAAGAAAAAGGACAGCTACAAGTTTTTACAAGCAGCAGCACAGACTCATAGAGCTAGATGGTACCTTAGAGATCATCTAGTTCAACCTCCTCATTTTACAGGTAGGGAGTGAATTAGGTCAAGAGAAAGGGAAATTCCAGACTAAGTAAGGATTTGTGTGTGTGTGCATGCACGTGCACATGCACGTGTGTGTGTGTGTGTGTGTGTGTGAAGAAATGGGAGAAATACTCCCGTTTTTGAGCTATCTTATTTATTGGCACATAGTTCACATATACAATCACTTTGACTGCTTGTTTGTGCCAGGAAGCAGGGATCAACACACAGGCCTGGGATGACTCACAACCCCCACAGAAAATTGCAGTGACCTGTGCCCACATTTATATTTACATAGATGAGACTCAGAGACTCTTTGGATCCTCAGTTAGCCATACTCTCCCAAGGTAGTCTGCTAGAACCGGAGTCTTTCTAGAACTCAGCTCACTGACAATCACATTGATTATGTTTTTTTTAAAAAAACAAATATGCTCTTTAGTCATGATCAATTTTTCTTCAAATAACCCTAGAGTAGTCTGGAGAAATCCCTATTTTACAGATGGGAAATTAGAGCCTGGGAATAGAAAGATTGCTCAGGAAGACAAAAGCAGCACTAGGACTAGGATGGAAATTGCCAACATTGGTAGTTCTAGATGCCAGAACTATATATCTAGAGGCGTTCTTTCACACATTTGATACAATCATTTTTTTTTAATTGACCTCTGCTTTGTTCTTTTGGTTACTTATTTGGGGTCCAGTCTTAATGAAAAAAACCCAGAAACATCAGGAAGAAACTAAGGCTATATAATGAGCCAACAGACTACTCTCAGATTCAGTGACTGATTATCATAGAAGATAATACCTCTTCCCCTTGCTCTCCACTCACTATTTCCCTGCTCATTAGACAGGGATAAGAAAGGAAGTGAAACACAAATCTCTACATTTACTTAATTGTGAAGAGCTCTGATAAAACTTGTGATTAGGAAAGAGGTTGAAATTAATGGATAAAAATGAACTGTAGGACTTACCTGTAGAATTACACTTAATCCATACTTTGCCTGTTCCCAATGACCCTGGTTAATTAAGAATTGACTGTGCTGTACAATGTTCTTTTCTGACAGAGGTGTCTATCATGAGAGGGTATTATGTTACCTTTCTGTATTTATCAACCAAGAAAACATTTCTCTGAGGCAAACATTCAGTATAATGGGAGATAAGCACTAATGGAGTAGTAGGAAGACCAAGCTTATATTTAAATTATTTTCAGTGACTGAGATTTGGAAAATAAAATAAATGTCAGTATGCACTTCAAATGATATCCATATGGGCAATTTTTCTGCCAGATATAAAATGAAAGTAGGTATGGGTAACTTTACATACAGAAATCTGGTGTACTTGAGCTGTCTACAAGTTATCTTTTTGGAGCAGTAGCTGAAAAATATGCAGTATTCTTTCAGAAGTGCACTAAGTAGATACCAGAATGGTAGTTCTCAAGGTATCCCGCTGACCTGCCTCTACAAACAGAAACTAGAAACTAGTGTTGATTTCCATTAGCAGGCTCCTTTAGCTCAGAGACCCATTTTCTCGCCTCATTGGCAACTCACTTTTGAAGGACTGGACTTTTCTAATAAGCATCTCATTTGGAGTTTGTTTGCCAAAGCATGGCTAGACTTTCAAGTTTATTTTCTTAAGCTACTGCATTATTTCTCACATCTCATGCCTAAAAAATAAATTCGCGAGAAGATAAGTATTTTGAAGGGCAGCCAAAGACATCTGTGACTCTGATTCAGGGGGAAGGGTAAGTGGACTGATGTTTTTAACCATGTTAAAAAATTTTTGAATGAAGGCAGGTAGTAATCATGTACTGGAAAATGTGTTCATAAAAGAGCCAACCAAGCAGTGACATCTAGAAAAGAAGTCATGTGTTATAGGACAAAGTCATATGTTATAGTAGAGGAAAAATTAAATCTGAAAATGAAAGAAAAAATTTAATATCCAACTAAAAGAGCAAAAGACTTTTTTTTAGTAAAGAAAGGACAATAGTGGTCAGCAAACACTTAAAATTGTTGCGTGCAGTCAGCAATGCCATGGGGCGCCAGTGGGTGCCAGTGGTAGGCCTAAGACTTGGGTAGAAGAAAAGGAGAAGAGAAAAGAGCAAACATCGAGGCAGTTGAAAATAAAGATGAAAAGAAGGAAGGTGAAGAGAAATACATAAGGAAGGAATAGCCAGCAACAATTCTGATTATCATCCTATAATAGCAGGACAATGAATTATGCCTGAGAGTTTTGAATATAAAGGATGAAGTAAAAGCATTATTCTTTTTTAAAAGTTCAGATTTCAGACATTCTGAGTAAAACCCTCACCCATGAAATGGTGAACACGCATTGTCACTGTTTTCATTCCTTTTAGTGACTATGGTTATATAACAGATTAAAGTTGGTTTCAGAATAGATTGGTAGGTATAGGAACACCTGGCTCATTCAGAGGGCACGTGGCTCTTGATTTCAGGGTCATGAGTTTCAGCCACACGTTGGGTGTAGAGATTACTAAAAAAAAAATTAATTAATCAACTTAAAAGAAAGAATAGTTTGGTAGCTATAAAAACTGTTCTTTTTAACAGTTTGTCCATAGTCTGCCTTAGTGGTACTCAATACCAACATTTTTATGGTTCTTAGGATGGCATTCTGGTTTCCCATTTTTAAAAATCTGGACATTAGTACATTATATAAGACTTTTCAGTAAGACTAATAAATACTTTAGCAAGACTAATAACTACATGAATAGTTTCTCTATATTAAAATAAAAAACAAATCCTTTACATAAAAGTTAGTCAGCTCGCTCCCAAAAATTTACATACTAAGGTATGTTCTTTTCCCAGGGCCTAAGAAAAACATGGCATCCTTCTAAACATTGATGGTGACATAGCATATGCCACTCTCATTGCTATCTTTGCTTATCATATGGAGAACTCACTGCTCTTCAGCATCAATCATTATTCAGTGACTGAAACAAACAGAATTATAATTGTCTAGCGAGGGCATTGTTACATTAGTTGTAGAGCTGTACTATCTTAACAAGACAATTTTAAAGAATTCATAGATAACGTGTGGTAGAGTGTATAGAATAGGTTCTCTCTATAGAGAGTTTATTGTCAAATACTTCAAAAATATTCCTTTTTAAAACCTTAGAAAATTATAGCACAATGATACAGTTAAAAACATGGTTAAAAAAATCAAATAGCACAGAAGGGTTTATATGGGGGAAAAGGCAATCCTCCCTTGCCCATCTTCAACCGTGCTCCCCAATGGCAATCACTTTTAACCTTTTCAAATATTTAAAATTTTTCTCATATAATCCCTCTACCTCTTAAGTAATATGTTTATGTTGCTGTTTCTTAAATGACTTTAGACATTGTTTATTGAAACATCCTGCTAAGCTAGATGAGGATGTGGGGCATTTAAGTAAATCCCTGCCCAACTGTCCTTCTCCCACTATCATTTATTACCTATTCTCAGTTCTACCACTAGTTACCTCTGAAATCTTAACTATAGTGAAGCTTCTGTCTCTAGTACCATGTTTCATGATTCCCCACTTTGTAATCAAAGACATTAACACTCCTACTCTTCCTTTCACTACTCCTCATCATCTCCTACCCTTTAATCATTGTCAGCTGTACATTTATTTTTACATCATTAAGGTTGATAAAATTCACATTCTGTTAGGTGGCCATATTTAAATGTCTTGTGACTTGTCAGATGAATTGTTCTAAACATTGGATACCAGCAAGCAGTTGTTTACATGATTATAATTATATTATTCACTGCACAACTACATTGTGTGCTGGAATTATAATTGCTACTCTAAAGGGCCAAGCTGTGCTCCTGTATCATTCAATGGAGAATAATCTGAGGATCAAGTTCTAATAGATTCACCTACTATTATACTCCCCCCAATTGCCTTGATCATACCCTCAAGTCATTATAAACATTCAGTCATAATATCAGTGCCCCCCCCTTTTCCCTGGGTACTATTGACATACAAAGCACAGGGCAATGGGAGCAGTCACCGTGACTCAACAGTAACTGCAACAATTAAACAACTTTACATGAACAGGTTCTTTTTGTTTGTTTGTTTGGTTGGCTGGTTTGTTGGTTGGTTGGTTGATTTTTTTAGGGAGGAATATTTTATCACTGACATTTTTTAGAATTGCTGATACATGGTGGTAACAAAAAGCTGACCAACTTTTACTCAGTTTCATTATTGTGTTTTAATTCTCTATAAAAAATGCATCCTCTTCTTGCCTACACTCAGAGAAGATGACTCCTACTGCCCTGGCTCTTGGTACACCAATGCTAGTGACTGTTCTCCCAGAGTCCTCGTCTATCTTCTATCTCCCAATATGGGCTGCTGCACAGCGACTGTCCTAGGACTTCTCTTTCTTATTATTCTGATTTAGAATCTACTTTCTCTTAGATCCCACAACTTTTTTTTTCTTTGCTCTTTCATTTTGCTGTAACAATTCTCAAGTAATATCTAAGAAAGGATGTCTAGGAGGCCAACTTTCTCAGTCTTTTCATATCTGAAAATGGCTCTTATTCTATCATCTTACTTAGTTGATACATATGCTTTGTTAAAAATCCTAGGCTCAGGGTACCTGGGCGGCTCAGTTGGTTAAGCGTCTGTCTGTCTTCGGCTCAGGTCAAGATCCTGGAGTCCCAGGAGTCCCTCCCACTTAGCGGGGAGTCAGCTTCTCCTTCTCCCTCTGCTCCTACCCCCCCTTCCTCCCACTCACTCTCTCTCTCTCTCAAGTAAATAAATAAAAAATTTTTTTAATTCTAGGGTGAATATAATTATCCCTCAGAACTTTGTAGGTTTTTTTCTATCACTCTCTGATTCTTATTCATTTGGGGGCAAACTTTTTTTTCTCTAGGAATTCTTAGAATCTTCTTTTTATTCCTGGTGTCCTGGAATTTTATGATGGTGGTTATTATTTTGGGGTTATCTTCAGTTCCACATATTCTGTTTCCTCAAAGATCATTTTTAAATTAATTTGATCTTTTTCTTTTAGGCTAGAGGTTTTCCTCAGTTGTCCTGGGATTGGTGGTTATCCATCAATATTCATGAATGAGAAAATAGAAAGCTGACTAGGAGCTCAGTATATGTAAGCAGGATTTACGGTCTGTCAGGATTTGCTTTGGGTGAACAGGCAGTGAATTAGCTGGTATGCTGGGGAACCATAGAAGCCAGAGGAGGAAGGTTTATTCTGAAATGTCAACTCCCACACTCGCTCTTTAGGTTCTTTTCAAGCAGTCTTTGCCTGAGGGTAAATGCTCAGCTTCGTGGCATTCTATGTGGGGGAATGGAAAATGTGTGGGTCAGAGGTCAACATTGCCATACAGAGACCCGCATCAATTCCCCCATTTTTAGCTTATTTCTCACTCCCACTCTAAGGTTTTCATGAAAAGATTGCCCAACTTCATGTACTATAGCTCCCCTCCTGTGCTAGTCTATGCTTTCTTCTTCTCTACTTTACCTATCACCCTTCTTTCGTCTGCTTTTTTAGCTTCCAGAAATTTGTTGAAGTCTCTTATCTACTGTAACCCATTCTATTCTCTTTGCATTCCCACCTCCCCAGACCAATAGTTTTTGAGCACTTAGAGGGCTCTGCACCAGGTGCTATTCTAAGCACTAAGGACATGATAGAGAAAAGAATAAGTGGAAGAGATAGGTTTTAAGGGCACAATAGCAAAAGAACAGTCACTCTAGTAATAATAAACAAGGCAACAAATAAATAAGGCAATCTCAGAGAGTATTAAGTTCTAGGAAGAAAATAGATTAATATGATATAGAGATCTGGTGAGAGGCTTTAGAGAAACTAGTCAGGGAAGGTGTCTGATCTGACCCTAGAATCATGGGATCCTAAATCAGGGAAGATCATTTTGATTTGAGCAAATAGAATGATGAGAAGGAGCCAACCTGGATAAGGTCTGGGGAAGGGCACTCAGGGCAAAGGGAACAGCCTTAAAGTAGAAACAACTTCAGATAAGAAAGCCCCAAACAAGCCAAAAAAAGTGCAAATGGCTATAGATCAATGAAGAAATAAAATAAATATTTTTTTAAAAACTGTGGGAACACCTGGGTGATGTAGTTAGTTAAGCATCTGACTCTAGGTTTCATCTCAGGTCATAATCTCAGGGTCATGGGATTGAGCCCTGCATAGGGCTCCATGCTCAGCACAGAGTCTGCTTCAGACTCCCTCTCCCTTTCTCTTTGCTCCCCACCTTGCTCTCTCTCTCTCTAAAATGAATCAGTAAATCTTTAAAAGAAAAAGGGGGGCACTCGGCTGGCTGAGTTGATAGAACATGTGACTCTTGACCTTGGGGTTGTAAGTTCTAGCCCCCAGTTGGGTGTAGATATTACTTAAAATTTTTTTTTAAATCTTAAAAAGAAGAAATGAGAAAACAGTAGGACATGGGGTTGGAGACGGAAGCAGATGGTCTTGAAAGCATGGTAAGCAGTTTGTATTTTATTGTAAATGTAAAGAAAGACCATTGGGTGGGGGGATTTTGCCCAGGAAATGATACAGCTTGGTCCTTTGTTTTATACTTTTTAAAATTCCTTAATGATCATTTTAGTGGCATTTTAATGTAAAAGGCAATATAGTGTAGTTGTTAAGAGAATGGATTTTGGAACCAAATTACTGGCTCTGCCATTAACCACCCTTGAGGTCTTAGGCAAGATATTTGCCTTTCTACCTCAAATTTCTCATCTGTAAAACAGAGGTAATAATGGCACCCATCTGATAAAGTTGTGAGAATTACTATAATTAAGGTATGTAAAATGGAATAGTGCTTGGTAGGTAGAACTATATAAGTGCTAACTATTTCTAATATTGTTGTTGTTATTATTGGAAGGAGGGTGGTAACTACATATAGTGAATCAACTCTCTTAAACAAGGAACCCAAAAGCGTTGATTTGCTTACACAAAACAAAGTTTTACAAAGGGCCAAGGGAACACTCCAGTTGTCTATTACATGCCATTATATGTTGCAGAAATTAAAGGAAAAGATTCTTTACATCGTTGTCTTTTATCTATAACTTTATTTCATATATTTTTCAGAATGTAAATGGAGATTATTTGATAGGATTCTTTCTTTTCTGTACATATATACATATGATTTTTAAAAAGCAAATACAATAGTCTTACAATGAAAAGCAACCATTCTCTGCCCAATTTATTTCTACTCCCCTTCCATGTTCAACCACTTTTGACTTTTTAGCTGTTTACTCCATAGCTTCAAATAACATGTTTAGGCCATTATTTTTAATATTTCAGTCTTAGATAGCACCTGTTTATTTCCAGATAATGACCCATGAGGATTTCATTCTGTTCCTCTACTGCCATTTCAGGTCCCCAATGTCCTACTATAGTTATACCATTCTTTTTAGTTAAATCAAGAAACAGTGTTTACATTATTCTGGATTACTCAAATATTTTTCACTTCACAGGCAAGTTGAGCAATGTAATAAGGGCTGAGCAGCTATTTTCCTAGAGTTCCTAATTTTCTCCCTTTTCACTTTGCAATGTCTTCCTTAAAATGTCTTTCTATTTTATTCCCCAAAGGTTCCTCATAGCAGATCTTCTATCCTGACCCCCATCTTTCCAGGAAAAATCCTCCTAAACCCTCTGTCCAATTACATTCAACTGTGTAATTACTCTCTCCATAGCTGTCACCCTTGACTGTTCCTTTAAATTGGATATACCATTTCGTGAATCTCATACCTATTGTCTCTATGTTCATTTTTTATTTACTTATTTTTTTTTTACTAATGCTTATTCTCAGGTAACTTCTTAAGAAAAGGTACATGGAAAACAGATGAACATAGGGGAAAATAAAAGAGAAAGGCAAATCATAAAACAAACTCTTAACTATAGAGAACAAACTGAGGGTTGCTGGAAGGGAGGCGGGCAAGTGTTGGGTGGAGTGGGTTAAATGGGTAATGGGTATTAAAGAGGGCACTTGTAATGAGCACTGGGTGTTATATGTAAATGATGAACCACTAAATTCTACTCCTGAAATTAATACTACACTATATGTGAACTAACTGGAATTTAAATAAAAACTTGAAAAAAAAGAAAGCCAAAAGTTATTAATTAACTAGTTAACTAAAATAAAAAAAAAAGAAAAGGTGCGTGGGGGTGAATCTCATTTGATCAACAGTTTGGCTGGATATAGAAATTTTGGTCAAAAATAATATTCCCTCCAAATTTTGAAAGTACTGCACTATCATCTTCCAAGTATTCAAAACTATAGAGAAAGTAAAAGCCATCCTGATTCTCATTTTTTTCACTCATTTTTACTTTATTTTATCTTAAATTCCAGCATAGTTAACATACAGGGTTATATCAGTTTCAGGTATACAATATAATGATTCAACAATTCTATACATTACTCAGTACTCATTATAAGTGCATGCTTTAATCCCCAGCACCTATTTCACCCATCTCCCCACCCACTTCCCCTCTGGTGACCATCAGGTTGTTGTCTATAGCTAAGAGTCTGTTTCTTGATTTCTCTCTCTCTCTTTTTCCCCTTTGCTCATTTTTATTTCTTAAATTCCATGTATGAGTGAAATCATATGGTATTTGTCTTTCTCTGACTGACTTATTTGGTTAGCATTATTCATGTATTTTTAAGTTGCTCATTTTTGGGGACACCTGGGTGACTCGGTTGGTTGAGCATCCACCTCTTGGTTTCCGCTCAGGTCAGGATCTTGGGGTCCTGGAATTGAGCCCCGGGTCAGGCTTTGCACTGAGTGCATGGAGTCTGCTTGAGATTCTTTCCCTCTTCCTCCCCCTCTGCCCCTCGCCTCATCTCTCGNNCACACTCTTTCTCTAAAATAAATAAATAAAATCTTTTTAAAAATTATTCCTTTAAATTTGAAATTTTTAGGAACTTCTCTGTTCCTGGTATTCTACATTTTGTTATTATAGGATTTAGTGTGTTTGTATACATGTATGTGTGTGTTCCTTTTTCATTTACTAATCTGGAAACTTGATGAGTTTTTCACTCTAGTAATTAGTGTCCTGTAGTTCTAGGAGGTTTTCTTGCATGGTTTCTTAAATAATTTCCTTCCCTCCATTTCTTTATTGATTCTGGAACTCCTATTGTCTATTGTCCAGCTTTTTGGATTTATCCTCAGTTTATTTATTATCTTTTTAAAATAATCATTCAGATTTTACTACAAGAAATACAAAATATTTGGGGAATGTCTATGGATCTTGTTATTGATTTCTATTTTAATACCTGGGTGGTTGGAGAATATACACTGTCTGATGTCAATCCTTAGAAATCTACTGGACTTGTTTTATGAACCAACATGTGGTCTATATTGGTGAATGTTCTTCACCAAATTTGTATTTTGCTATTAATGGGTCTGATGCTCCATAAATGTCAATTAGGTCAAATGCTTGATGATGTTGTTTAACTCTTCCATATTCTTTCTGACTGCTTCTCTACATGTTCTGTCAATTACTGAGAACATGGTGTTAAAGTCTTCATGTTTGTAGATTTGTCTATACTTTGTTTTCTGACAATTTTTGCTTCATATATTTAAGGACTTTTCATTAGGTGCAACAAATTTAAGAATGTAATCTCTTCTTGATTATTAACCCTTTAATCATTATGAAATGTCCCACTTTATTTCCAGTATTTCTCTTCATCATGAGTTCTGTTTTGTCTGATAGTAATATAGTCATAACATATTTTTATTGAAGTATAATTAACATACAGTGTTATATTAGTTTTAGGTGTACGACATAATGATTCGACAATTCTGTACATTACTTAGTGCTCACCACAGTAAGTGTAGTCATCATCTGTCACCAAACAACATTATTACAAAACTATTGACTATATTCCCTATGCTGTACTTTTCATCTCTGTGACTTATTTATTTTATAACTGGAAGTGTGTACCTCTTATTCCCCTTTATCTGTTTCACCCATCCCCCCATCCAACATACCCTCTGGCAACCACCAATTTGTTCTTTATATTTAAGAATCTTTTTGTTTGTTTGCTGCTTTGTTTCTTTGTTCATTTGTTTTGTTTTTTAGATTCCACATATAAGTGGAATCACATGGTATTTGTCTTTCTCTGTCTGACTTATTTAACTTAGTATAATACCCTCTAGGTCTATCCATGTTATTGCAAATGACAAGATCTCACTCTTTTTTATGGCTGAGTAGTATTTCATTTTATGAAATATTATATATATATTCTTTTTTAGGTTTAGGGTTTGTGTGAAATATCTTTTTTCTTCCATTCATTTTCAGCTTATTTTTG
>NW_024423319.1:39134301-39247946 GCF_017311325.1 Ursus maritimus | reverse complement strand
ATATAGAAATTTTGGTCAAAAATAATATTCCCTCCAAATTTTGAAAGTACTGCACTATCATCTTCCAAGTATTCAAAACTATAGAGGAAGTAAAAGCCATCCTGATTCTCATTTTTTTCACTCATTTTTACTTTATTTTATCTTAAATTCCAGCATAGTTAACATACAGGGTTATATCAGTTTCAGGTATACAATATAATGATTCAACAATTCTATACATTACTCAGTACTCATTATAAGTGCATGCTTTAATCCCCAGCACCTATTTCACCCATCTCCCCACCCACTTCCCCTCTGGTGACCATCAGGTTGTTGTCTATAGCTAAGAGTCTGTTTCTTGATTTCTCTCTCTCTCTTTTTCCCCTTTGCTCATTTTTATTTCTTAAATTCCATGTATGAGTGAAATCATATGGTATTTGTCTTTCTCTGACTGACTTATTTGGTTAGCATTATTCATGTATTTTTAAGTTGCTCATTTTTGGGGACACCTGGGTGACTCGGTTGGTTGAGCATCCACCTCTTGGTTTCCGCTCAGGTCAGGATCTTGGGGTCCTGGAATTGAGCCCCGGGTCAGGCTTTGCACTGAGTGCATGGAGTCTGCTTGAGATTCTTTCCCTCTTCCTCCCCCTCTGCCCCTCGCCTCATCTCTCGCACACACTCTTTCTCTAAAATAAATAAATAAAATCTTTTTAAAAATTATTCCTTTAAATTTGAAATTTTTAGGAACTTCTCTGTTCCTGGTATTCTACATTTTGTTATTATAGGATTTAGTGTGTTTGTATACATGTATGTGTGTGTTCCTTTTTCATTTACTAATCTGGAAACTTGATGAGTTTTTCACTCTAGTAATTAGTGTCCTGTAGTTCTAGGAGGTTTTCTTGCATGGTTTCTTAAATAATTTCCTTCCCTCCATTTCTTTATTGATTCTGGAACTCCTATTGTCTATTGTCCAGCTTTTTGGATTTATCCTCAGTTTATTTATTATCTTTTTAAAATAATCATTCAGATTTTACTACAAGAAATACAAAATATTTGGGGAATGTCTATGGATCTTGTTATTGATTTCTATTTTAATACCTGGGTGGTTGGAGAATATACACTGTCTGATGTCAATCCTTAGAAATCTACTGGACTTGTTTTATGAACCAACATGTGGTCTATATTGGTGAATGTTCTTCACCAAATTTGTATTTTGCTATTAATGGGTCTGATGCTCCATAAATGTCAATTAGGTCAAATGCTTGATGATGTTGTTTAACTCTTCCATATTCTTTCTGACTGCTTCTCTACATGTTCTGTCAATTACTGAGAACATGGTGTTAAAGTCTTCATGTTTGTAGATTTGTCTATACTTTGTTTTCTGACAATTTTTGCTTCATATATTTAAGGACTTTTCATTAGGTGCAACAAATTTAAGAATGTAATCTCTTCTTGATTATTAACCCTTTAATCATTATGAAATGTCCCACTTTATTTCCAGTATTTCTCTTCATCATGAGTTCTGTTTTGTCTGATAGTAATATAGTCATAACATATTTTTATTGAAGTATAATTAACATACAGTGTTATATTAGTTTTAGGTGTACGACATAATGATTCGACAATTCTGTACATTACTTAGTGCTCACCACAGTAAGTGTAGTCATCATCTGTCACCAAACAACATTATTACAAAACTATTGACTATATTCCCTATGCTGTACTTTTCATCTCTGTGACTTATTTATTTTATAACTGGAAGTGTGTACCTCTTATTCCCCTTTATCTGTTTCACCCATCCCCCCATCCAACATACCCTCTGGCAACCACCAATTTGTTCTTTATATTTAAGAATCTTTTTGTTTGTTTGCTGCTTTGTTTCTTTGTTCATTTGTTTTGTTTTTTAGATTCCACATATAAGTGGAATCACATGGTATTTGTCTTTCTCTGTCTGACTTATTTAACTTAGTATAATACCCTCTAGGTCTATCCATGTTATTGCAAATGACAAGATCTCACTCTTTTTTATGGCTGAGTAGTATTTCATTTTATGAAATATTATATATATATTCTTTTTTAGGTTTAGGGTTTGTGTGAAATATCTTTTTTCTTCCATTCATTTTCAGCTTATTTTTGTCTTCATTGTGTATATGAAGGAAGAAACATATGGTGGGGTCTTTATCACCCAATTTGACAATCTTGTCTTCTAATTGGGGTGTTTAATCTATTTCTACCATCTTGGTGTTGATTTCTATTTATCTCATCTGTTCTCTATTTTTTTGTTTCTCCTTTCCTAAACTTATTTGGATTAATCAAATTATCAAGTATCTCAGGGTAATCAAGTATCTCGGTGTATTTCCCATTGATATTTTAGTTATTCTTCTTTGTGTTGTTTTAATGATTATGGTGGAAATTATATCTTTAACTTATCACATTATACATTCAAAACATATTATTTTATGAACTGTTTAATAATTTTGTAAAAATATATTTCCAATGACTTCTTTCCCACCCTTTGGGTTCTTGTCATATATTTTGTTTTCACATATGCTGTAAACTGCACATTCCTTTATTGTTACGTTCACATTAAATATCCAAGTCTTTAAATAGATTTAATAATGCATATATATTTAAAAATAAGATTAAATGTTTAAAGGTTATGTATATTACTGACCAGTTTACTATTCCTGATGGTTTTTATTTCTCCTTGCATAACTAGGTTTCTATCTGATTGCATTTCCCTTCAGCTTATTTGATTCCTTTCAGTATGTCTTTTAGTGCAGGTCTGTGGGAGATGAAATCTTTCAGCTTTGTACAAAAATATCCTCATTTCACCTTCATTTGTTCAAGGATATTTTTATAGTATTCTGGCCTTTATTGTCTTTTATAAGAAAGTGGCTATCATTTTTATCATTGCTCTCCTATATGAAATGTTACTTCTTTCTCTGGATGCTTTCAAGATTTTCTGTTTACTTTTGGTCTTCAGAATTCAACTACAATTTCCTTAAGTGTGTTCTGTATATTTATCCTGCTTGTTTGCTGAACTTCTTAGATTTATGGGTGGGTATTTTTTTCTCAGCTTTCAAAAAAATGTTTACTCATTATCTCTTCAAATATTTTTATACTTCGTTCTCTCAAACCTTTCCTCCTGGGACTCCAATTTTATATATATGCTAGATCATTTGATATTCTCAGATATTCTGTTCTGGCTTATGTCTCCTTTCTTTTTTTGTTGTTGTTGTCTCCTTGCTTTGATTTAGATAATTTCTGATCTTTAGTTCACCAGTTCCTTTCTGTTACGTTCGGTCTTTGATTCCAATTAATTCTCTATCTTAGATACTGCATTCTCCAGTTCTAGAATTTCTATCTGATTTTTTCTGGGGATACCTTTTCTCTGCTGAATTCTCACATCTGTTTATACTCTTCCCATATTTTCTCTACATTTTAAAACTTAATAACTATTTCAAGCTCTTCTTTTCCCCTGTTCATCCAGTAGCTAGATGATTTCTAGGTTTCTGTCTAATGAATTTTGTTTTTAGTATTATGATTCACATTTTCCTGGCTTTTCATATGTCTATTGATTTTTTATGGTGTACTGGGTATTATGAATGATATGTTAGAGAGATTCTGGATTATGTTATCTTCTCTCAAAGATTATTGGGTTTTATTTTGAAAAGGAGTTAAATTACTGGAGAATCGTCTTGATCCTGTCAAGGTCTGGTTTTAGGCTTTGTTTGGGTTGGGGGGGTTATTTCTATTTTGCCTCCAGCCCTAAGGTATAGTCCTTATTTCTAGCTTGTGGTTCTTACTCATAAAATATGGTCTTTCTCACGTTTCAGGGGAATGCTTGGTATGTTAACCAAGGTCTCTTTACTCTGGATGGGTGAGAATTCTAATAATATATCCTCTGTACTATGTGAGTTCTGAAATCTTTGTTCAGCTGAGCATTTGGCCAAGGAATGGGGGAGTACTCCTACAAAGATTCCTGTAACCTCCTCATTTCAAGTAACTGTCCCATAAATTTTAGTCAGTGTAGCAGCTCATAAACTCTGATCTCTCTTTCCTCACCCTCATGAGACTTTTACTTTCTGTTTGGGCTCTACTTGCACTACAGTTTGGAAATTGTCCACAGGCAGAAAGCCATGGAGTATATAGACCTCAACTTAAATGCTCCTCTTCTGTTGAGTATAGCAGACATGCTTATCCACTACCAAGTGCTTGAAAACTGTTGTTTATGTTTTGTCAGGAAACATCTGAACGGTACAAAGTCCTCTTGAGAAGGAATTGGTTCATACCCACACAAATCAGTGTCAAAGACATTTATAAAATTAGGACATTTTAACTAGAGTAAGCTGTGAAACAGATTTCTCAAGATAGTCTCCAAAGACCTGGGAACTTTCAAGTATCCAGTGTTACTCAATGTAGTTCTAGCCATTACACCAATTCACCCTGCCTTTTACTCTTAAGTGTTACAAAAGTAAGAAATTGAACATTTCATCAAGTCCTTGTAACAGTTACAAATGCTTGCCCTGTACAACTGTAGAGACTATGAGTGCACTGTGAACAAGACATTTACTGACTCCTACCCCTACAGCCAGCTCTAGGAGTCAAGCACCTCCTTGATATTCTTGCTACCAGGAAAGTCTCAGTAAAATGACCTTTTCTAAGTGAATCAAGCCTCAAGAGATCATACTACTGAGAATACCTATAAAACCATTTGCATTAAGAAGTCTTCGGAATCAAGTACCTGTCATGAGTTGAATTTCCATCTTCTTTGGAATTTTTCAGTGTTTCATAAATACTCTGCATCTTATGATTCCAGGTGTGATAATGTATTTCAATGATACCTGAGGGCATTATTTCAAGACTCAATTAACTAAATCAAACACAAGAAACAGGAAAGTAAACTTCCATTTTTTCAGTGTTACTTTCTAAGGCAATTGGTATCAGCTCTATCCCATCACACCCAAGTGTAGAAAAAGGAGATGCAGGGGAATCCTCTCCTTTAAAATAGCAAGATCTATAATCCTCCCTGGGGGCAACTCAATCCTCACTGTGTTTTTCTTTTACAAAAGTCAAGAATTTCTGAGTCACTTCATTGTTTACTGAGAAAAAAGTATGTGGGGGGGGGCCTGGGTGGCTCACTTGGTTAAGCATCTGCCTTCCACTCAGGTCATGATCCAGGGGCCCTGGGATGGGGCCCTGTATTGGTCTCCCTGCTCTGTGGGGAGCCTGCTTCTCCTTCTCCCTCTGCCCCACCCCCTCATGCTCTCTATTTCACAAATAAATCTCACACACACTCTCTCTCAAATAAATAAATAAAATCTTTTTTAAAAAAGAAGAAAAAAGAAAAGATATGTGGTTTGGTTTATCAGAATATGTACACTTTTCAAAATAAGTCAAGAAAATTACTGGCTTCCTAAAAAAAAGCAATTATAGGCTTCTACGTGTGTGCTAGAATGGTGGGTCAACATCAGCCATCTCCTTCTACTTCTGCTTAGCCCCAAAAGTCAGATTACACCAACATTTCCACTTGCTTGCAAGTTAAGAGCAATATTATCCATACATAAAAATTCTGCACAAATTGTCAAAGCAACCTTGTTATAATATAAATCAAGAACCATAATTAGCTCCATGACTGTTTCTTTACTATTTGTACTAATCTCAACTCTCTCTGGGGATTATTTTTCAAATCAGGAGGAGATAGGCTTTGTATCAAGTCACTAGGTAACAAGTTTGGAGTGCCTAGCTGAATTCTTAGTTATGCTGGTTAAATGCTGATATCTTGAGCTGTCTGTCCTGAGAATTCTAGATTATATTGAGTCACCTCCACTGAAAATTTTGATGCTGAAAGATCTCCCAGATTCAGCTCTTCAGGCTGATCAAATTGCACAATTAACTGTAAAGGATCTCAAATTAGCCGGGGTCTTGAACTAGACCAGAAGGTGGTATCCATAAGGGAACCACCCAAGGAATTTAAGACCTTTAAAGCTGTCAAGATGAGTTATCTGTCCATAAAGAATGCCTTGTATAGGGGAATTGTAGCGTTTTTTCAAGAAGGCAGGTTTCTTGTTATCTTGGCCACGCTAAATGTAGCATATCCGGGATCTGTTTACATGAAAGCCTCAGATAGAAGATATTTCTGATGTCCTGGAATTGATTCTGATATTTGAAAGACTGTAAAAGAGTATAGCCTGTGACAAGCTACTTGGCATAACCTATTAAAGGAAATTACTTTTCCGTTTGGGGCGGGTGAAGAAGCAGAGGGATCAAGATAAGCTAGATAAGAATGCATATTGATTTTGGAGAACCATTCTAAGACACTAATTTCTTCATTGAGCTAGGCTCCCTCTCAAAATGTCCCAAAGGGGTCCCAGTACCACCTCCAACTTCTGTTGTGCCAGTTGTTTTTAATACATGAATTAATACGTACTACGGTCTCTGATAATGTGGCCTGCACATGAAGATTTTAAATTTGTTTCACTATTGAAACTTTGGAAAATTTTAAAAGCAGAGAGGTTGAAAAAAAAATGAAAAAATGAAAGAAAAAATCCCTGCCCTAACCCTGCCTTAGAAAGCAATTATCATTAATATTTCGGTGTGTTTCTTCCCTATTTTTCCAATGCATTAAAAATCATTGAACCACTTTTTAAAAATTAAATAACTTTGCACATGGCAAAACACTTCCAAACAACTCAGAAGTGTCTAAAATAAAAAGTAAAATTCGTATCTTCATCTCTATTCCCCCAGTGCCCTTGAGTCTCTCAGATAGAGGTAACACTTAAGTATGTAATTCTTCAGATGGTTTCAAATTTAGTATTAAAGAATATGTTCATGCTTCTATTTCTTGGTGTTTTAAAGAGCATCTAGGGATTCATTTCATTTCAGGAGCATAGATTCTGAAGCCAAGACTGCCTGGGTTTGAATCTTGGCCCTGTTAACTTCCAGGCTTTGTGGCTGTGAGCAAATTTCTTAATCTCTCTGGGCCTTCATTTACTTATTCCTAAAAATGGTGGAAATAATAGTACCTATCTCACAATGTTCTTGTAAAGATTATATGAGTTGATATAAGCAAGATATTTCGAATAGTGCTTAGCACTTACTAAGAGTTCAGTAAATGTTGTTATTTTTTTATCTTGAGAGAAAAAATTTATCTCACTTTCATGGCTTCTTATTTCCATTCTACTCCCTCATTTTGTGATATTATTTTTAGGGTTTTAAAAATGGATTTCAATAACAAATTAAATCTATATTTCTTTTTTTAACTTTAGACGTCGTCTCCTGATCCTGAAAGGTGAGCTATAAAAGATAATGAAATTAGCATCCTTTTACTTATCTCCACCCTCCCTCCTCCCAATTCCCAATTTATGTTTATGCCTTTAATAAGATCAAGTTAGATAATATTTACATCCTGTTTTGAAACTATAAGACTTTGGGATTCTTTTAGGTCCTTGGTTCTCAAAATGTGGTCCTTCCACCAACATCCTTAGAATTAGGGAGCCTGGGGGCTTGGTACAAATCCATAATCTCAGGCCTTACTTCAGATTTGCAGGATGAGAATCTGCATTTTAACAAGTTCCCCATGTGGTTCATATGCACATTAAAGTTTAGGAAGTTTGCTTTAGAGCAGTTGATTTCAACTTGACTGCTTCCTATGTGATTCTAATATGAAAGCAGGGCTGAGAATCATTGGTTCATAGATACTTCTTGTAGGGGATCTTAAATGACCTCAAACTCTCTTCAGGCCCCAACACTCTTGGAGCCTCTCCACTCTAGGAGGGTAGTTTACACTCTTTATAATGCAGATGCAGCTTTTAGGTTTAATCCTGGAGGCTAATCTAAACCTCCAGCCAGTTTGCTCTGAATGGGAGAAAAGGCCATGGGAAGGAAGAGGAGCTCTATTGGCCTAGCTGTTCTGAACGCAGTTCTTTAATTGCACTGAAAATTGCCCCCATGGCCCACTTATGCTCTTGTGTTTCCTGAGTCTGAGCTTGGCACTTCTTGGAGCTCTCTTGGAAGAAAGTACTCTTACAACCCTAGTTTTGGGTTGCAGTTTTCTCTCTTCTATTTCCTCCATTAATCAGATCCCATCTGCTTTCTATCTTTAAGGGATTTCCTCAAACTTTCTCGGCTCTTGCTGCATGCCTTTTGTGTTTTCTAGCCCTGTTTTAATTATTTTGAAAATATGTTTTCTATCATTTCGATGAGACTATGGAAAGGAAGAGAAGTAAGTACATGTGCTCAGTCCACCATCTTTTGCCAGAACACCTTCCGCAGCTGAGTATAAGAAATTTGTGGTCAGAAGCATTTTCCAAACTGTTACCATTATGTCTCAACACCCTCAAGCAAATAGTCATGATCAAAGAACCATGAAGACAACTAAGAATGCACTGAAGTGGATTATTCAGGGGGACTTACCAATACTCACTAGGTCTTTAATTGGTTTTTTTGTCATTTCATGTTCAATGTAATGAGGCAGACTTGTCGATTTACTAATGGTATATCTTGCCCTGTGTCCACTCAAACTTAAATGAGGACTTAAAAGTTCAAATTCCATATGCCACTCTATTGGCCCCTAGAAAAACATACTAACAGATGGTATGCATTTAATAAATGTTGGATGGTGAACAAATGAATGACTATGTAGCCACACGGCACTCATTTGTACCATAAGACTTTGTCTCTGCTAGTAGGTTAGGAGCTGAACCAAGGTGGGTTTCTACTAATTTAGGTAACAGACCCTGGGTCATATGAGTCCAGAGTCACATGGGCAGGTGTCACATTACCATAATGATCACTATATTTTTTTAGAGGGGGTAGGAGGGGCAGAGGGAGAGAGAGAATTTTAAGCAGCCTCCATGCCCAGCATGGAGCCTGACATGGAGCTTGATCTTACAACCCTGAGATCATGACCTGAGCTGAAATCAAGAGCTTGATTCTTAACCAACTGAGCAACCCAGGTGCCCCCCATAATGATCAATATTAAAGATCTTCCTGGGGAGATTTGTTAACAGCCAAATCACTGGACTCTTCTTTTCTAGAGCAATCTGTTGATTTTTTAACTACACTTCTGGAGGACACATCAGAAAAACAAGATGAAAACAGTAATTCTTTTCTAGCTTCTGAGATGGCCAAAATGGAGTCACCGAAAATTTCTACACTTGTTATAATATTACAGCAGCTGATATCCACAACAGATCTCCCTTGTCAATTTAAAGATGGTATTTTACATAAAAGAGGATGTGGGTGATGTCTGCCAGGAGGCGCTGTTCCAGGGAGTGCTTTTGTTTCCTGGACTGAGCTGTGATTGCAGACTTACAGGGATAGGTTGGTGTGGCAGTGGAATTAAAATACAGTCTTGTTACAACCAGACAAGATTTTAGTCAGCCTTTGCTTGGTGTATGCAACCTGACACAATAGAAACAGTTGCCTGGAAGAAAACCTCTCCTTTAGCCTTCTGAGCCTATATAGCAAATGGCAATATTCTAAAGGAATTCTGCTGTCTGTTGGATAATGTTGCCTTTACTCAAAACACATGCTGACCACCTGTGTCCTACATTTATCCCCTGTTGCTAGTTAACCATCCATACTATGTTTTCTTAAAGTCTTTCCCCTTCAACTTTCCCCTAGTTCAGTTACTTGGCTAACTTTTTGCCTTTTTTTTCACCAGAAGTTCTTGCTTCACACTCTTCCCCCCTCCAAAAAAAAAAAAAAAAAGGAAACAAGAGTCTACTGACAAAGGAAATACATAAACTAAAGTTTGAAAAAAAAAGGTAATATGTGAAGGAGTTAGGCTCTTGAAGCAGAAGAGACATTGTTAAAAGAGAAAACACTGTTTTTTGTGAGATCTTTTTGCTGGAGCTACAGCATATGGTACTTGGTGGTATGACTGTTCATATCCTGGAATTTCTTATAGGAAATAGCTACACTTCAAGTGGAAACTTTGCTAGGGACAGGGCCCTAAAGGAAAAACAATCAAAAGAATTTGTGAAAACAGAGGGAGAAAAAGAAATATAGAGAGAAGAGGGAGAAGCACAAAGAAAGCAATGTGATTGAGTTGATGGAAGGCTGTTTATGCATAGCAACAGGAAATATTCTTGAAAGCTGTATTCCTTAATGTTCTACAATCCTAGCTCTGAAGAAGGTAATCAAAGACAGACTCAATAAAGGAAAAGCAGATTGTGTAACCAACTAGGTAACCCTGTATAAATCCTCAGTGAAAAGTCATTTGAATAGAATTCTGGTTCATTAGAAGAGCTACAGATTCACTGTAAGAGATGGGAGAGGGAGCTTAGAAGATCTATATATTCAGTTATCAGAGTAGAATGGAAAATACATCAAATTTTTAGTCAGATAATTTGGGTTAAATATTAGATATGTCGCTCACTAAATCTATGAACTTGGGCAAGGTAGCAAACCTTCCTGAGCCTTGGTTTCCATATTTGGAAGCCAGGCTAGTACCATTTTTTCATAGAAATGTTTTTTCATGTATCAAATGAAATCATATATTAAAAAGTACTTGCTTAAAAATCATTTATCATTATTATCATTATTTCAGGATGCAAGTTTTTAGTTTATTAAAACAAAAAATTACATTCCTCCAGGGAACTGTCGAGTACAGGTCAAGACTACCAGGAAAATTATCTAATTATAAAATTCTGATCTTTATTGTATAAATTTACAACTTCAACCCTGTAATATTTATTCCTTCATGATATTTTAATTACTGCAAGAGATTATGCTTGGCTATTGGAAATACACATTTTTCCTCTGCAGAGAAAAAAAACTGGTCAAGGGTAGACTTTCTCAAAATAACATATGTAAGTCCTTCATCCTTAGTATTGGTGAGAACTCACATTGAAGAACAACCAATTTGCAAAATACTTATCTATGGTGGCCATGCACTGTTAATGAACTCTACTTGTTCAACATTCTGAATAAAAAACTCAAGGAAATAAAATCTGCTAGTTACTAATGAAACTTGACCATAATTGATTAAACTGAGAAGAACACAGCATCCAGTTTTGACGTTTTCTTGTTTACACCTATGTGCTGAGATCAGATCACAGATACATCAGGTTAGTTAGGTGGTTCTGAGAAGGGCAATGAATTTTAATATTGAATAACAGTACCTAGAATTCACAGAACAACTGATATTCAAGTACTTCTCAGACATCATCTCATTAATTTTCAAGCCCATCCTGTGAAGCAGATGTTGTTTTTGGTATACCATTGGGAAAAACAAGTTTCTGAAAGGTCAAAAGACAGGGTAAAACAAGTTAAAGATACAGCTAAGGATTAGAATCCAGGCCTACTGCCTCCCACTCTTTTACTGCTTTTTGAAATGTCAGAGGTGATAACTTAGGTCAAAAAGATGTCCTTTCAAACACACTAGTTAAGAAGAGGATTGACATTGGGATATCTCAAGTTTGGGCTTTTGTTTGTTTGTTTTTGGACAGTCTGGCACCTACCATAGCATAAAATTCAGAACCAAATCCAAGGGGTTTGTGACATTTTATACCTGGGATGACCGGAAAGTCTTATTATAACTCTTTCTTAGGTGTCCTTCTCAAGTCTTTTTTTTTATGTATTATGTCTCTCCTAAATAAATATGTCAATGCTCATATATGAAAGAAGAAAATATTAAATAGATGGTAAAGTGCCTAGCCTTTTATTTCTATATCCTTAATTTGGCCACAATTCAATAAATAGTATCTAAAATATTTGTCTTTCCTATATACTATATCATAGATCTTTTGTTGTTAAGTTTGCTTATGAAATAAGTTAGTTACCATGTCTCAATATAATTTTAATAAATTTATGTTCACGCCAGCAAACCACAATCACTAGCCAGTGTTTGTTAAAGCTCTCAATAATTAGTAGGCTAAGGTTCTAAGAAACCTGATATTAAAAGGAATCTTGCAGTCTTAGGTGCTATTTTTATCCCTCAAAGCCCTCAATATTGTCCACTTCTAAGCAGGCAGAAAACCTATTGAGATTGTGCCAAAAATCTTGAGAAAATAATGGAGCAATTGATTTGTTTCCTAACTCCAAATATAAGAATACAGTACTTCAATCTTGAGATATACTTCTCTATTAGTTAGCAATGATAAAGATTATCTTCCCCTTCTTACTCATTAGCTTAAATCATAAGGGAAAGTAGAGCAGTTTCTATGGGGAGACACAATGCTTTTGGGCATCATGTTTCAATTACCAGATTTCATTAAGGAAGTGATAGACATTTATTCTTATCAATAAAGTAAACTGTAGGAATGGGATATGGAGTCTGTCATCTATGGGTAGCAGAATTTTCTCTTTTCTCCCCAAGGATTTCTGGCATTTCTCAAAATGCTAATTTTGTTTGGGAAATAATGTGGTTTTCCTTTTCATTGTATTCACCAACTCAGTCTTTATATTCACCCAGGAGTCTTTCAATTTTCATTATATCTGGGCTCAATCACAAACACAGACACTCTTCTAGTATTTGGGGGCCATTTAAAAGTTAAGAAGGGAATCTCCATTCTCACTAATATGTGAGTCAACACATAGCATATTAAATCACAAAGTTACCAGGGTTTTAAGGGTTTTACATTTAAAAACACAAAATCAGCTTACAATTTGCAATTCAAAAGCCATTTTTTGAGCCATTATATTGAGTTGAACACTGTGCTAGATGTTGGAATACAAAGATAAATAGATGGGGTTGCTGTCCTAAAGATGCTTACAAGCTAATGGGGGAAACAGGCATGGAAACATATCATACGTAAGTGATGAATCTCTAAATTCTACTCCTGAAACCAATATTACACTATATGTTAACTAACTAGAATTTAAATGAAAATTTGGAAGGAAAAAAAAAGGAACATATGACTTCTAAACCAATATGGTAAGTGCAGAGGTATGCAAAGGTTTAAAGAGCAGTCTCTTATTCCAGATGGGAGTCTGTTATGCAACCTAACTTATTCTTCCAACATCTACCAAAAAATAGCTTCTGATGTCCTAGGAGATTGTTTGAGCAAAGCTTCTACTATCCTTTCTCAAATCATTCCCTCATGCCTATGCTATCAGATGTTGCTATGTTTTATCTGTTAACTATAGTTTCCCTTCCTTTCACACTATCTTCAATAACCAATTTTAAGGCTCAGTCCCTAATTTGGATATACCTATCTATTTCAGGAAAGAAGGTTATGTTTTTTTTTGTTTTTAACTCCTGTGAGTTGTGCTTTTACCAATGCATTTCATGAATGAGAAAACTGAGACTCAATGAGGAGGACTCACCCAAAGTTACACAGCTGGTAAGTGCTGCAGAGCAGAGCATTAAAACGTGGGAGAGTTCTTAAAAAAGAAACAAACAAACATGAGAGAGTGGGAGAGTTCTTAACCATGACACAAATGTTTCCCAAACTTTGGTCTTTGAGGTACCCTTTTCACGATTTTGACATTTCTGTGTTAACATATTACATACTTGTTGTTGTTTATTTAAAAAAGCTTACCTCTTCCTTAGAAACCTTAATCTTATCCTAGGCAATAGAATCTGAGTAATCACAGTTTTCTAGAGCTAGACGTATATATGTACGTGTGTTAGTGTATATCGATAAAATAAAATAAGTATATAAGTGTTATCATAAAAATATTAGTCCATGTACCACCTAAAATCATCTCACATCTCACAAAAGGTGTGCATGCCATTCTTTGGAAACACTATTCTACTCTATACTATTTGTATAGTTAATTTATCAAAACTGAATGCAAATTTGGTAGCGGATATATCTGATTAAAACTTGGGTGGTTAGGTGTTGGCTCTTTTTATCTTCTCCAGAAGAATACAGTAATTTGCAAAGCAGTGAGGACTATCTGAAGAAGAGGTTATGGTCCAGATATAAGAAAAAGTGAGAGGTTACTGGTAGAAAATAACAAGGGGGAAAATGTTTTATTAAGAAGAAAATTTAGATTGAGAGAATAAAGTTCACTAGTAAGTAGTTAAGGGGAGGAAGCTTGGACCAAAACACTGAGAAAATAGGCATTATTGAGGGACTTGGAGTTACATACCAGTGATTATGTGTAGCTAACTCAGGTCACTATTATTCTTATGTTCAGCGTAAAGCAATGCCAGCTTCTTTCACTCCAATATTATCACGACTCACTTTGAGGAAATAAGTGTGAAATCAGGGTCATCAGTGTTTTTGACACTACTGCCGCTCTACTTGAGAGAATCCCAGGACCTCAGGTGCTGGCAGCATAGGCAAAGAGTAAGCAGTTAGCTGGCTGCCTGGCTGTTCCAATGTCCAAGAGAACAGTTTGTGTGTGTGAGCAGGCTTGAGCTATGATCATCTCTGCCTCTCTGGGATAAGGCGATGATTATAGATATTAATGAGGAGTGTTTGCTTGAGCCCTGGTAGACTGTACTCAGCTTAAACATAAGTTGTAGCTGTTGTTGTTTTCAATTTCTACCATTAACAGAAAACATTTAAGAGGAAACCATAAGATTAAGGATGAAACCAGAAGGCTCGTGGTGAAACCCAATAAGGTAGTATCCCACTTGTGCTAATTGGTTTTAACTAGCAATCAAAGAGGACAGATGGCCTCTCCTGGGAAGGAGAGAACTACATTTTAGGGAAATGTATGCTCGTCCTTCTTCATGAATATTCGTACTCTTGTTCTTGCCAACATCATCATTTTTCATTTTTTATCTCTTCAATAACAATTCAGATTTCATTTGCATGTTTTAAAGGATATAATATAGGTATTAAAATATCAATGTGTGGAATTTTTTTTCATTAGGGTACTAGTTTTGTTAACCTGCATTTTGGTGTACTTTTATTAATTGAGGAAAATGTCACTCTAGGATATATTCAGGACAATTTAGAAACAAACTACAGAAATTGACAATAAGTTTGTTTTTGAAGGGTGTCTGGGTGGCTCAATCAGTGGAACATGCGACTCTTGTTCTCAGGATTGTGGGTTTGAGCCCCATGTTGCATGTAGAGATTACTTAAAATAAAATCTTAAAGAAAAATAAGGTTTTTTTGAGATTTGGAGCCGTTTCCAGCAAAGAAACAAAGTAAAAGCTAATGAATTAAATGTCAGAGGTGAGCTGGTCAACAGGATAGGATTTGGAGAGGGTGCCTGGGAAGATTCAAGTATTGAGGGAGAAAGGCAGAGTAGTTTGTAGAATGAGAGTTACGCCCAAGTTGTCAGATTGAACTGTAAGTTTCAATATGTAGTTCTGTTCTTATGCTCAAAAAGTGAGATTTATCTTTCCATCTGCTAGGGTCTTCTCTATTTCTTTATTTGGTTTTTATTAAAAGTTTATTTTGGTACTGTGCCATCATCCATTCTATATGTTCTTTCAATTTTTTGCAAATTTTTCTATTACATATACTATGTTTTCTTCAAAACAGGCAAGATGTGATTTACTACTATTTACATGCCTAGATCATAATTACCAGACTCAAGAAAATATGAATCATATTGATTATCAATCTAAACCATTCATTAAACATCAATTCTTTGCAATGCATGAAGTAAGACTACAGATAAGGCTACAAAGAAACTATAGCCCCTGGCTCTTAATACTTATGATGTAGATGGGCAGAAAGGGAATCAATCCCTGAAAAATACAACTAGTAACCCTCTAAAATATAGTCTGTGCATTTTAAAAAATTCAAACAAATATATCAAAACTTAAAAAAATGATTTCTCACAACTTCAAAGTGGTACCATTGGAGTAAACTTATTCTAAGTGGCTACCATTTTTCAAAATGATCTTTGGAAATCATTTTTGATACTACCTTCAAAGTCTGTGATCCATTCTTTGGAATTTCTTTAGGGGCCAAAAACATTTCCACTGAGAGGGTGAAATTAATTTCAGGGAACAGTTTAGAGACATTCGAAGCCAAGGATGGTAAATAAGAAAGCCAAACAAACTGAGTAATGGCACTTTTGTGTTAAATTGAGGTGTGCCCACAAATCAACAAGACTGGTTTTCCTGGGTAGTTCAGAAAATGAATTTGAAAGCAATTTCTCTACATGAGTTCCTAAATTCTTTTTCCAATGTTAGTGTAAATGGAATAGGTAGACATTCTCCCAGCTGTCAACAGGCAGGTCCCAATCTGGATACTCTGACTTTTAGAGAAGCCACAGAGAGAGAGAGAGTTTCCCCCATAGAAACAGTGGTAGTTCAATCTCCAGACTAGATTCTAAAAGCCTATTTACACCTGTGGTATATCTGAAGAGAGTAATTATGCTCTTTTAACCACACCTAGTTGGAATTTAGAGCTTTATTTCTATGGGCAAACACAACTGGTATTCAAGTTATCCCACAATCTTACAGTAGAATCTAGGATTCCCTTGTTCCTGATTAATAGGGCTAAGAAAATAAGTTGTAGGAAAAGTGATAGATACTCCAAGTACCATTAATTGTTTACTTTGTATAAAAGGTGTTTCAAAGTGGTTGTCTCCCACTGACAGAATGGGAGAAGATATTTGCAAATGTCTAATAAGATAAAGAGCTGATATCTAAAAGCTATGAAGAACTTACCAAACTCAACACCCAAAGAACAAATAATCCAATCAAGAAAGGAGCAGAAGTCATGAACAGACATTTCTCCAAAGAAGACTTCCAAATGGCCAACAGACACATGAAAAAATGCCCAACATCATTCAGCATCAGGGAAATACAAATCAAAACCACAATAAGATACTGCTTCACACCAGTCAGAATGGCTAAGATTAATGAGTTAGGAAATGACAGATGTTGGCAAGGATGCAGTGAAAGGGGAACCCTCTCACACTGTTGGTGGGAATGCAAGCTGGTACAGCCACTCTGGAAAACAGTATGGAGGTTCCTCAAAAAGTTGAAAATAGAGCTACTTTACAATCCAGCAATTGTACTACTAGGTATTTACACCAAAGATACAAATGTAGTGATCTGAAGGGGTACCTGCACCCCAGTATTTATAGCAGCAATGTCCACAATAGCCAAACTATGGAAAGAGCCCAGATGTCCATCCACAGGTGGATGGATAAAGAGGATGTATATATACACAATGGAATATTACTCAGCCTTCAAAAAATGAAATCTTGCCATTTGCAACAATGTGGATGGAACTAGAGGATATTATGCTTAGTGAAGTAAGTCAGTCAGAGAAAGACAATTATCATATGATTTCACTCACATGTGGATTTTAAGAAACAAAACAGAGGAGCATAGGGGAAGGGAGGGAAAAATAAAACAAAATGAAATCAGAGAAGGAAACAAACCATAAGAGACTCTTAATCATAGGAAACAAACTGAGGGTTGCTGGAGGGGGTGTGGGGGAATGGGGTAACTGGGTGATGGACATTAAGGAGGGTATGTTATGTGATGAGCACTGGGTGTTATATAAGACTGATGAATCACTGAACTCTACCTCAAAACTAATAATATACTATATGTTAATTAAATTGAATTTAAATAAAAAATACCAAAGTGGCTGTCTCCCTTGTCAAGTCCCCTTGGTTCTTGCTCTATCAATTATTCTTTTTTGTGTTTTCTCTGCACTCTTACTCAAGTTCTTCTCTTTGAAGCACACAAGTTTCCATCCAACTTGGTGTCCCTCACTTGATTTCACTCCCTTTCTCCTCTTCTTGTCAAACACTCTCAAGAGAATAGCCCATTGCTCTCTCTAATTCTTTACTTCCCATATGACATTCAGTCTATGACAGTCTGACTCTGTCCTCAAAATCCAGATTTGCAAATTGGTAATTAGAAAAATTCCTGAAAAACCACTTTCGTTTGGTGGGGACAGAAGCCTGATGGTAGGATATTAAGTATTGTGTGGGCAGTGAAACTTTGAAGGCAGAGACACAACTTCTCATGAAATTTAGCAGTGAAGAAGAGGGTCATAGGATGGGAGCTGAAATAGGTTGGCATGTGGGTGGATTGTGAGAAGTCTCAAGCAATGGTTCTTGTTTAGATGGGAAAAGACCAAATATGATTGCAGACATATGGAAAGGAGTCAATGGAGAGGGAGAGGTTGGAGATGTTAAAGAAATAATGGGTCTAAATGGAGGGTCTAAGCTTAGATAAAGGGGACTCCTCTTTCTGTGGACTTGGAAAGATAAGAGGATAGGCATGGTTCAAAAGGGACTGGCAATGTATTTCCTATTGGTTCTGTTTCTCTGGAGGACCCTGACTAATACACTTCCCCATGCTTTTTAAGACATGCTTATTCTCTTATCTTTCCAAGTCTCTTAACTTTCACTTCAACCTTTATAATTTCATGAGCCAAATCCTTATAATAAACACATACATACATATATATAGGAACATATATATAAGCATATATAATAAGGATTTCTAATCCTTATTTAAACATATATATGTTTAGTATATATATTTATATAATAAGTATTTGGCTTGTGCAATTATGGAGGCTGAAGTCCCAAGATCCACAGGGTAAGTTAGCAAGTTGGAGACCCAGGAGAGCTGCTGGTGTAATTCCAGTCTGAGTCTGGAGACCTGAGATCCAGGGTTGCTGACAGCATAGTTCCAGTCTGAAGTCCAGCAAATTCAAGACCCAGAAGGAGCTGATGTTACAGTTTCAGCCCAAAGGCAGGAAAAAGCCAATGTCCCATTTCAAAAGCAGTAAGACAAGAACAATTCTCTCTTACTTGAATGAGAGTCAGATTTTTGTTCTATTCAGTCCTTCAACTGAGTGAATGAGAGCCACTCACATTAGGGAGAATAACCTCTTTTACCCTGTGTACTGATTTAACATTAATCTCTTCCCAAAACACCCTTATAGAAGCATTCAGAATAACGTTGACCAAATATCTGAGTGTCTGTAGGCCAATCAAGTTGACACATAAAATTAATTATCACAGTAAGTAAAACCTGAGAAGTTAATGTAGAGAACTTCAATTTCTTCTGAATGCTCAAGGCCACATATGGTAAACAAGTTACAAATTGAATTGAGGGTGTAAAAGCCACAAAAGACAGTTGAGTACTAGGGCAAATAATTTAAAAAGTATACTATATAAAATTATGTGTTTCCTCTTGATAGTTCTTTTTTAAATTATGTTATGTTAGTCATCATACAGTACTTCATTAGTTTTTGATGTAGTGTTCCATGTCCTCTTGAGAGTTCTGAAAAGTCTTCATTTTGCACCACCTCCTCCATCAGCTTACCTCAGTGTCCAAGCCTGAACACGGGTACCTCCACTCCTAAGAAATGGTGGGGTTGGCTATGCTTATCAGTTTTGCTTTTCTCACGTTGATGTTTTTATAAATATTAGAAGTAGCTGCTGGGTTTTTTCTTAACAGATCACTGTAAGCCAAGATTCCATTCATCAGGACTTAAGAGCCTATCTCAGAAATGTGGATGATTATGAACATTGTCACTCACTTTAAATAGAAATTAACTAGCATATCATGTGACCCTAGTGATAGACTCCCTATTTATTGCTGTAACTACTGCAGATAATCTCTAGGAGCACCTGGGAAGATGGAATGTTTTTACATTTTCCAACCTGATGTAATTCTAGCTTGGTTTGAAAATGTCATTCTTTGTATATGTATTTTATCACATACTCTGTAAGGAATGTTGAGATGCTTAATCCATCAAATATTACAAAATGAGAATTGTTTCAACAACTATTCAGCATAATGTTTAAGGATAATATATATATATATACACACACATTATATATATATAATATATATGTATTAGATATACTATATCTATAAATACACTATATATATTACATATATATATGTATTAGATATACTTTATGTATGTAGAAAATGTCATTCTTCATGTTACAAAAAGTCTTCTTCAAATAACTACTTATTGGAGTCCTTCTATACTCCAGGGCCAGATTTGACTACTGCTTTCAATATTGATCATGGTTTCTGGTGTCAACCAGCTCTTTATTGCTGAGGTCATTCCTATTTATTGGTTGACTGCAATTAATATTCTCTGGTATAACATTATTGGGAGATGTGTGTGCATTTGAAAATTACATTTCATAAGCTTTGGTTTATCAAGCATGGAATTGTTAGTAATGTGGAAGCACACAGAAAATATAAATGCTCTTGAATTTAAGCTATCATGTTGTGGACCAATCACCATGGGCCAAATTTACAGGACAGGACAATTCCTTAATGTTTTGTATGGTTTCCAAGCTGAGTCTGGCAAGTGTTACAGAGTCAGGAGAACATTGCTGCAGCCAAGACAAGGCAACCAGGAGAATTCTGCTCATGCTTTCCCCACTAACCCCAGTCTAAAGAAAGAACACCAATCTTGGTCTAAGTTTCCAAGTTTTCCTTGCAAGTTCAGGATCAGGATCTCAGAACCCATAGAGAACACTTGTGAATTTTTTGTTTACATGTTGTTGTTCACAATAATATTCTTGATTTAATTTAAGTATTATAATTTACAAAACTTTCCAAGGCCCTTCATGGTTTGTCTTTAACTAGATTCAGGGTAACTTGACTCTTGACTGGACCTGAATGTGGACTTTTATGGTTACTTGACAATTCACTTAATGGTTCCAGTTACTAAGATGGTATAGACTGGATTTGTATGGGTCATCTGATAATCTTATTTTAAATCAACTTATTAAACCAGCTTTGCTTTCAATTTCCATTCCTGACTGACATTTTGCAAAATGTCTGTTGCAAAGATACCCAATATGATTCCAAAAAGTAACCAGCATAGGAGTAAAGCTAACACCACTCAAATATTTGGTCTGGGCTACACACTTCTTCATCAAAGCCTATACAATAATCTGTAGTCCATTATTATCATTTAGATTTGGGTGTAAAGATCCCTAAGTGCTTCTATGTACCATGTCTTCTGTGTACTCCACAAAAGGTATTCTTTGCAAACATCAAAGGTAGCAGTGATGAATGACATGCACCTAATGCATAAAATCCCACTCCCACATCTATTTGAAGGCAGCCTGCTTTTCTTTCATGGACCTACACTATATCAATCTGGACAATTCAGGCTGAAAACAACCACATAACAATCTAAAGTAATTCATATAAAAGGAGAAGCTTTTTGCGTAAATTACCTAGGTAATGGTAGATATATAAATAGGGTACTAGGGACATTTCTTTCGAGTGAGAGACAATTAGATTATCCAGTTTTATTGACTTTATTAGTGTCATTAGAAATACAATGCGCTTAACTCTCAAAGATAATTAAACATCCTTCTCTTTTATCTGTAAGAGGCCAGCCTTCAGATTTCAACTTCCTGGAAAGGTAGCTGAACTCTAGAGCTCAGAGGAAATGTTTAGATGAAGAAAATAACAGAGATAATAATTGTTGCTTCTGGAAAATAGAATGCAAAATGGAGTGCCCATGATGTCATAATAATATGGATGTAAATCAACATTTTGTTATGTAAAACAGTGTGAGGACTAAAAGTATATTATATAGAGCCAATTGTTTCCAAGACTTCTGTGTTTTAAGGACCAAAGACTGAACCAGGAAAATAATAGTAAATTCATTTTTTCACATATTGCTTCTATTACCCCAGAGTAGTTGTTTAAGTAAAGCTTTCAAGTCCATTCAATACTATAAATATCTAAGAGTGTGAGTTGGGTGATTGGTGTAAAACATAAAACTTGTGAAATAAAAATATACTTGAATTTTTAACATCCTTCTGGACATCTCCACACTATTATGCCAGACTCTAAAACTTAATATGTCCAAAAAGAAACTGGTAGCCTGCCACTCTGGCTCTTCCCTCTTCCTACGTGTTGACTTTACGTTGTTATATACAGTTCAGTCCGACTAGTTTATTAGAGCAGAATTTTGCTTTATTGATGCTTTTGCTGAGACTCCTATTCCTACCCTAGCTTGCAAATGCCAGAAGAAAAATGTGGGAAGTATTATGCACATAAAACCCATTTCAAGATTTGTTTTGTCTTATTTCAGTATTTGGTAGGCTAGGTTTTGGGGGAGTGTGAGTTGGAAATTTTTTAAGAATTCCACAAGAAGAGTAATTGAGCAGAAATATCTACTTGGTACCAAAACAAAAGAGCATTGAAGAGCCCATCTACAATTTAGTTTAGCTCTCCTCCTTTTCTCAACATAGTGCAAAAAGCATAAGATCAAGTATTTTTATTATGGAAAAAAGCTATCACATATACAGGTGGGGGGAGTCTTTTTGTACAAAGTTATCATTGTAGAGAATTTGTATAATTGGTTGATAAGCAAAGTGAAATTAAAATTGGTCATCTACCCAGGCACAGAAATGGTTCCATTGTACCAGTTCCCAAGAGCTAGCTATTCAGCCATATTTTGCCTGCAGAAGCTTTTACCAAAAAAAAAAAAAAAAAAGAATAACCTTACCTGTTGAGAGTAAAACAGAATTGCTTATTGTTCTGTTCTTTTCTCCCATCACTTACCTATGCATATTATCTTTTCTATTTAATGACAGCCCCCCAGTACTATCACTACAGAACCTAGCTGAAGAGTAAAAGTGTGTGGTTAAGAGATTGATGTGTACTCAAGTGGCCTTAATAAGCGGAACATATATGCAGACTTCTACTTAGTTTGCAATTGTATGAAAGAAACCAGAATACGCTTCTAAAAGTTGAAATTGTTGCACAGAAAAATGTTCTGGAGATCATTGTTGACAGCTGGATTTATGAATTAATCACTGATTTTCTCCAGAAGTGAAAGAAAATGGAGGAAATACTTTCAAAATCAGAGTCATTTTAAGGCAAGATTTAAAAAGGGGGAGGGAAGAAGCAGGTTAGATGAACAAAGGTTTGGCAGAAGATTGGGAAAATCATTCTCCAAATATCAATGGCATCCCAAAGTAACAAACAAAAATGGTAGTGTTTGTCCAGAGTGACATCTCTTTGAAACATGACAGAACCAGCTTCCCCTTGGATCCTAGGGCTAGGACTTTCCATTGAAAACATTATAGGAGGATGACTGCCTTCAGCCACAGCACATGTCACATCCTGAGCCAACCCTTGTGGGAGAAGAAATGAGAGATGGAAGGAAAGCGATTTGACAGTGAGCTTTTCAGATAAAGATAATGAGGTTCCATTCTTGATAGCAAGCAATTTGGGAGTCAGTGAAGAGGTTTGAAGAGGGTTTGTGTAAGGTGACCATGGTAACAAGAATGGAGGAGAATTTTAACAAAACATTTTGAAGAATTTCGGAGAATGAAGATGAGTTGGATATGAAGGAGAGAAAACACAACAGAGAAAGAAATGATAAAAATATAGATCATTGTTTCAGCTGTCTAGATGAAGAAGGAATGGAGATTAAGGAAACTGAGAAAAGACACATAGATTTTGCCATAGCCTAAATATTAGTTGTGCCTTTATTGATTATAGGACAGGATGAGGTTTCTTAGGATTCAACACTTTCTCCCTATTTCAGGGAACACTTAGAGCAGGGGTTCTGAATCCGTGGTCAATGGTCCACCCAAAGACTCCATAAATCTAATTCAGGGAGCCCATGAATTTGTAGGAAAAAAATTTACATCTGTATTTTCACTAATACCTAAATAAAATGTAGCATTTTCTTTAATTATGAATGCAGGCAAAAAAAAAAAACTATAGTAGCTTTAACCATCCCTATAATTTTTCTACAGTAATAATAATCACAGATATTTGGGAGGGACAGAAGGAGAGGAAGACGGAGAAGCAGACTCCCCACTGAGCAGGGAGCCTGACACGGGGCTTGATCCTAGGACCCTGGGATCATGACCTGAGCCGAAGGCAGATGCTTAACTGACTGAGCCACCCAGGTGCCCCATAGATATTTGCATATTATATTAATGTTTTACCAGACATTTTGGAATACAGTCTATATTCATAGCTATTTTTAAATTATGGCATTTATTAGACATCACTAGATCTTATTATTTACTGCATTAATTTAAAAAGTACATATGGGGAGACTTCTGGGGAAGATGGCAACATAAGAGGACCCTAAGCTTACTTTATCCCATGGACACAACTAGATAACACTCGGATCAGTGCAAATAACCCAGAAAATGACCCAAAGACTGCTAGGACACACACCACAACTAAGTGTAGAGAAAAGGCCACACTGAAGATAGTAAGAAGGGCAAACCCATAATCAGGAGCTAAACGGACCACGGGCCATATGCAGGAAGGAGAGACACTGCGAATGTGGGGGGGGGGGGGAGAAACAGACCCTCACACTGGGAAAGATGAATCCCCATAATATTTGGCTTTGAAAATCAGGGGGGCCTAATTTCATGAATTCTTACAACCAGCAGGACTTAAAACACAGAACTTTAAAAATCAGTGGGCTTGGCTCTGGGAGGGCCAGGAGGGTGAGAGGAAAGTAAGTTCTCACCCTTATATAAACATCACAATAACCAGCACATAGAAATACAGCATAGAAGCAGCAGTTTGAAAAATGCCTGGAGTATATGGGAGATATGTTTACTAATCTTAGAGCACGTGCTGGAGAGGCAGGGATCATTGCAAGACTTCTCTAGGAACAAAGGAGCTGGCAGTTGTCATTTCTCTCCCCCAAGCCCCAGCCTAGACACAGACACCTGTAGGAACCAGAACAGTGCCCATATTCACTACTTAACTTGCTAACATGTCCCCCCTTGCACTTCTGCAGATCCAACCCTTCCAGGCAGGCTTACCTCAGTCCCAACAGCTCCAGGTACCCTCTCCCAGAGGACCAGTGCAAATCTTGCTAACACCACAAGTCTGGCCCCACAGCTTTGGAGATCCACCCCTCCAACACACTCTTGGCCAAAGCCCATCCAAAGCAGTGCCACAAGCTTTGCAGTGTGCAAGCAACCCTGACAGGGGCCAGCACCACCCAAAGTGACTCCTGCCCTTGGGTGAGGGGAAGATAACCACACACACCAGTCAGACTGCAGCCCCAGCAGTAGGCTGGGGGCAGACAGCTGGTCTGACTGCATGACCTCAGCCACCAATGAAAGCTTCTCAGGAGACAACACAGGGAAAGTGCCTTGCAGTTTCGTGCTACTGGATCACTGGCAAATGCCTGGTCAAACTTAACTCAAGCCCAAGGTGGCCCCTGACTGGCCCACAAACACTACAGAGGCCAAACACTGCAACAGGCAAAGAGAGCCACTACAGATGACTGGACTGAAGGCAAGTGCAGCTTAGCAACAACAACAGGATGCATGCAACACACATAGGAGACACCCCTGAAGCTCCAGGTTATGGTGAACAGGAATACTGCACTGCAGGGCACTGCTGGACCTCTTCATTATAAACCCACTACTTTCAAGAGCAGAAGATGTAGCTAACATTCCTAACACATAGAAACAGACACTGAAAGAAAATGAAGAGAGAGAAGAATATGTGCAAATGAAAGAACAGTACCAAACCATGAGAGACCTAAGCAAAATGGAGACAGGTAATATGCTGATACAGAATTTAAAATAATAATCATAAATATACTCACTGGACTTGACAAAGAGTGGAGGACATCAGTGAGACCCTTAACAAAGAGATAGAAAACATATGAAAGAGCCAATCAGAGATGAAGAACTTAATAAATGAAATTAAAAATACACTAGATGGAATAAATAGTAGACTAAAGGAAGCAGAAGAATGAATAAGCAACCTGGAGGAGAGAGTAATGGAAAGCAATCAAACCAAGCAGGTGAGAGAAAATAAAATAATAGAAAATGATAATAGACCTAGGAAATTCAGTGACACCATCAAGTGTGATAACATTCACGTTATAGGGATCCAGGAAAGAGAACAGAGAGGAAAGGGGGCAGAAAATTTATTTGAATAAATAATAGTTGAAAACTTCCCCAATCTGGGGAAGGAAGCAGAAATCCAGGTCTAGAAGGGACAGAGAGCCCCCAACAAAATCAACCCAAGGAGGTCCACACCAAGGCACATAGTAATTAAAAAGGCAAAAAATCATGATAAAGAGAGAATTTTAAAAGTAGAGACAAAGGAAAACAGTTACACGAAAGGGAAACTCCACAAAGCTATCAGTGTATTATTTCAGCGGAAACTTTGCAGAATAGAAGAGAGAAGCATGATATATTCAAAGTACTGAAAGAAAAAAATTTCCAGTCAAGAATAGTTTATTATTCAGAGCAAGGTTATCATTCAGAATAGAAAGAGAGATAAGAGTCCTAGACAAACAAAAGTTAAAGGAGGGGCACCTGAGTGGCTCGGTTGGTTAAGCATTTGCCTTCAGCTCAGGTCATGATCTCCAGGTCCAGGGATCCGGCTCCACATCAGGCTCCTTGCTCAGTGGGGAATCTGCTTCTCCCTCTTCCTCTGCCCCTCCCCTCGCTCATGCTCTCTCTCTCTCTCTCTCAAATAAATAAAATCTTTAAAAAAAGTTAAAGGAATTCATGGCCTCTCAACCACTCCTGCAAGAAATGTTAAAGGGGACTCTTTGAGTGGAAAGAACAGACTATAAGTAAGAATAAGAAGCAATTGCACAACTAGGTATTTACCCAATGAATACAAAATTACTAATCCAAAGGGATATGTGTACCCCAATGTTTATAGAAACATTATCTACAATAATCTATAATAGCCAAGTTATGGAAAAAGCCCAAGTGTCCATCAACAGATGAATGGATAAAGAAGACATGATATATTCATGTCTTATGTATATATGTATATACTCATATATATGATATATATCATATATATGTACACACACATATATACACATATATAGGATATATATATATCCTATATATAGGTGTGTGTGTATATATATATACATATATATATACACACACACACATATCATGGAATGTTACTCAGCCATAAAAAAGAATAAAATTTTGCTACTTGTTATTTGCTATTTGCACTGACTTGGATGGAGCTAGAGTGTATTGTGCTAAGCAAAATAAATCAGTCAGAGAAAGAAAAATACCATATGACTTCACTCATATGCAGAATTTAAGAAACAAAACAAACAAGCAAAGGGGAGAAAAAGGAAGAAGAAAACCAAGAAACAGACTCTTAACTACAGAGAACAAACTGACGGTTAACAGAAGGGGGGTGGGGGGATAGGTTAAATAGTTGATGGGGATTAAGGAGTACACTTGTGATGAGCACCACATGTTATATGGAAGTGTTGAACCACTATATTATAAACCTGAAACTAATATAACACTGTATGTTAACTGCAAATTAAGAACTTTAAAAAAAAGAAAAGTAGAAAGCACAAAAGCAGTAAAAATAAGTATATCTGTAAAAATCAGTCAAGGAATTCACAAAATAAGAGAATATAAAGTATGACACCATATGCCTAAAACGTGGGGGAGGGAGAGAGGCATAAAGAATGGGTTCAAATTTAAGCAACCATCAACTTCATACAGACTGCTAGATGCAGAAGAGGTTATGTGGAAACCAAATGGTAATGACAAATTGAAAACCAAAATATACAAAAAATAAAGAGAAAGGAATCCAAACACATCTCTAAAGAAAGCAAACTAATCATGAGAGAGAAGAGCAAAGGAAGCAAAGAACAGAGAAAAACTAGAAAAATAACCATAAAATAAGTAACAAAATGGCGATAAGTACATACCTATCAATAATTACTTTGAATGTAAATGGATTAAACACTCCAATCAAAAGACAAAGAGTGATGGAGTGGATAAAAAAAAAAACAAGACTCCTCTATATGCTGCCTACAAGAGACTCATTTCACACCTAAAGACTCAGGCAGATTGAAAGTGAAGGGATGGAGAAGTACTTATCATGCAAATGGATGTGAAAAGAAAGCTGGGATAGCAATACTTATATTCAAAAAACTAGATTTTAAAACAAAGATTGTAAAGAGGCAAAAAAGGACACTATATTATCACACAGGGGACAATCCAACAAGAAAATGAAACAACTGTAAATATTTATGCACCTAATATGGGAATACCCAAATACATAAAGCAGTTAGTAACAAACATGAAGGAGTTATTGATAGTAATACAAGAATAGTGGGGGACTATAACACCCCACTTACATCAATGGACAGATCATCCAAACAGAAAATCAACAAGAAAACAGTATATTTGAATGCCACATTGGACCAGATGGATTTAACAGATATATTCAGAACATTCCATCCTAAAACAGCAGAATACACATTCTTTTCAAGTGCACATGGAACATTCTCCAGAATAGATCACACATTAGGCCAGAAAACAAGTTGCAACAAATTCAAAAGAATTGAAATCATATTATGCATCTTTTCTGACCATAACACTATGAAACTAGAAATCAACCACAAGAAAAAATATGGGAAGAGCACAAATACATGGAGGTTAAAGAATACGTAACTAAACAATGAATGGGTCAACCAAGAAATCAAAGATGAAATCCAAAAATACATGGAAGGAAATGAAAATGAAACACAATTATCCAAAATATTTGGGATGCAGCAAAAGCAGTTCTAAGAGGGAAATTTATAGCAATACAGACCTATTTCAAGAAGCAAGAAAAATCTCAAACTACCTAACCTTACACCTAAAGAAGCTACAAAAAGAACAACAAACAAAACCCAAAACCAGCAGAAGGAAGGAAATAATAAAGATTAGAGCAGAAATAAATGAAACAGAAACTAAAAAAACAAAAAACAAAAAACCTCCCAAAACAAAAAACAAAACACAATAAAACAGATCAATGAAACCAGGAGCTGGTTCTTTGAAAAGATCAATAAGGGCGCTTGCATGGCACAGTTGGTTCTGCATCAGACTTTTGGTTTCAGCTCAGGTCATAATCTCAGGATCGTGATATTGAACCCCATGTTGCGCTCTGCAGTCAGTGCAGAGTTTGCTTGAGATTCTTACTTCTGCTCTCTCTGCCCCTCCTGATTGTGCTCTCTCTCTAACTCTCAAATAAATAAATAAATCTTTTAAAAAATCAACAAAATAGATAAAACTTTGGCCAGACTTATTGAGAGAGAGAGAGAGAGAGAAAAGACAAAAATAAAATCAGAAGTGAAAGAGGAGAAATAACAGTCAACACCACAGAAATACAAAGGATTGTAAGAGAATATTATGAAAAATTATATGGCAAAAAATTGGAGAAACTAGAAGAAATGGAATTCCCAGAAACATATAAGCTCCTAAAACTGAAGCAGGAAGAAACAGAAAATTTGAACTTGCTGATTGCCAGCAATGAAATTGAATCAGTAATCAAAAATCTCCCAACAAACAAAATCCAGGACCATACAGCTTCACAGGTGAATTCTACCAAATATTTAAAGAAGAGTTAATACCATTTTCAAACTACTCCAAAAAATAGAAGAGGGAGAAAAACTTCCAAATTCATTCTATAAGGTCAGCGTTACCCTGGTATCAAAACCAGATAAAGACACCACCAAAAAAGGAGAACTACAAGCCAATATCTCTGATGAACATAAATACAAAAATCCTCAATAAAGTACTAGCAGACCAAATCCAACAATACATTAAAAAAATCATTCACCATGATCAAATGGGATTTGCTCCTGGGGTGCAAGGGTGGCTCAATATTCACAAATCAATTAAGATGATACATCACATCAATAATAGAAAGTATAAAAGTCATATGATCATTTCAGTAGATGCAGAAAAAGCATTTGACAAAGTACAATATCCATTCATGATAAAAACCCTCAACAAGATAGGTTTAAAGGGAACATACCACTACATAATACAGGCCTTATATGAAAAGCCCACATCTAACATCATTCTCAATTTGAAAAAACTGAAAGCTTTTCCCCTAAGCCATGAACAAGACAAGGATGTCTAGTCTCACCACTTTTATTCAGCATAATACTGGAGTCCTAGACACAGCAATAAGACAACAGAAAGAAAAAAATGCATCCAAATTGGTGAAGAAAAAGAAAAACTTTCGTTATTCACATGTGACCTCATACTATATATAGAAAGACCTTAAAGACTCTACCAAAAAACTATTAGAAGTGATACACAAATTCAGTAAATCACAGGATACGAAATCAATGTATAGAAATCCATTCCATGTTGATATCCTACTAATGAAGCAGTGGAAATAGAAATTAAGAAACCAATCTCATTTACAACTGCACCAAAAATCATAAAATAGCTAGAAATAAATGTACACAAAGAGGTGAAAGACCTATACTCTGAACACTATAAAACATTGATGAAAGAAATTGAAGATGACACTAAGAAATGGAAAGATGTTCCATGCTCATGGATTGGAAAAACAAATATTGTTAAAATGTCTATTCTACACAGTGTAATCTACACATTTAATGCAATCCCTATCAAAATACCAACAGCATTTTTCATAGAACTAGAACAAACAATCCTAAAATTTTTATGGAACCACAAAAGACCCTGAATAGCTAAAGCAATCTGGAAAAAGGAAAACAAAGCTGGAGACATCACAATTCTGGACTTCAAGTTATATCATAAACCTGTAGTAATCAAAACAGTATGGTACTGGCATTAAAAATAGACATAGATTGATGGAACAGAATAGAAAACCCAAAGATAAACCAACGTTTATATGGCCAAATAATCTTTGACAAGGTGGTAAAGAATATCCAATGAGAGAAAGACAGTCTCTTCAACAAATGGTGTTAGGAAAACAGGATAGCTACATACAAAAGAAAGAAACTGGACCCTTTTCTTACACCATACACAACCATAAACTCAAAATAGATCAAGAATCTAAACGTGAGACCTGAAACCATAAAATCCTAGGAGATAACAGGGGCAGTAATTTCTCTGACATCAGTCATAGCAACTTTTTTCAGATAGGTCCCCTGAGGTAAGGGAAATAAAAAAGTATTGGGAATACATCAAAACGAGAGGCTTCTGCACAGCAAAGAAAACAACTAACAAAAGTAAAAGGCAACTGACTGAATGGGAGAAGATATTTGCAAATGACATATCCAATAAAGAGTTAGTATCCAAAATATAAAAAGACCTTGTACAACTCAATATCCTAAAACCAAATAATCCGATTGAAAAATGGACAGAAGACATGAAAAGACATTTCTCCAAAGAAGACATACAGATTCCTAACAGACTCATGAAAAGATGCCCAGCATCCCTCATCATCAGGGAAATGCAAATCAAAATTACAATGAGATAACACCTCATACCTGTCAAAATGTATAAAATCAAAAGATCAAGAAACAACAAGTGTTGGTGAGAATGTAGAGTAAACAGGAATCCTCTTGCAGTGTTTGTGGGAATGCAACCTGGTGCAGCCACTGTGGAAAAGAGTATGGAGGTTCCTCAAAAATTTAAAAATAGAGCTACCCTACAATCCAGTAGTAATCACACTGCTGGATTTTTACTCAAACAATACAAAACCACTAGTTCAAAATAATATATGCCCCTATGTGTATTGCAGCATTACTTACAATAGCCAAATTATGGAAGCAGTCCAACTGTTCATTTATAGATGAATGGATAAAGAATATGTGACATATATATATATATATATTATTCAGCCATAAAATTAATGAAATCTTGCCATTTGCAACAACACAGATGGAACTAGAAAGCATAGTGCTAAGCAAAATAAGTCAGCCAGAGAAAGACCAATACCATATGATTTCACTCGTATGTGGAATTTAGGAAACAAAACAAATGAACAACAACAACAAAAGAGACAAACCAAAAGACAGACTCTTAACTATAGAGAAAAAAACAGATGGTTACCAGAGGGGAAGTAGGTGGGGGGACTGATGAAATAGGTGAAGGGGATTAAGATTACAGTTACCTTGACGAGCACTGAGTATTATATAGAATTGTTGAATTACTATACTGTGAACCTGAAACTAATATGACACTGTATGTTAACTACGCTGGAATTAAAACTTAAAAATAAAGTGAAAAGTACATATAGTAATATATCAGGTTTTCATTTTTTGAAAACTGTATTTCAAATGCTTAGTTTATTTTGGAATCCTGTGTATTTAATTTTATGTGTTTGAAGAGGTTTTTAGAGATCAACCTCTGGCATGACAGTGTAAGAAGCTCCACTGAACCACTCACCAAAAAAAATGGAAAAAATATTTATATGTATACACACACATACACACACCTGCATTTAATGCCTCTGGAAATAGTCATAAGGGCAAAAACTAAGTAAAGAAATATATATTCAAGAAAATATATGGATATTTATTAAGGGAGTCTGGTATTTGAGCCGAGTGCTCTTTCCCTCTGCCTTCTCAGTTCAGTGATGTAAGACTACACTCCAGATTGCTGCAGTCAAGAGCACAGGGCTCCCTCTATCCCCAGTTCCCAGCTGGAGAACTTTCTTCTCTGAAGGAACAAGATGTCATTGTTTCTCATCTTATCCCCAGCTGCCTGTTGTTGAGGCTAAGTCCTGGGCAGTGCAGTCAAGAGGTGGTGACTTCCTTCTTCTGCCTAACCTCCACGTATATAACAGTGGCTCTACCTTGAGTATGTCACACTGAAAATACTGGGGTCTCAATAGCTCTTGACCCAGTTAATGAGGTGGTGTTTCCATACAAAAGGAGATAAGCCAAGAAGACCTCAGATAGCCCCCCCTTTTCACTAAGCACTCATCTCCTAGAATGTGGGTGTCACTCAAAGAGGCTTACCATTTTCCTCACCACCAGTCTAGAGCCCAGGCTCATAGATTTTCCTGAGAGGAGAGAGAAGGGGAGAAGCAGGCGGTAAAGCAGATAGCTTCTGTTTTAGGAACTGATGTCCTTTGCAACAGAGCATGAAGTTTAAATCTAAAAACAAGTGGACATTGTGGTGAAGGGAATTGGGAGATTTGTGAATCTAACGTCAATACAGTCTTGACTATAGGTTGGCTAGTTTGCAGGAGAGATCAAGGTAGTAAGACAGCTGGGAGGAAATCTCATGGGGTCAGAATAAATATCAAGTACTCACCTCAGAAGTTATTCTGATTAGATTAGTTTGCAAAGGAATTCATGCCCCAGGGCATTGTTATGGCTAATAGAGCAATCAGCAGGCAATTGGAGCCTAACAGCTGAGTGTTTAGCCTAACAGTTGAGTGTGGTCAGGGAAAGAGTAGAAAAGAGCTCTACCAGTTACAAAATGCTCCCAGGATGATTGTTGGCAGAGCCAAAGCTGTGATTCCCTGAGGAGCAATATAAAAGAATGGACACTGTGGAATTGGGGTGGGGGGGGTGACTAGACTTCATTAAAATAATCAGTAACTAAACAAATAAACAAGAAAGGAAAAATAACAAGCCCTAAACGGTAAAGGCTAGCACTCAGACTAGCTACAATATTTTATTTAATGTCCCAGTTTCCAACACAAACTTGTGAGGCATGCAAAGAAATAGAAAAATACGACGTATGGACCAGAAGAAAGCAGGCAACAGAAAGCCTGAGAGTGACCAGATTATTATCTGTATGTTCACAGAACTAAAGGAAAGCTTGATTAAAGATGTAAAAAAACATATGTTGATAATAATGCATCGAATAGAGAATATCAATAAAAATAAATTTTGAAGAAGAACCAAATGAAAAGTCAGGAATGTGAAATACTGAAACAAAAACAAATTCTTTAGAGGAGCTTAACAATGGATTTGAACTGACAGGAGAAAGAATTTGCAAACTTGAAGATAAATCAGTACAGATTATGTAAGCCAAAAAAAAAAAAATCCAGAAAGAAGAGTAAAGAAAAATAACATCTCAGAGATATGTGGGACATCATGAAGCACATTGACATACATGTAATGGGGAATACCAGAGAAGAGAGAGAGAAAAAAAAATCAGAAGAAATAATAGCTGAAAACTTCCCAGAGTTGTTGATCAAACAATAACCTACATGTCCAGGAAGCTCAATGAACTCCAATTAGAATAAATTCAAAGACACATACAAACAGAGACATTATTGTAAAAATGATTGAAGTAAAAAAGAAGGAGAAAATCTTAAAAGTAACAAGAGAAAAATGACACATCATTTTCGAAAGAACCCCAATAAGAATAATATCTGACTTCTTAGCAAACAATGGAGGCAAGAAAGCAGTGGGATAAGATATTCAAAATGCTCAAAGACAAAAAACTATCAACAAAGATCCCCATACCCAGAAAAGCTATTATTCAGTAATGATTGTGAAGTATAGACTTTCCCAGATAAACAAAAACTAAGATAATTTGTTGTTAGTAGAATCACCTTAGAAGAAATACTTTGAGCACCTGGATGGCTCAGTCAGTGGATGTCTGTCTCTTGGTTTCAACTCAGGTTGTGATCTCATGGGTCATGGAATCAAGCTCCACATCAGGCTCCATGCTCACTGGGGAGTCTAGTTGGGGATTCTCTCCCTCTGCTCCACCCCCCACTCACACTCCTGCACTCTCTCTTTCTCTCTCTAAAATAAATAAATAAATCTCTACAAAAAAAAAAAAAAGAAAGAAAGAAATCCTAAAGAAAGTTCTTCAGGCTTAAAGCAAGTCATGCCAGATGGTAATTCAAGTCCACATGAACAAAGAGCATCAGTAAAGGCAGGTGCGTAATTATAAAAGACAATGCATTTTATTCGTTCTTTTCATAACTCATCTAAAAAGCAATTGTATAAAATAATATGTATGTGATGTGTCGTTAGACCTATGACATATAGAAATGTAATACTGTGAAATATATTTACCAAAACAGCACAATGGAGGTGGGTGGCAGAAAAGCTATAATGGGCTAAAGAAATGACAATAGCTGGTAAAATAACAATTATAACAATGTATGAGTGTGTTTGTCCTGTTGATAGCCATTGTTAAATGTAAAATGTATAAGAATAATGTCACAAGAGGAGCTAAAAATGGAATAGAACTATATAGAAGTAATATTTCTATGTATTACTTGAATTAAGCTAGTATAAATCTGAAGCAGCTTTTGAAAATTTAAGATGCAACCACTAAAAATAATATCAAAAAATAAGTAAACATATCATTCATGAAATTAAAATGCTACAGTAGAAAACATTCATTTTATGCAAAAGAAAGCAGTAAAGGAGGAATAGAGGGAAAAACACATATGGAAAACAACAGTTATGATAACGGATCCAAGTCCAGCAATATCAACAATAACATTAAATGTGAATAAATTCAAAAATTCAAAAAGGAGGCAAAACTTGTTAGAATAAATTTTAAAAACTTGATCTAACTATATGATGTCTATATTGTACATACTTTAGATTCAAAGACAAAACAGATTGAAAGTAAAAGGATGGAAAAGGATATATTGTGCAAATAGCAATCAAAAGAAAGCTGGGGGGGGCGGTACCTGGGTGGCTCAGTCAGTTAAGCATCTGCCTTTGGCTCGGGTCATGATCTCAGGATCTTGGGATCAAACCCCACATCAGGCTCCTTGCTCAGCAGGAAGTCTGCTTGTCCCTCTCCCTCTGCCCCTCGCCCCTGTTCGTGCACTCTCTTGCTCTCTCTCTTTCTCTGCCCTCTCTCTCAAATAAACAAATAAAATCTTTTAAAAAACAAAGAAAATGCACAAAAAACAAAGGAAAACTAGGGTGGCTATACTACTATCAGACAAAATGGAATTTAAAACAGAAAATGTTACTAGAGATAAAGAGGGATATTTTATAATGACAAAAGTGTGAATCTGTCAGGAAGATATAACATTTATAACCATATATGCACCAAACAACAGAGCACCAAAATACATGAAACAAAACTGACAGAAATGAAGGGAGAAATTAACAATTCAACAATAATGGTTGGAGATTTCAAAACCCTACTTTTAATAATGGATAGAACAAAAAGACAGAAGATCAATGAGGAAATAGAAGACTTGAACAATACTACAAACCAACTAGAACTAACAAATATCTATAGAGCAACCTAGTGAACAATAACCTAAAATACATTTTTCTCAAATGCACATGAAACACTCTCCAGAATGGATCCTATGCTAGGCCATAAAACAAGCCTAAATAAATTTAAAAGGGTAAAAACAATATAGAATATGTCCTCTGATTACAATGGGTTGGAATTAGAAGTCAAAACATGGAAAACTTTGGGGAAACTGAAACATATGTGAAAATTAATAGCACATTTCTAAATAACCAATGGATCAAAGAAGAAACAAAATGGACACCAGAAAATACTTTGACATGAATAAAAATCAGGATAAACTCTACTAAAGCTGATGGGATGCAACTAAAGCAGTTCTTGGGGGGAAGATTATCATTCTAAAATGACTACATCAAGAAATAAAAGAGTTTTCATATCAATAACCTAAATTACCACCACGGTACTGAAAAAAAGAGAGCAAACTAAACCAAAAGCAAGCAGGAGGAAAAAGTTAGAAAGAGTAGAGCAGAAATTAATAAAATAGAGAAAAAACAATAGAGAAAATTAATGAATCCAGAAACTGGTTCTTTGAAAAGATTAGCAATACTGACAAAACTTTAGCTAATTTAAATAAGAAAAAAGAAGACTACTAAATTAGAAGTAAAAAGGGGATATTACTACTGACCTTACATAAATAAAATGTATTATAAAGGAATGCTACGAACAACTTTATGCCGGCAAATTGGATAACTTGGCTGAAAGGAACAAATTCCTAGAAACACAAACTACTGAAACTGACTCAAGAAAAAAAAGACAACATGAATATACCTATAACAAGGGAAGAGATTGATCAGTAATCAAATGCTACCCAGGAAGAAAAGCCCAGGCCCAGATGGCTTCACTACTGAATTCAACCAAACATTCAAAGAGGATTAATACCAATTCTTCACAAACTCTTCCAAAAAGTAGAATAGTGGAGAACAATTTCTAAATCATTCCATAAGGCCAGTATTAGCCTGATTCTAAACCTAGAAAAATATATCACAAGGAAACTATGGACCAATATCTCTTATAAATATGGATGCAAAAATCTTCAGCAAAATACTAACAGACTGAATCCAACAAAATATAAGAAGAATTAAGCATCATAACTGAGCAGGATATAGCCTAGGGATACAAGATTGTTTTAACATCCAATAATCAATTAATGTAATACATCATATAAATAGAATAAAAATTGCATAATCATTTCAGTAGACACAGAAAAAGCATTCAACAAAATGCAACACCCTTTCATGATAAAAAAAATTATTCAACAAACTAAGAATAGAAGAAAATTTCCTCAGCCTGATAAAGGGCATCTATGAAATCCCCACAGCTAACATACTTGATGGTTAAAGACTGCATGCTTTCCCCCTAAGAACAGGAATAAGACAAGGATGTCCATTCTTGCTATTTCTATTCAACATTATATTGGAGGTTCTATCCAGGACAATTAAGCAAGAAAAAGAAATACAAAGCATTAAGATTGGACAGGAAGAAGTAAAACTTCATTCACAGATCACATGGTTTTGTATATAGACAACCTAAGGAAGCCACTTAAAAAAAACTATTAAAACTAATAAATGACTTGAGCAAGGTTGTAGGATACAGATGAATATAAAAAAATCAATTGTATATCTATCCACTTGCAATGAATAATCTGAAAATGAAAATTAAAAAAAAAAAAACAATTCTATCCACAGTAGCATAAAAAGAAAAAATACTTAAGAATAAATTTAACTGAAGTGCAAAACTTAGGTAACTACAAAGTATTACTGAAAGAAATTATAGATCTAAATAAATGGGAAAATATGCCATATTAATGGATTGTAAGACTTAGTATTTTTAATTCAGCAATGCTTCATTGAGTGATATACAGATTCAGCACAATCTCTGTCAGAATCCCAGCTGAATTCTTTGTAGAAACTGACACTGATTCTAAAATCTGGCAAGGGATCCAGAATAGCCAAAACTGTCCCGAAAAAGAAGACACACAAGTAAGAAAGACCAACATCAATAGTAGCTGGTAAAAAATGTTAAGCCCTCTTAGTAGAAGAAAAGGATGACAAATTTTACCTTTCATCTATAAGACCACTGCAAGAAATATTTTACCCCAAAACACATGTCCTTGTACACAGCCTCTAATTACAAATGGAAATTTAGCAGGAAAAACGAAAGAATCTTTCATACACAAAAAGTCTTTGAAAACTATCAGATATATGAGAATAAGGAGTATCTTCCTTGGTTCCAGAGAAACAAATGGATCACTGCTTAGAATTATTTGTGGTGAATTCTTTAACTTCACATTTTGTTTCCCTTTTTTAGATTTTTCCAAATTCACTTCTTTTTTCCCTTTCCTCTTTGGGGTTGAGAGGATGCATTATTGCTGGATCCAACTGTTGACTTGGACTGATGATCATTTCCACTCCCTTTAGATTTTCTGGATCTTACAATAGGAGGTAGAGAAGAAGCTTTCTGACCATAAGACCCTCTCATTGTTGACTTGTCAAAAAGTAATTGATTTGTAAGGCAATTTCTTAAACTTATCTCTGCTGACATCCACATAAAAGTGTTCAATTTCCAACTCTGCCCCATTCTCAATCAGTTTTCCCTCTAAAGTATAAAATCTGTGGACTGCTCCACTCCTCAGAGTTATTTTTTCTGTGACCATTTGTAGTACATGATTCCGCTGACTCAAGGTTTTTCCTGGGATGGAGGTGAGAAGCCTGACTTATGAGGTCCCCATTTGCAATCAAGAAGAAAGTGCAGGGCTCCTGAAGCTGTTTTCTTTTTCTTTTTCTTTTAAGATTTATTTATTTATTTGAGAGAAAGAGAGAGAGAACACAGGGGGAGAGGCAGAGGGGGAGGGAGAGAGAGAATCTCAAGCAGACTCCCCACTGAGTGTGGAGCCCTACACAGCGCTCCATCCCACGACCCTGAGATCAAAACCTGAGCCAAAACCAAGAGTTCCCCACTTAACTGACTGTGCCACCCAGGCACCCCAAGAAGCAATTTTCTAAAGCAGCGGACACATTGATCCTACTGTGCATTACTGGCTTGACCTTTAAAAGCAAAGAAATGTAAATCAATGCACCGTGATGTTTATAGCAGCATTATCTATAATAGCCAAATTATGGAAACAGCCCGTGTCCATTGACTGATGAAAGGATAAAGAAGATGGGGTATATACATACACAATGGAATCTTACTCAGCCATAACACAGAATGAAATCTTGACATTTGCAACAACATGGATGGAGCTAGAGTATTATGTTAAGCGAACTAAGTCAGAGAAATACAAATACCATATGATTTCACTCATATGTGGAATTTAAGAAACAAAACAAATGAGCATAGTGGGAAAAAAAGTGAGAGAGGGGCAAACCAAGAAACAGACTCTTAACTATAGAGAACAAACTGATGGTTACCAGACAAAAAATTGTCCAGTACTTTCACCAGACTTCCCGAGGGGCCCGTAGCACTTCAAAAACAAAAACAACAACGACGATGACAAAAAAGAACATCTAATCCAAAGCTACTTTAACAAGTAAAATTTAGTGACCTAAGGCTGTATGGTCCAGTATGGTAGCCATTAATTACATGCAGCTATTTACATTTGAATTTCAATTAATAAATTTAAATAAAATTAAATTAGAAATTCACTTCATCAGTCATACTAGGCACATTTCAAGTGCTTAATAGCCACTTACGGCTAGTGGATACTGAATTGGACAGCACAGATACAGGACATCTCCATCATCACAGAAAGTTCTATTAAACAGCACTGCTATTGCTCCACTCTCTGCTCAGATCTAACTACCACCAAATTAGGTGTAAAGACCAAATGGATTTCTTACAAAGTTGACGTCAGTATCAATTATAGAATGTTACTGTGCTCCTGGAACTTCACATACATTACATCATTTAATCTTCCGGCAACCCCATAGTGGGATATTTCCCATGTAAAAATGAATTTCTGAAGCTAGGCAGACTTCAAATTGGAGCTAAAACCTCCCATTACTTCAAGAAATGGGATCAGGGTTCACAAGAAAGAAACCAGAGATAGACTGGAGAAGTCCTGCAACCCAAATTTAAAAGCTGCCAGGTAGTTCAACACAGATGATACATGCTTGGTTGGAATATTGGAGGCTGAATGAAGATTGGAGATGAATATAAAATGCCACTAATAGGAGGAAAAGGAACACCAGCTGGTTAACAAAATCAACTTGCGTTGTCTTGCCACTCTATTTAAATCGCTCTCACATTCTTTGGTTTACAACTGTGGTTGTAACAATACCATCAACTACAACAGCAGCACAACTATACAATTTAGCCAAGATTTAATGAAAAGGTTGTCACTGGCTTATGGGACTGCCAGCCTATAATTCTAAACTTATATTCTGCCTTTTAGAAGCAAATGCATTTCCCACCCTGAAGCCATGTTGTAGATATATTTTCCAGCTCTCCTTTTCTCTTTCACACTAAAATGTACTCCTTGACATACATTATAATTTATAAATACTGGAAACAACCAAAATATGAAACTAAACTTAGAAGCAAATTTGACAATGTAAAGAAACTGCATCGTTTCAAGATTCCACAAGAAATGTTAATACTGCATTTGTCACTGTCATTTGGATTACAGTGGACTCTTCAGAGTAACAGATATTTTCCTATGAAAGAGTAGCATGGTTTTTTTTTAAAGCAGTTATTTAGTTAATAACCCAAATGCCTGGTCAGACAAGTCATGATGACCTTTAACAATTATTTAATAAATGACTCAGAGGTGGACCACCAATGAGAGTCAGATGTACNGTTACTGCCAAAACAGTTTTCCATTTTACTATTTTGTTCTTTAAAAAATTATAAGAAATGACATGTTAATTATATTTTTTTCCTACTTGTAAGACATTGCCCTGAGTTTCATGATTTGAAGAAACTTTCCTGATTGATTAATTTATATCAAAGTTGCTTCTCCTGTTGCTTTACATAATACCTTGGTTATAAATAAGGTGCATACAGGAGTACTTCTCATCTGTAAGAAAGTAAAGAAGGAACTGAATTCAGCATTTCTTTTTTTAAACCTAATGTACATCAAGCATTTGAGCAGTGCCTTTTATTAATCTCTCTTTCTCTAGATCTTGAAAAAATTCTTTGCAGTAAAGTGCATATAGTACACTAATCTTAAATGTACAGCTCACTGAGCTTTTCCATATGTCTATACCCTCATAACTATGACCTAGATCAAGGGTTGGCAAACTTTTTTTTTTAAAGGCCAGAGAGTAAATATTTTAGGCTTTGCAGGCCATATGGTCTCTGCCACAACTATTCAATTTTGTCTTTGTAACTACAAAAGCAGTCTTAGACAATATGTAAACAAAGGGTGTGGCTATATGCCAATATACACATAGGGACACTGAAATATGAATTTCATATGATTTTCGCACAACATGAAATATTTTATTTTTTCCCCAACTATTTAAATTATAACATTATCCTTAGCTGCCCTGATGTACAAAAAATAGGTGGTGGTCCGTTTGACCCCAAGGCTATTTGCTAACCCCTGTCTTAGATCAAGATACAAAGCAGTTCAAGCACCAAAGAGGTCTCCCTCAAGCCCCTTACCAGTTAATACCCTCCCTGCATAGGTAATCATCATTCTGACTTCTATTACCATTCATTACATTTGCCTGTTCTTGAACTTCATATAAATGGAAGCATACAATACATACTCTTTTGACTTCTTTCATTCACAATTCCTGTCCAAGGGATTCAGCCATGTTATGTATCAGTAATTCATTTACTATTGTTGCGTAGTATTCTTCTGCATGAATATATAATTAGTTACCCATCATTTATTTACTCCCCCAACTATGTATATTTGGATGATTTCCAGTTTGGAGCTATTATGAATAAAGCTGCTCTGAACATTCTTGCACACATTTTTTGGTAGGTATAAGCATTCATTTCTTCTCTGTGTGTGCGTGCAGGCATGGGTGCGTGTGTGTGTGTGTGTGTGTGTGTGTGTGTGTAGTGGCTGCAGACTATTAGATCTGATTGGTCATCAGAACCACTTACAGTGTGTGGACTTGTGAGACTGTGTGAGCCTCTCTCTTTTTTTTTTTTCATTTTTACATGGGAACTATTACACTATCCAGTGTTAGATGGCAGTGGGAAGGTTCCTGGAAGAATAGGTAAGATGGAGAATTTCTTGCTGAAGTGAGCACCCTGCACCAAGAGCACAGAGAAGATCCTAAGACTGCAATGAGTGCCAGGCATACAGACACTAGGAATGGGGTACATCCAGCTCCTATATCTGCCTTACATGGAGAATAAGACCAGAAAGCACATAGCACAGTAGGGTTGCCAAGGGAATATGAATGTCAGGCATTGGAGATCTGGAAAACGGCTGGTCAATTCATTATGTCAATCCCGTGTCAGCCCCAGCTTCATTCTGCTTTGGCTCCTGAGCTCCTTCCTATGATTCCCAAACAATTAAATTTGGTAAATATAATGGGGAAAAAAAGAATATATTTTCTATAGTCAGATTAAAGTATTAGCCTCTGAGCAGCAGGTATGGCTCAGAGTAGTTGCTTCTGAAAAAAAGATACTAAAATTTAATTTCCAACTTATATGGAACACAAAAGAAACAAACACCGAAAGCTTCCAATGAAGAATTAAACAAGTGAGAGTGATTTTTCTCTTCTTTTATCACCATTATTTTCCTCAGTTTTTGTCCATCACTCTGTCTCTCTGTAACTCCCTCTCAGTTGTTTTCTTTAGTCTCTGTGTGTATGTCTCTCTTTGTATATCTGTCACTCTATTTTTTTGTATGTACCTCTCTCAATTTGTCAGTCTCAATCTTACCGTCTCTCAGTTTCACTATATAATATGTGTGTCACTGTTTCTCTCTGTCTTGCTGTCTTTCTCTGTCATGATTACTCACTATATTTCTTTCTCTCTTGTTTCTGTGTGTGTGTGTGTGTGTATCTCTGTGTATATGTGTGTCACTCTTTCTCTGTGCCTCTATGTGTTAATATTTGTTTCTTTGTATGTGTCCCTTTCTATGAATGTCTCTATCTCTTTCTCTCACACCGCACATATTTCACTCGTTCACACACACATACACGCAGGCCAGTCTGCTAGCCATAGAGAAAACAAAGCAACGTATTCTGGAACATTGCACCTATTCAGAAAGAAGTGCAGTAAAATGGAAACTGCTAAATAAGAATGGGAGTACCTTTCACCCTCATTCTGCTTGTTCAAATCTCAAGATCAAAATGGTCTAAATGCAAATTCCTATTGAGGTTTTGTCTGAGGTTACTCTTTTTAAATAAGCCAGTAGGGTTAGCCTTAAATACTGGGGAAATACGAGAAATGCTTATAGAGTGTGATTCAAGGAAGCCCACACACAGCAAAATTTGCCACAGTGCTGTCATGCCATCTTAAGTCATTTATTTCACTAGCTTCACCATTGCCTTCTTCCCACTTTTCTCTTTGGAAATTCAAATATTCCTGGGATAGAATATAATAAAGATATTCACAATGAGATGTTAGTAGCTTATGAGAGCCAAGAGAAGCTCCTACTGGCCACCTGGGATGGGTCATGTGTGTGCATATGCACGTAAGTGTTTCTTTTATTAGAGGTGCAAGGGGGTAGAAAATGAAAGTGAAGATGAAAGAAAATTAGGAGATTCATTATCACTTATTGAGTTAACTTGACCAAGTCACTTACTCTCTGTAGAACTCAGCTTTTCTAGTCAGAAAATGTGGCAGAAGGAGTAGTAAGGAAATCGACTAGGTTTCGGGCCCTTTGACTTCTACTTTAATTAGAGACTTTCCTCTTTTACCAGGTTCCTATGTTGGGTTTTCAAGCAAGATTTTGATTGAAGAAATTCAAAGAAAAGAAATTTGAAAAAATCACTGTGCTAGATAATCTCTAAATTTCCTTATTACTCAGAATGTTTCTGATTCTCACCCTGAAGCCCAAAGGTATAGGACTATCTCCAGAAATTGTGTGTCTCATTTAAAAAAACATATGCTGAAAAGGATGCCAAACGATTTTGTTAGTCTGTAATTCTTCAATTTGTTTGACTACTTTTGATATACTCTTAAACTCTCAATTGACCCTCAGTCAGGTTACAGTTATTCATGCAAACTTATAAGCAGAAATTTGTAAACAAAATTCTGTTTTCCCTTTAAGTTGTATTCTAGTGTTAAAAGTGCCACAGAAAAAATTGGAACCCTAATATGAACAAAACATTTAGAATGCAGCCCAGATTTCATTTAAACCATAAAACATAAAAGTAAACACTTTTCTGAAAAATATTGGTTTATGTCTATATTACATTAAATTTGTGCCACCATTAAAACATCCTGTTAATTTGGCACTTGGGGAAATAGAGGGGGGCCTTTGGACCTTTTTATCTTTCCAAAGTCACAAACAGACGTCATCATATTCTTACTTTTAATAGTCTCTAGGATACTTCCCTTTGAAATTTCCAAGCAATGGCTTTCCTTCTGATCTTGCCTTGAAATTTGCCAGGTATGGGTCACTATTTTTGAATCCAATAACTTCATCCCTTTCAGTGCACTCTGCTAGTGAATAATTCTTGTTGCTCCTTTCCAAGCATGGTGTTTGTATGAACTCTAAAGCACAAAATCCAGACTAGTTTGAAGTAGCCTCATGACATTGTTCAGCAATTTTAGTGACTTTCAAGCAAAGTTAATCCCTTCAAATTTACTTCTAATGGTTTGTAAATAAAAACTGCTCCCTTGTTTCCTTAGCTTTGGCTTGCTGAACAACTTCAAGGAACCCTTCCACGAATCCTTTCGTTAAAGCTGAAAAATCTTACAATTGGAAGAAATAGTAGTCCCTAGTTTATGGTTTTAGGGAAAGTAGTATTTCACATCAATTGACTCTCATAGTAACTGAAGAAAATCTCTACAAATGTCATATTATGTTTCGATACCAAGACATAGCTCTATTGTGAGTGGCAGAGAAGTGCTATAAGGCTTCAAGGTAAACTATGGTGGAATGTTCCTTTATGCCAGTTACCCACATTTTCTCCATGCTGTCAGAGATAGAGGATAAGGATGCATGGGAATTCATGTATCCTGGCCTCCTAACGGTTCAGAGAGACTTTGGAAAGAACTTAGCCCCCTTTCTTCCCATTCTTGCTTATTGCCCAGGGCGGAAATATTGCTGAGCCATGATAAAGGAAGGATGAGGGAAGACTACTTTGGATTGCCAGGAAACTTTCATTATAAGCTCTTCGAAAGAAATTAAGTATGGTTGTTTGCTTTCATACATCATAAAGTGAAATAGTTTGAAGAAGGGCTAGGAACTGCTTCCAGAGATTGGTAGAAAGTTCAACTAATTAGCTTAACAATTACACATAAACAAAGGGGGTACTTTTGAAGTATTAGACAATGCCTGGAAAATTGGTGTTTTAAGGAATTTTATAAATCTTTGCAGGAAAATCTTGTTTACTGTTATAATTAGCTTAGCAAATTGGCTTCTTAGAGCATAAAAATAAAGTAGGCTGTTTCCTCAATTTTCACTAATTCTGAGTTAATAGATTCCAAACTAAGACCATATGAGATTTGGCTCTGCTTGTGTCTATTCAGTTCTTCCCCTACACCTCCTAATCCTCATCCCCAAACAGACTTGTTTTTTTTTTATTTGATAGTAACTGTTGCAAGGAAGGCAACCAGAGAAATGAATATTTTTGTTTTTGTTCACCATTACTCCTTTTGGAGAATTAGTAGAACAAAGCACTCATCCCACACACCATGTGACATAAGGAAGTGGGTCTAAACTGCCAGATCATTCTAATGAGATTGTACCTGTATCTGTAATGAAAAAGCACTCTTCACAAACTAATTGCATAAACCAGAGAAATATTAGCCTACTTCAGTGCAAAGACCTCAGCAACAGCATTTGTATCCCTAAACTGAATATCCTAATTATAAATGAGCTACACTTACTTGTCAAACACTTACAGATCTCCAAAACATATAGCTTTGCCTTTTATCCTCTTGTCTTAGTCATTGAGATTACTTTATGTACTTGAAAGTAATGAGATTGCATTTTCTCCCGCCAAATATCCTACCACTCATACTTTTCATTTAAGGCAGACTGACCTTTCCCCCCAATTAGAACATATTAGTGACGTTTTACTTCATCTCAAAACCACTGAGCCTTTGTAAGAGCAGAGTCAATGGTGGGTCCCTAATAGGGCCTTGAAAGCTGAGCAGAAGAAAAAGAAGCAGAAAGAGCAGAAGGAGTAAAAGAAGTGGGGGTGGGGGTGCAAAGGATGGTGATAGAGGGTGGGGTTGTGGTACCAGTGGTTAGGAATCAAAAGAAATGAAAGAGAAATGAGGTGGCCTGGAGACAAGGGAGAAAAGCCTAGGGACTGCAGAGGGGGCAGGGTGTTGAGACTGAAAAAGGAGTAAGAAAGAATGAGGAGACAGGTGTGAGGTGCATTGAGCCTCAGAATGGTGGGCAGTGGGGAGGGTGATGAGGGGGCTGCCCCATTTGTTTTTAACTGGCTCCCTTGCTCCTTCTCTATACATGAAAGAGCTCTCACTGGCTCCCTGGTTCTTGATCTTTCCTTTCTGTCTCAGCACCCCATCTCTTTTATAAATGGGAATACATAGAATAAAAAGGTAGATAAGGGATTGCCCAGGGCTCAATGCTGTTGTGAAAAGAGGATGGTGCTAGAGTCAGGCAGTTTAATATTCAGTTCACTGTGAGGTCTGGCATGCTACCTGATCCCTCAGAAGTTCACTCTCCTCATTCAAAATTAAGGACAAATAATACTATTCTCTAAAGTTGTGACTAGTATCAAATAAAGTCATATGCAGGCAAGTGCCCAGCACAGGATCTGGTACATAGTAAGGGCTCAATAGGTTAGCTATGGATCCTCACACCAACTTTTACAAATATACAGAACTATTTATGGCCCTTAATTTATATGCATGATTTCCTCTCCTTGCTGAACCTGTTGAAGTCTGAAATTGCACACTAGAGACTAGAGAGTCAGATGACCAGAGAGTCATTCCTACTGTCTAAAGTACTATTTGCAGACAATTCTCTTTCAAATTTGACCATCCTACATGTGACAACGAGAAAAACATTTAATTTCTGCTCTGTACCATATACTTTCTATCCAGCCCCATGCTTCTTAAACAGTGAACACTTAACCCTTGGAAGAAAGAAAAGCAAGAGGATAGATGTAACATATCTTCTTGGAGTTTCAGTTTTACTTCCAGATTGAGGAAAACAGTGAAGTAATTTAACAAATACATAACTGAAAACATTATTATTACATTCAAACAACCACAAATACACCATGAAATGAAAGGGATTTGAGTGAATTTTGGAAATGAAGCATGAACATGAGACTTCAAAGTTATTTTCCACTGAGACCACTTTGCGCTTAGACCCTCTAGGAATTAAGATCAGTCTTGTTATAGTTAGATAGGCTAACCTGCCATAAAAAACAGACCCAAAATTAAAACACCTCAACTACATGAGAAGTTTATTCCTTATTCACATTAGAGTGTAAGGTGAGTGTTCCTGGTCAGCAGGTGACTTTCTTCCATGTAAAGATTCAGGACCCAGACTGCCTCCAGTCCAAGATTTTATTATTCCTTATGCTAATGTTTCCTAAATTTTAATGTGCATTTAAATTACCTGTGGATCCTGTTAAAATGCAGATTGTGATTCTGTAGCCCTAGGTAGGGGGAAGAGGCCTGAGATTCTGCATTTCTAATGAGCTCCCAAGGAATCAGATGTTACTGATCTAAGGAAAGTACTTTGAGAAGCAAGGCCATAGAGCAATGGTTATCAAAACTGACTGCACAATACAATGGCCTAGTAAATTTTTTTTAAAGATTTTTTTATTTATTTGAGAGAGGAGGGGGGAGGGGCAGAGGGAGACAGAGAGTCTTAAGCAGACTCTGCACTGAGTGAGGAGCCCGACTGGTGTCTTGATCTCACTACCCTGAGATCACGACCTAAGCCCAAACCAAGAGTTGGAAGTGCCACCCAGGCACCCCTTGGTGAAATTTTAAATACCAATTTTGTTGACATAATTTATAAAACATAAACTGCACCCATTTAAAGTGTACATTTCTATGAGTTTTAAAAAATGTATTTACCCATGTAGTTATCATAATCAAGATACAGATTACTTCCATCACCAAAAAAGTGCTCATGTGCCCCTTTACAGTCAATGCTGCTCATGCCCATCTCCAGGCAACAACTGATGGGCTATCCATCATTATAGATTATTTTGAATTTTCCAGAACTTTACATTAATGGAATCATACATTCCTGGCTTTATGAACTTAGCATAATGTTTTTCAGATTTATCCATGTCATTGTATGCTTAATTTGTCCTTTTTTACAATACTGAGTAGTATTCTTATAGAACTGTACTATAATTTATTTATCTAGTCACCTAATGATGGGCATTTGGGGTTTTTTTCCAGTTTTGTGTGATTGTGAATAAAGCTTCTATGAATATTCATGTACAACAGAAAATAGTGAACATGTTTTCTTTTTTCTTGAGTAATTACCTAGAAGTGGACTTGCTAGTCATATAGAAGATGTATGTTTCATTTATTTTTTTAAAGATTTTATTTATTTCTTTATTTTAGAGAGAGACAGAATGAGAGAGAGCACAAGCAGGGAGAGCCACAGAGGGAGAGGGAGAAGCAGGGCAGGGAGCCTGATGGGGGGCTTGATTCCCAAGACCCTGGGATCATGACCTGAGCCAAAGGCAGACGCTTCACTGACTGAGCCACCCAGGCACCCTGATGTATGTTTAATTTAAAAGAAACTGTCAGATTTTTCCTGAAGTGGTTGTGACATTTTACATTCCCACCAGCAGTGTAAGATAGCTCTGGTTCCTCTGCATTCTCACCAAAATTTGGAACTGTCAAGCTTTATAATCTGAGGCATTTTAATGGTTGTGTAGTGATATTTCTTTGTGCTCTTAATTTCCACTTCCCTGATGATTCATGATGCTGAGGATATTTTCACGTGTTTATCGATCATTTATTTGTGTATATATATTGGCTATTTGTATATATTCTTTATAAAATTTCTGTTCAAATATTTGCCCTTGAAAATAAGTTGCTTATCTTATCATTGAGTCTTAAGGGTTCTTCATATAGTCTAGGTATGAGCCCTTTGTCAGATATATGTCTTGTGAATATTTTAACCCATACTGTGACTAGCACAGTCATCATTTTCTTTTTCTTAATAGCGTCCCTTGATGAGCAGATCTTTTAGATTTTGACAAAGTCTAATTTAAAGATACTCTCATATTTTCTTTTAAAAATTTCATAGTCTTAGGGGCGCCTGGGTGGCACAGCGGTTAAACATCTGCCTTCGACTCAGGGCGTGATCCTGGCGTTCTGGGATCGAGCCCCACGTCAGGCTCCTCCGCTATGAGCCTGCTTCTTCCTCTCCCACTCCCCCTGCTTGTGTTCCCTCTCTCGCTGGCTGTCTCTATCTCTGTCTAATAAATAAATAAAATCTTTAAAAAAAATTTCATAGTCTTAGCTATTGTATTTTGGTCTATGTTCCACCTTGAGTTAATTTTTGTGTGCAGTGTGAGCTAAGGATCAAGGTTCATTCTTTCCATATGGACCTCCACTTTTTTCCAACACCATTTATTGAAAAGAATTTTCTTTCCCCATTGAAATCCCTTCTCACCTCTTATGAATATCAATTGACCATACATGTATGGGGCTATTTCTATACTTTCTATTCTGATTGGTTGATGTACATGTCAATCTTTATGTCAGTGCCATACTATCTGGATTAAAGTAGCATATCATTAGTTTTGAAATCAGGTGGTATGTAGTGAAGTTCTCCAATTTTGTTTTCCTTTTCCACAATGCTTTGACTATTCTCAGTTGCTTGCATTTCCAAACATTTAAAGAAAACTTAATACCCATTCTTCTCAAACTATTAAAAAACAAAAAATGGAGAATTATAGGCCAATATCTCTGGTAAACATAGATGCAAAAATCCTTAACAAAATATTAGCAAACCAGGTCCAACGATACATTAAAAAGATAATTCACCATGATCAAGTTGGATTTATTCCTGTGTTGCAAGGGTGGTTCAATAGCCACAAATCCATCAACATGATACATCACGTCAATAATAGAAAGGATAAAAACCATATGATCATTTTGATAGATGCAGAAAATGCATTTGACAAAGTATAACATCCGTTGTGGATAAAAAATCCTCAACAAAATAGGTTTTGAGGGAACATACCTCAACACAATAAAGACCTTATAAGAAAAACCCACTGTGAAAATCATAGTCAATGGGGAAAACTGAGCATTTCCCCTAAGGTCAGGAACAAGACAAGAATGTCTAGTCTCACCACTTTTATTCAACGTAGTACTGGAAGTCCTAGCCACGGCAATCAGGCAACAACAACAACAAAAAAATAAAAGGCATCCAAATTGGTAAAGAAGGAGTAAAAGTTTCACTACTTGCAGAAGACATGATACTGTATATAGAAAATCCTAAAGACTCCACCAAAAAACTACCAGAAGTGATACATTAATTGAGCAAGGTCACAGGATACAAAATCAGTGTACAGCAATCTGTTGCATTTCTATACACTACTAATGAAAGAGCAGAAAGGGAAATTAAGAAAACAATCCCATTTACAATTGCACCCAAAATAATGAGATACCTGGGAATAAACCTAAGCAAGGAGGTGAAAGACCTGTACTCTGAACACTATAAAACATTGATTTAAAAAAATCATGAAAGAAATTGAAGGTAACACAAAGAAATTGAAAGACATTCCATGCTCATGGATTGGAAGAATAAATATTGTTTAAATGTCTATACTACACAACACAATCTACACATTTAATGCAATCTCTATCAAAATACCAACAGCATTTTTCATAGAACTAGAACAATCTTAAAATTTGTATGGAACCACAAAAAACCTTGAATAGACAAAATAATCTCGAAAAAGAAAAACAATCTATAGGCATCACAATTCTGGACTTCAAGTTATATTATAAAGTTGTAGTAATCAAAACAGTATGTTACTGGCATTAAAAATAGACACATAGATCAATGGAACAGGATAGAAAGCCCAGGGGAATCTGGGTGGCTCAATCAGTTAAGTGTCTGACTCTTGATTTCAGCTCAGGTCATGACTTTAGGGTCATGAGATTGAGCCCTTTGTCAGACTCCACAGTGGGTGTGAAGCCTGCTGAAAACTCTCTCTCCCCCTCTCTCCCTGTCCCTCCTCCCCTTTCTCTCCCTCTCTAAAAAAAAAAGAAAAAAGAAAAAAAAAAAGAAAGCCCAGAAATAAACCCACAACTATTTGGTCAACTAATCTTTGACAAAGCAGGAAAGAATATCCAATGGGAAAAAGACAGTCTCTTCAACAAATGGTGTTGGGAAAACTAGACAGCTACATGCAAAAGAAAGAAACTGAACCACTTTCTTACACCGTACATAAAAATAAACTCAAAATGGATAAGGGACCTTAATGTGAAATCTGAAACCATGAAAATCCTAGAAGAGAACACAGCCAGTAATGTCTCTGATATTGAGCATAAAAACATTTTTCTAGATTTGTCTCCTCAGGCAAAGGAAACAAAAGTAAAAATAAACTACTGGGATTACATCAAAATAAAAAGCTTCTGCACAGTAAAGGAAACAACCAACAAAAATAGAAGGTAACTGGGGTGCCTGGGTGGCTCAGTTGGTTAAGCATCGAACTCTTGATTTTGGCTCAGATCATCCTCTTGAGGTTGTGAGATTGAGCCCCATGTGGGGCTCCGTCCTGGGAGTAGAGCCTGCTTAAGATTCTCTCTCCCTCTGTCCCCGTCCCCTGCTCCCATGTGTGCTCTCTCTCTCTCAAAAAAAAAAAAAAAAAAAAAGCAGAAGGCAACCTACTGAACAGGAGAATATATTTGCAACAGATATACCCAATAAAGACTATCCAAAATAAATAAAGAATTATACAACTCAACACCCCAAAAATAATCCAATTAAAAAATGGGCAGAAGTCATCAACAGATATTTCTCCAAAGAAGATATATAGATGGCCAACAGACACATGGAAAGATGCTCAGCATCACTCATCATCAGGGAAGTACAGATCAGAACCACAATGAAATACGACCTCACACCCGTCAGAATGGCTAAAATCAAAAACTCAAGAAACAACAGGTGTTGGCAAGGATGTGGGGCAAAAGGAATCCTCAAGCACTGTTGGGAATGCAAACTGGTGCTGCAATGTGGAAGACAGTATGGCATTTCCTCAAAAAGTTAAAAATAGAACTACCCTATAATTCAGTAATCAAACTACTGGGTATTTACCCAAGGAGTACAAAAACCCTGATCTGAGGGAATATATGCACCCTATGCTTATTGTAGCATTATATACAATAGCCAAGTTATGGAAGCAGCTCAAATGTCCATCAATAGATGAATGGATGGTGTGCCTGGTTGGCTTAGTTGGTAGAGCATGTGACTCTTGATGTCAAGGTCATGAGTTCAAACCCCACATTGGGCATAGAGCCTACTTAAAAAATAATAAATAAATAAATAAATAAATTTTAAAAATAGATGAATGGATAAGGAAGATGTTGTATGTATTTGCAATGAAATATTATTCAGCCATAAAAAAACATGAAATCTTGCCATTTGCAACAACATGGATGGATCGAGATAGTATAATGCTAAGTGAAATAAGTCAATCAGAGGAAGACAAATACCATATGATTTCACTCATGTGAAATTTAAGAAACAAAATAAACAAACAAAGGAGGGGAAAAAAAGAGACAAACCAAAAACAATCTTAACTATGAACAACAAACAGAGGTTACTTGATGGGAGGTGGGTGGGGAATAGGTGAAATAAAGAAGTATAAGTACTTCTTTATACAACTACAAGTATCAATAAAGAAGATAAGGAGTACAGTTATACTGATGAGCACTGGGTAATGTATGGAATTTTTGAATTGCTATATTGTACATATGAAACTAATTTTTAAAAAGCTACATGTTAACTAGAGTGGAATTAGAATTTAAAAAAGGAAATGGAGGCCAAAATCCAGGGAAGTGGGGGAAATTGTGGGAAAGCCTAGCACTGTAGAGTAAGTAAATATTTTATTGATTGGAAGTGGAATGTCAGCTTTGCCTATCAAATTACAACAGTGGTGCATAGGTGTCCAGCAATTACTCCAACAAAACCTTCCTCTAAATTCAGCAAGACGGTTTTTTGTTGTCAAGCCTCAGAAGACATAAAGGCTATCACTTGCTGAAGGGAAGTCAGAGCTGTTTCTGGAATAGGAATTCTCTGGATTTAAATAGACGAAGTGAATTTTTTGTCTATTTTACTATTCTCATTCTTTTAGGGGGTTAGTTTGGTTGATTTGTTTTGACTTTGGATTTAGTTCATTTTATGTATTTATATATATCTTTTGTCTGGTTTCTAGCTTTTTTAAGCAACATGTTCTGGAACTTAGCAAGAAGCCAGTAGCAGCAGATGGGGTATTAAGTGGGCGACAGGATTGTCTCAATTGTTTTTGGCCCTTACTTCACCTGCCAAATCAAGATAGATGATGAGTATGGGTTCTGCCCCCAAGCTAAAGCATCTATGATTCTGTTTCCTGGCCCTGTCATCCATCAACTTGATGGAAGTTCAGTAAGTCCAAAAACTAAACATGCCACAACTCTCATCTGACTGACTTTAAATGGGCTGGGGGTAGGGTAAAGAATAGATGAGTTAAGAAAGAAGGAAAAAAAATGTTGGGAGCAAGAGATGGAGAAGGTAGGTAGTTGCCATCCAATTTTCCTAGATCACATCTGCATTGTAAACAAAGTTTCTCTTACATACTAATTTAAAATCTTTATCTAATGTCAAGACTGACATTTTCAATCTTTTTTTTTTTACTTTTTTCATATTATTGGGAAGTGACATGGTGTGTCTGTGGACTCTCTGAAATCCCACAGGAATAAGATCACTCAGCACTATGGCAACCTGCCAGTACAACTTGTTCTAAATCTCCTTGGCTTTGAAAAGTCTCATTATCAACCAAAGCACAATGTCAATCTAGCAGGAGGCAAGTTAGACAACATGTTGATTAACAATACTATGCACAGGCCACCAAATACCTTTTCTGTGATCTTTGTTGGAGCCCCCTGAGCTGTTGCTGCTCAGATGTTCTGCATCATGGCATCTATCTTTTCACCTGGACTTGTGCCATGGTTTTTAAAATGATTTTGTACAGTGAAACAACACATGTCCATCCATGGGCCATCCATGGCTATCACTCGGATCTGGTAAGGATAGTAGAAATAAAATCCCGATTATTCATCTGTAAAAGGTACTGATTAAAGACAAGTGGGACAAATAGCCCTTTCTCTCTCTTTCTGTACCCACCCCTTGGCCTTTGGCTCCTCTAGATGCATATACCCAACACAGTCTGCTGCAATCATGTAGTAGAAGGCAGGAGTATGGGAATAGCAGGAATATTAATTTCCTCCAATTTGAATCTTTTTTATCTGGGAAAAGGGATTTTTGAAGATGCATGGAACTAATGTCTCAACACTGCTTTTTGGACTCAAAGGATGGAAATCGAATGGCATGACCATATGACCTTGTTGCTAAGGCAGTCAAGTGACTTAACTACTGAAGAGACATTTTTTTTAAATTTTTTATTGTGTTATGCTAGTCACCATACAGTACATCATTAGTGTTTGCTGAAGAGACATTTTTTTCTCAAGTCCTAAAGAGTGGAAATGAGGAAGAGAAAGAAACATTTGTTTTCAGACACAGAGCAACAGAAAGTACAGTATTATAGTTCCTGAGAGAAGGGAAACAAATGAAGTGAACCCTGGCTTTCTGCCTTGAGGCACTTTCCAAACCATGCTGGAGGGAAGAGGAATCCAAGTAGAGCATAGTGATTTCACCAAGTTGAGAACACAGAGATCAGTATTCAAGAAGGCTGAGGTAGCTGGGGAAGAGGAAGCTACAGAGAGAGAGAGAGAGAGAAAACCCACAAAACTCTAGAAATCTGCCTAGAGGTCCACTGGAGTCTGTTGCTAAAATAATAAGCCCTGCATGCATTAGGCAAAACTACAATTCTGGGCAATGAATGATCAGGGATCTGTGAGTTAAACAATTCTCAGAGTTCGCATAGAGCTTGGAGACATTTACGTTCCTACCAGCCAGAGTAAAGAGACTATTCACCACCCAAGGCTCAGGAATAGTAGGGAGCCGAGAAGCATCATGCTCTAGTAGGACTAAATTAGCCAAGAGTAAAGACCATCCTACACCTATCTTATGAAATTAAAAGCCTTGAAAGGATCAAACTAATATACAAGTCAAGTGTCTCCCAAAACAAAATTCAACAGTCTTTATATTTTTTAAAGATTTATTTATTTTAGAGAGAGCTTGTGCATGCATGGGGAGAGGGGCAGAGGGAGAGAATGAATCTTCAGGCAGACTTCCCACTGAGGATGAAGCCCAATGCAGGGCTTGATCCCATGACCCATGAGATCATGACCTGAGCCCAAGCAAGAATTGGATGCTTAATTAACTGAGCCACCAAGACACCCCAAAGTTCAATAGTCTTAAAATGAAGACAAGAAAATCCAGTACTCAACAGTGTAATATTCACAATTCCATCCTCCAATAAAAAATTATTAAACACACAAAGTAGTTAGAAAATGTGACCTATAACTAGGAGAAAAATCATTCCATAGAAATAGATCCATAAATGACAGAGGTGATAGAATTAGCAGAGAAGAAATGTAAAACAGCTATTATAAATATGCTTAGGGTTTACAGGTATACATGAACATAATGAGAAAGTAAATGGAATTATTAAAAAGAAACATGAAAATTATAAAGCTGAAAAATACAATGTCTGAAAAAATCACCATATGGAAGTAAGGGCAGATTAGGTATTATAGAAAAAATGTAGTGAACCTGAAGAGATAACAGAAGTTTTCAAAATGAAGCACAGAGAGAATAAAGACTGAAATAGGATTAATAAAGAGGAGTTTGTTAATGGTCAAACTGAAGGAATAGTTTAAGCAAATGGCACAGTAGTTTTGATTATGAGGTGTTTGGGAAATGGTAATATTTCAATGTGGTTAGAGCATAGAAAGAAGAGGGAAAGTGCTAGAAGATAAGGTTATAAAATTAGGTTTGGGTCAATCAAGAAGGACCTCCTATACTATGCTAAAGATTTTGAACCTTATTCTATGGATGATGGAAAATAATCTAAGCTTTTGGAATGAGTGCTTGACAAGATCGGATTTGTGTTTTTGAAAGGCCAATTTGGATGAACAGTGATTTGCAGGGAGGAGATGTCAAATTCAGGGAGATAATTTATGAGGCTTTGGAGAAGTCAAGGTGAAATAGGACAAGAGCCCAAACTTGGGCATTGGTTAAAAAAAATGCTAATTCATAAAATTTTCAGGTGGAACTGATATTATTTGGTGCAAGGATTTTGAGGAGTATAGGAAAAGGGAGAATGAGGATGTTGAAGAAGAGGAGAATCATTTCTAGGTTTCTGGCTTGAGTAAATGGGGGAATATTGAATTGATATCATTCTGAGATATCAATAGCAGGAACATCATCTTAGGAGATACAGTTTTGGACATATTGAGATTGAAGTTCCTGTGGAACATCCAGGTAGAGGAGTGCTGGAATTAAGTAATATGGATGGAATTGAGAATCATTCACAAATAGATAGGGTCAAAGGCATAAAAGTAGAGAGTATTTGAGCATATTTGTACCCAAAATGGGAAGAGCTAGTGCAAAAAAGAAGGCTTAAAGACATAGAAAATGTGAGGGACCTAATTGATGGAGTAATGACTCTGTGGAGTCAAATCATGAGTGGAATGATTTGTCTTGGAAAAAGGTAAGGGCAGTTCTTCCTAGATGAAAAGAGGAAAAGAAATAAATACAGAATGGTTAGTTTAGGGCACTTCTAGGTGGCTTTTAATTTCTCTGTGAAGGAGGCAAGATCATCTGAGAAGTGCACTTAGGTGTCTTAAGAATAGTAGGATAGGGGCACCTGGATGGCTCAGTTGGTTAAGCGTCTGCCTTTGGCTCAGGTCATGATTCCAGGGTCCTGGGATTGAACCCCACATCGGGCTCCCTGCTAAGCCAAAAGCCTGCTTCTCCCTCTCCCTCTGCCTGCTGCTCCCCCTGCTGTGCTCTCTCTCTCTGTCAAATAAATTTAAAAAAAAAAATTTTTAAAAAGAATAGTAGGATAAGTTTGTCACAGACATTAGTGACAAATGAAAGAAAAACAACTGATTGGAACAAAAGCAGAAGTGTCAGCAATTCTGAGAGTACATGTGAGATTAAAAAGCTTAACTTTATCTTTGGGGTAAATACCCATAGTGCAATTGCTGGGTCATAGAGTAGCTCTATTCTTAACTTTTTGAGGAACCTCTACACTGTTTTCCAAAGTGGCTGTACAGTGTAAGAGGGTTCCCCTTTCTCCACATCTTCTCCAACATTTGTTGCTCCTTGCCTTGCCAATTTTTGCCGTTCTAACTGGTGTAAGGTGGTATCTCAATGTGGTTTTGATTTTGGTTTCCCTGATGGCTAATGATGTTGAACATTTTTTCATGTGTCTGTTAGCCATTCATATGTCTTCTTTGGAGAAGTGTCCGTTCATGTCTCCTGCCCATTTTTTGACTTGATTATTTGTTTTTTGGGTGTTGAGTTTGAGAAGTTCTTTATAGATCTTGGATACCAGCCCTTTATCTGTAGTATCATTTGCAAATATCTTCTCCCATCCCATGGGTTGCTTCTTTGTTTTGTTGATTGTTTCTTTTGCTGTACAGAGGCTTTTTATCTTGCTGAAGTCCCAAAAGTTCATTTTTTCTTTTGTTTCCCTTGCCTTTGGAGACATGTCTTGAAAGAAGTTGCTATGGCAGATATCGACGAGGTTACTGGCTATGTTCTCCTCTAGGATTTTGATGATACAGATGTAGTGAAAAGAAGGACCACATACACCCCAATGTTCATAGCAGCAATGTCCACAATAGCCAAACTGTAGAAGGAGCCGAGATGCCCTTCGACAGACGAATGGATAAAGAAGATGTGGTCCATATATACAATAGAATATTAATCAGCCATCAGAAAGAACGATTACCTAACATTTGCAGCAACATGGATGGGACTGGAGGAGATTATGCTAAGTGAAATAAGTCAAGCAAAGAAAGACAACTATCATATGGTTTCACTCATTTGTGGACCATAAGAAATAGCAGGGAGATCGGTAGGAGAAGGAAGGGAAGAATGAAGGGGAGGTGGTAAACAGAAGGGGAAATGAACCATGAGAGACTATGGACTCTAGGAAACAAACTGAGGGTTTCAGAAGGAAGGGGGTGGGGGATTGGGCTAGGCCAGTGATGGGTATTAAGGAGGGCACGTATTGCATGGAGCACTGGGTGTTATACGCAAACAATGAATCATGGAACACTACATCAAAAACTAATGATGTACTGTATGGTGACTAACATAACATAATAAAAAATCTTAAAAAAAGATATGGTCCATATATACAATGGAATATTACTCAGCCATCAGAAAGAATACCCACCATTTGCATCAACATGGATGGAACTAGAGGACATTATGCCAAGTGAAATAAGTCAAGCAAAGAAAGACAATTATCATATGGTTTCACTTATATGTGGAACATAAGGAATAGCACGGAGGACATTAGGAGAAGGAAGGGAAAAATGAAGGGGGAAAATCAGAAAGGGAGATGAACTATGAGAGCCTATGGATTCCGGGAACCAAACTGAGGGTTTCAGATGGGACGGGGGTGGGGGAATTGGTTAGCCTGGTGATGGGTATTAAGGAGGGTACATATTGCATGGAGCACTGGGTGTTATATGCAAACAATGAATCATGGAACAGTACATCAAAAACTAATGACATACTGTATGGTGACTAACATAACATTGTAAAATTTAAAAAAAGAAAGAAAGCTTAATTTGGGGGGGGGGGCTCCTGGGTGGCTCAGTTAAGCATCTGCTTTCAGCTCAGGTCATGATCCCAGAGTCCTGAGATTGAGTCCCACATCAGGCTCCCTGCTCAGCGGGGAGTCTGCTTCACCCTGTCCCCCTGCCCCTCCCTCTGCTTGTGCTCTCTCTCTCTTTCTCTCTGACAAATAAATAATAAAATCTTAAAAAAAAAAGAATGCTTAACTTTGGAAATGGTGCCTACTAGTGTGTTTATGCTATGTTCTACAGTAACACTTTGCAACCTACGATTAAAACTAAGGAAAATGGATCTTTATGTGCATCTGATGTTGGATATTTGCAGGGCAGGGCTGATGGAAATATAAGTAGGTAAAGAAATTAAGGGCAAAAGTGAGGGTGTAGAAAAAGGAATGAGAATTTGCTCCAGCTTTGCATGGAACATGAAGCCAGCAAGGAGTGAGCAACTTTAAAGAATAGAGAAGGTTCAAAGATTTAGAAGCCTCAAAGATATTGAAGAACAAGTTTAGTGGGAGTGGGGAAAATTGAGAGGAGGGAGATTAGGAAGCTTTGATCAGAGGGTGAGATAACTGAATTAAAGTTTCTGGAGATAGACAAGGTTTACAAGGTGACAAGTTCTAGGATGTGGTTATAGACTTGCTCAAGTGGAGTAGAGGTGATATTGTTGGAACTAAGTGAGCTCAAGAAACTGTAAGGCTACATTTCTGAAGTTACCCAGTGAATTAGAATAATTAATGCTAGCTGTAGGAACAGATAAACCAGGAAATATCAGCAGATTAACAATATAAGAGTTTGTTTTCACTCATGTAGAGTCAGGAGCAGATTGGTAGGGGTTCTCCTCCATCAAATGGCTTAAAATTCAAACTCCTTCATGTTGAAATCCTGCCAGTTAACACATAGTTTCCAAGGTCGCTACAGTAGGGGAGGAGAAGAGATGGACAAGGCCCACTGGCTCTTAACTGCATCAGCTCAGAAGTAACATATGTCATTTTAGCTCACAGCTCATTGGTTACTACAATTTACATGCCCCCAATCATTGCAAGGAAGGCTAAGAAATACAACGGAGTTAGGGGAATATTTGTGAATACTGTCTCAGCCACATTCAGGAGAGACAGCAGGACTTGAAATAGTATTGTAGGTTAAGTGTCAAAGTTCAGAATGAACATGTATATGTGTACATCGGGGAAGAGAGGAGAGGCAGCTAAAAAGGTGGGGAGAAGGTGATATATCCAGAATGGTTTTAAAAGAAGAGAGGGTTTTGAGTGAAGTTTTAAAAGATACAATTTAGAAACTCTGTAGAGAATTAAGAAAATGCTATACCATGTCCAGGTTCATGCTCTGGGTAAGGACATAGTGTACGACATGGCTTAAAAAATGAATTGGAACCAGATTGTGGTGGGAATTGAAATCACATTAAGGCTTTCGGCCTTAACCATGGAGGCAAAAGGATAAAATGGTGTGATAATAGGTGCCACATAGGAAAATGATTTGGCAATGGCATTCAGAATACATTGGAGAAGGTAGATACTAGAGGCAAAAAAAGCAGTTAGCTAATGGGGGCCTGACCAATTGTGGTGATGGTGGGAATCCAATGTAATATGCAGGAGACATTAAGGGAAAAATATCAGCAAGCTTTGATAATAAACAGTTGCTGCATATTTTATCTGCCTCCAGCATGCATCCAAAAGCAAAAACAAAAACAAAACAGCCAGTGAGACCTTGGAAGGGTATGGGACACAAAAGAAAGATGTTTAAGATATTTATCAAAAGTCTAACACAGGTAGACTAACAGGCAGAAAGATTAAAGGGGAAGGAAAGAAGTGGAGAAAAAGCCTGAAAAAAAAAAACACAATAGGCTCCTGGTGCACATGACCTCTAAGTTGGGAGGCATAAGGCAATGGTGATTATCAGCAACTGAAGGCCACATGCTGGGCCTTCTGGCATCTAAGCCAGAGGTTGGCAACCTTTCAGAATTGGCTTGCCAAGTCAGCATTTATTCACTCTTAATTTCAGACTTTGCATGCCAGTAATAAATTTCCTTACTTAAAAACTCTCTTTCAGTATAACTAAACTGTTGTTGCATGTGAAGTTCTCTTTAAAAGTTTAAAGACAAAGAAGCTACATTTAAAATGAAAGTATAAGGCAGATTTAGTGAGGTTCCTTTTATATTTTCTTTTGTTCTGCCCTGTTCCCCAAGTTCCTGTGCAAATTTGTATATTCAAAATTATGTTCAAACCTATCCCAAACTATTTGTGTCCCAGCTTCAGGCCCACTAGCTCCAGAATTGTTATTTTCACAAACTGCTGATACTGCCCCCAGAGGCCTGAGTTGAGGCCCTAGGGGACCAGAGCTCACCCTCTGCTGGGTCTGAAGCTATTTGAGGTCAGGAGCATAAATGGTAGAGGAAGTGCAGGATACTGTAGGAGCACAAAACAGGGAGACCCAAACTGCTCTGTAATGCAAGAAAAGACCTCTCTGAGATCTGAAGAGTGAGTAGGATATAGTATGGAGGCCCAGAGCTGAAAGAGCATGCGATGTGTTTAAGAAACTAAACAATACCCAGGGCAATTGGAGTACAGAGAACTAGTTGATAATGGTGTGAGAATAAGACTGGAGAGATGGGCAAGGTTCAGAACTTGGGAGGGAAAGAAGACATCCCTCTTAGTGGTATAGAATGCAAGCACAACTCTTTATTATTTTTTTCTAATAATAAAGCAGATACTGTTCTAAATGTTTTACAGATATTAACTCATTTAGTTCTGACTCTGACTTTTGGGGTAAGTCCTGTCATTATCCCCATGATAGAGATGAGGAAACTGAGGAACGGAGAGGTTACATAACCTTCCCAAGATCACACAGCTACAGAATTGGGACTCAAACTCAAGGTGTCCAGCTCCAAAGTTTGTATTCCTAAACACTGCACAATACTGCATTGTGCCAATGTAATGTGCCTTCTTGGAAAGTAAACAAGATTTTGTTTAGTCTTACTAATTCAGATACAAGAAAATTTTTTACTATAGAGCCACTGGACTCCAGGACACTCCATGGATGGCCAGAGGCCCAGGAAAATCCACCGAAAGGAAAAAGGCACGTGCTTGTGTGAACGTGTTCACACACACAAATTAGTTTTGTTAAAAGAGATATTTGATTACTTCTGTTTGTGGGAAGATGGAGTAGATTTACCTTCTCCTATTCCTTCCAGTAAAGTACAAGTAAAAACCCTGGACATCATGTATAAAACAAAGAGAAGACTCCATAAGTTAGAGAGAAGAAAGCAGACTGGCTAGGAAACTTAGGACCCAGAGAATGACATGGTGGTGCGTTTCCTGTGTTTCTGAGTTTTCCTTTTGCCTCATATATCATAGATGTGGGAATAAAGAAATCTCCAACTGGGAAATGCCTACAGGTAGAAACAAAAAAGATCCCAACAAAAGCCTGCTCTCTCTAGCCAAATGACCAGGAAAAGGACAACTTTGAAAGACAGACAGCATTTTAGGTAATAACTGATCTATTCCAGATAAACACTACAGAAAAAGTGGTGGTCCTACCTCTATCAATGCCAGTAAAGGACAAGTAGGGAGTCTACAACTCTCGGGGGTCTATAACCAGGCAGCATAACACCCTCACCAGACTTGAGTCAGAGAAGGCCAAATAGGGAACTAGAACTTTTATCACTGCCAGCTGGTAACAAGGTCAAACCCTCATCCCTGCACAGTGTCAGGGGAGACTACATGGGGAAACTGAACTTTCACCCACACCCAGCAGTAATGAGGCACTTCTACCCTCCCTACATGTGGTGGTATCAAAGGAAGACTAGTGGAGAGTAAGAGCTTTCACCATTAACGAGCATTAATTAATCCAGCATGTCATTAGATGCCATGTGGAAAGCATAATGAGGCACTCTTATTCCTCCTAGCCAGGGAGATATCAGTAGTAGGAAACCAAAAATGCCACCCCCACCTAACAATAATGAGAATCCCACCCCACCTGAGTGTCAAAGGAGGCTAAGTAAGTAGGGAAACTGGATTTCCCCCTGCACCTGGCAGTAACAAGGTGTGTTCCTTTTCTCTGCCAGATCAGTGTGAGAACCTAGCAAAGAAGAACATTTAAATAAAATCCAGACTCTCATATAATACCCCAAATATCCAGCTTTCAGTTAAAAAAATTACCAATCATACCACGAACCAAGATCCCAAACTGAACAAAATGGTATCATAGGTGTTTACATATGCCCAAGTTCATCAAAATGTCCATATTAAATATGTACAGTCCTTTGTATGTCAGTTACACCTCAATAAATCTGGGTTTTTTCCAAACTTTTTTAAAGATTTTATTTATTTATCTGAGAGAGAGAGAAATAACGAGATAGAGAGCATGAGCAGGGGGGAGAGGGAGAAGCAGGCTCCCTGCTGAGCAGGGAGCCTGATGAGGGGCTTGATCCCAGGGTGCTGGTATCATGATCTGAGCCTAAGGCAGACACTTAACCGACTGAACCACCCAGGCGCCCCCCCCCCAATAAATCTGTTTAAAGGAAGACAGTCAATAGGTGCTAAGATGACAGAAATATTAGAATTACCTGATAGATATTTTACTTTATTTTTTAAAGATTTATTTATTAATTTATTTTAGAGAGAGAATGAGAACAAGCAGGAGGGGCAGAGGGAGAGAGAATCTCAAGCACACCCCATGCTGAACATGGAGCCCAGCCCAAAGCAGGGCTCAATCTCATGACCCTGAGATCACCACCTGAGCCAAAACCAAGAGTCAAATGCTTAACCAACTGTGCCACCCAGGCTTCCCACCTGATAAATATTTTAAAGCAGTCCCATAAAATTACTTAAACACACAATTACTTACATGCTTATAAGAAAAAACAGAGTCTCAGCAAAGAAATAAAAACCTCAGCAAGAAATAAAAGACATAAAGAAGAACCAAATGAAAATTTGCGAACTGGAAAATGCAATACCCAAAAAAGAAATAAATGATAAGGATGGCCTCAACAGCAGAATGGAGGGAACAAAGGAAAGAATTCATGAACCTGAAGAGAGAACAATGGAAATTGCTAAATCTGAACAACAGAGAGAAAATAGTTTGGAACAAAAGTGAACAGAGTCTCAGATTTAACAGTCATGTCATTGGAGTCTCAGAGGAAAGAATAAAGAGGACAAGATAGAAAAACTACTTAAAGAAATGATGTTTGAAAACTTGCAAAAATTGGCAAAAGATATAAAACTGCACATTCAGAAAGCTAAGTGAATCCCAAATAGGAAAAACCCAAAGAATTCCACACCAAGATACATTATAGTAAAACTTCTGAAAACTTAAAGACAAAAAAAGCATCTTGACAGCAATGAGAAAAATGACACCTTACTTTTAACAGATAAACAATTCGAATGACACAAATTTTTCATAAGGAATCATGGAGACCAGAAGGAAGTGGCACAGTTTTTCAAGTGCTGAAAGAAAAAAATTGTCAATCCAGATTCCTATATCTGGTGAAAATGTCACTCAGGAATAAAAGAGAAATTGAAACATTCTGAGGTGAAGGAAAACAGAGTTTGTTTCCAGGAACCCTATTGTAAAAATGAATGGCCAATAAATAAATAACTAAATAAATCTCTAAACAGAAAAGAAACAATAAAAGAAGGAATCTTTCAACTTCAGGAAGATAAAACAAATGAAAGAACCAAAATATGAGTAAAGTACACTTTCTTTTTCATCTTGAGTTTTCTAATTATGTTTGATGTTTGAAGAAATATCATAACACTGTATAGTGTGATTATGAATGTCTACTCCAATAATCCACAGTAAAGAAAAAGGAAAACACATAATGAAAAAACCAGAGAGAACAGAAAACAAAAAGTAAATAGGCAGACATAAGCCCTAACATATCAATAATTACATTAATTGTAAGTAATCTAAGTAGGCCAATTTTTAAAAAGTGGAAGAGTGAACTAAAAACACAATCCAACCATATGTTGTTTACAGAAAGTTCAAATAAATTAAAGCAATATAAGGAGGCAGAAAGTATAAAGATAGAGAATGATATATTGTGCTAACATTAGTCGAAGGAAAGCAAGAATGGCTATATTAATATTAGACATAGTAGACTTCAGAGCAAATAAAATTACTAAACACAGAGAAGGCTATTACAAATGATAAAGGGGTCAATCCACCAGGAAGATGTAGAAATCTTAATTGTACATGCACCAAACAACAGAGCTACAAAATATACGAAGCAAAAACTGACAGAACTGAAAGAAGAAATAGACAAATATAGAATTGTAGTTTGGGACTTTAACACCCTTCTCTCAGCAATTGATGGAACAACTAGACCAAAAATCAACAAAGACATAGAAGAATTCAACAACACAATCAATCAACAGGATCTAATTGACATTTATAGAGAACACTCTACCCAATAACAGCAGAATACATATTTCTAATATGTATTCTTTTCAGGATCCCACAGAACATTTACCAAACTAGACCACATTCTGGGCCAGAAATCAAACCTCAACAAATCTGAAAGAACTGAAATAATTCAGAGTGTGCTCACTGACCACAATGAAATCAAACTAACAAATTAATACGAAAACATCCAAACACATGGAAAGTAAAGAACATGCTTCTAAATAATCCATGAGTCAAAGAGGAAGTTTCAAGGGAAATTTAAAAATATATTGAACTGAATGAAAATGAAAGCATAACATGCAAATGTGTGGGACATAGCTAAAGCAATCCTGAGAGGAGAATTTATAGCACTAAATGCTTACATTTGAAAAGAGGCAAAATTTCAAATCAATAATATTAGTCCTACCTAAATAGCCTAGTAAAATAAGAACAAAATAAACACAAAAGAAGCAAAAAGAAGAAAATAATAAGCTTTAGAGCAAAAATCAATACAACTAAAACCAGAAAAATAGAGAAAATCAATAAAACAAAGACCTGGCTCTTTGAAAGATCCATAAAATTGACAAACCTCTAGCAAGATTGACAAATAAAAAAAAGGACAAAACACAACTTACCAATATCAGGAACGAAACAGGGGATATCACTGTAGACCCTGTAACCATCAAATGGAAAATAAGAGAATTGCCACAAACAACCCTACACACTTAGATGAAACAGATCAGTCCCTCAAAAAATACAAACTAGCATAATTCACTTAATATGAAATATATCATTTGAATAGCCCCATAAACTGTTAAGTAAATTGAATTCCTAGTTTTAAAGTTCTTGAAAAGAAATCCCTAAACCCAAGTGGTTTCACTGAAGAATTCAACCAAACACTTAAAGAAGAGTTAATGCTAACTCTCAAAATCTCTTGTAGAAAAGAGAATATTATGGAGCCAGTATTATCCTTATATCAAAACCAGACAAAGACAATACAAAAAAAGAACTACAGACAAGATTCCTCATGACTATAGATGCAAACATCCTTAACAAAATGTTAAGAATAGAAGTCAACAATATGCAATAAAATTATACCCCACAACCAAGTAAAATTTATTCTAGGGATCCAAGGCTGATTCATATTTGAAAATCAATCAGTGTATTCTGCCATATCAACAGGCTAAAGAAGAAAAATCTCATGATCGTATCAATCTATGCAGAAAAAGAATTTGACTAGATTCAACATCCATTCATGATATCTATCAGAAAAATAGGAACAGAAGGAAATTTTGTCAACATAAAGAGCATCTTAAAAAACCTAGAGCTAACATTATACTGAATGGTGAAAGAATGACTGCTTTCCCCCTAAAATCAAGGCAAGGATGCCCATTCTCACCACTCTTACTAAACATAATGCTGGAAGTTCAAAAACAGTGCAATAACGCAAGAATGTTATATAAAAAATATATGGATTAGAATAAATAAAACTTCCTTTTTGAAAATGACATGATTATCTACATAGAAATTCCCAAGAAATCTACAAAAAACCTCCAGAACAATAAGTAAGTTCAGCAAGATCACTGGATACAAGACAAACATGCTAAAATCAATTATAGAGTTTCTATTTACTAAAAATGAACAGGAGATCACCAAAATTAAAAATACATTACCATTTACAATTGCTCAAAAAATGAAATATTTAGGTGTAAATCTAAAAAAATATGTACAGAACTTGTTTACTGAAAACTATAAAAAGCTGATAAAAGAAATAAAAGATCTAAAAAAATAGAGTTCATGGATTAAAAAATTCAACAAAGTAAAGATGTCATTTCTCCCCCAAATTAATGTACAAATTTAACATAACTCCACCTAAATCCTAGCAAGATTTTTTTATAGCTATAGATGAGATTATTCTAAATTTTATTTGGAAAACCAATAGAACTGGAATAGCTAAAGCAATTTTGAAAAATAAGAATAAAGTGGGAGGAATCATTCTACCCAATTTCAACACAGTATATAGCTAGAGTAATCAAGATTGTGATACTGAAAGAGTGATGGGCACACAGAATGATGAAATAAAACTGAAAACCCAGAAATCCACTCACACATATATGCCCGGTTGATTATTAACAAAGATGCAAAAGCAATACAATGGAGGAAGGATACTTTTTAAACACATGGTACTGGAGCAAGTGGACATTCATGGACAAAAAACAAAGAAAAGAAAAGATAAGATAAAATGAACTTGTGAGACTTCATCAAGATAAAAAGCTTCTGCACAGCCAAGGAAACAGTCAAAAAAACTAAGAGGCAGCCCACGGAATGGGAGAATATATTTGCAAATGATACTACAGATAAAAGACTGGTATCCAAGATCTACAAAGAACTTCTCAAACTCAATACACAAGAAACAAATAAACAAATCAAAAAATGGGCAGAAGATATGAACAGACACTTTTCCAATGAAGACATACAAATGGCTAACAGACACATGAAAAAAGGTTCAAAATCATTAGCCATCAGGGAAATTCAAATCAAAACCACCTTGAGATACCACCTTATGCCAGTTAGAATGGCAAAAATAGACAAAGCAAGAAACAACAATTGTTGGAGAGGATGTGGAGAAAGGGGATCCCTCCTACATTGTTGGTGGGAATGCAAGTTGGTACAGCCACTCTGGAAAACAGTGTGGAGGTCCCTTAAAAAGTAAAAAATTGAGCTACCCTATGATCCTGCCATTGCACTACTGGGTGTTTACCCCAAAGGTACAGACGTAGTAAAGAGAAGGGCCATATGCACCCCAATGTTCATAGCAGCAATGTCCACAATAGCTAAATCGTGGAAGGAACCGAGATGCCCTTCAACAGATGACTGGATTAAGAAGTTGTGGTCCATATATACAATGGAATATTACTCAGCTGTCAGAAAGAACGAATTCTCAACATTTGCTGCAACATGGACGTCACTGGAGGAGATAATGCTAAGTGAAATAAGTCAAGCAGAGAAAGACAATTATCATATGATTTCTCTCATCTATGGAACATAAGAACTAGGAAGATCGGTAGGGGAAGAAAGGGATAAATAAAGGGGGGGTAATCAGAAGGGGGAATGAAGCATGAGAGACTATGGACTCTGAGAAACAAACTGAGGGCTTCAGAGGGGAGGGGGTGGGGGAATGGGATAAGCTGGTGATTGGTAGTAAGGAGGGCATGTATTGCATGGTGCACTGGGTGTTATACGCAACTAATGAATCATCGAACTTTACATCGGAAACCAGGGATGTACTGTATGGTGACTAACATAATATAATAAAAAAACATTAAAAAGAAAAAAAAAAGAAAAGAAGCCTGACCTGTCTTACACCATATACAAAAATTAAAGTGTTTCATGGACCTAAATGTACACTATAAAAGTATAAAACTTTTAGAAAAACACATAGAAGAAAATCTTCAGGATCTAGGGCTTGGCAAAGAGTTTGTAGAATTGACACCAAAAGCACAAATCAGAAAAGGAAAATTGATACATTGAGCCTACCAAAGTAAAAATATTTTGCTTTGAGAAAGAACCTCCGGGACAAAAAGAGAGAGAAAAGGGCAAACCAAGAAACAGACTCTTACAGAGAACAAGCTGATGGTTACCAGAGAGGAGGTAGGGAATGGAAGAAATAGGTGATGGGGATGAAGGAGTGCTGTTGCTGTGATGAGCACTGAGTGATGTATGGAAGTGTTGAATCACTATATTATATACCTGAAACTAATATAACACTGTATTTAACTGGAATTTAAATTAAAACTTTTAAGAAGAAAAGAAAGACCCTGTAAAGTAGATGAAAGGACAAGCCACTAACTGGAAGAATATGCTCGCATCAAATATCAAACAAAGTACTCGAAACCAGAATATATAATGAATTTTCTGAGACCAACAGTAAACAAAAAAATAACCCAATTATAAAACTGGCAAAAATAAAAAGAAAGAAAAAGGTGACAAAACATCTCACCAAAGAGAATATACAGATGGAACATAAGCCCGTAAAAAGATGTTCAACATCATTATCCATTAGGAATGTGCAAATTAAAACCACAATAAGATTTCACCACAAATTTACAATAATGTCTGAAAGAGAAAATAGTGACAACACCAAATGTTGGTACAGATGCAGAGAAACTGGACCACTCATGCATTGCTAGTGGGAATATAAAGTGATATAGCCACTTGGAAAACGGCTTGGCTGTTTCTCAAAAAACTAAACATGCAACTACTCTGTGATCCAGTAATCACATTCTTGGGCTTCTATGTCAGAAAAATGAAAGCTTATATTCACACAAATCCTATACACAAATGTTCATAGCAGCTTTATTTGTAATAGCCCAAAACTGGCAAAAACCCAAATGTCTTTCGATGGGGTGAATGAATAAACAATCTGTGGTACTTCCACACCTAGAATATTATTCAGCAATAAAAAGAAACAAACTATTGATACATGAAATAAACTGGATGAACATCCAGAGAACTATGCCTAGTGAAAAAAGCCAATTCCGAAAGGTTACATGCTATAAGATTCCATTTACATATTCTTGAAATAACAAAATTACATAAATGAAAAGTAGATTAGTGATTGTCTGGAATTATGGAAGCTGGGTGGGAGGAAGTAGCAGGAGGAAAGTAGGTGTGCCAATAAAAGGGCAACATAAGGTATTCTTGTGGTGACAGAAATATTCTATATCTTGTCTGTATCAATGTCAATATAAGATTCCATTTACATATTCTTGAAATAACAAAATTACATAAATGAAAAGTAGATTAGTGATTGTCTGGAATTATGGAAGCTGGGTGGGAGGAAGTAGCAGGAGGAAAGTAGGTGTGCCAATAAAAGGGCAACATAAGGTATTCTTGTGGTGACAGAAATATTCTATATCTTGTCTGTATCAATGTCAATATCCTTCAATATTGTACTATAGCTTTTCAAAATGTTACCATTACAGAAAACTGGAAAAAGTATAATTTAGATCTCTCTATATTGTTTCTTATAGTTCCATGATAATCTACAAATTTCTCAATTAAATTTACAATTAAAAAGTTTAATTAAAAGAGATACTGGAGACCCCTCCCCCTCCCTGCCTGCCTCACCGGCAGCGAGAGGTAAGGACTCCCCCCGGCGGGCTCTGCTCGGGGCTGCCTCCCGCGGGATGTTCCCTGACTAACATGGATGTCCCACCATCCCTTGCAGTGGAAGGTTGCTCCTTGGCGCAGTGAGTGAGGAACATGCAGCGATTGCTAATGGGTTTGGGAAGCGGAGACTCCTTTCTCTCTCTGTGACCATGCCATGATCGTGTCTGTGCCCACCACTCGACGCATCCTCATTCCTACCCGAACCGGGAGCCTAACGCTAGATCGGGGAAGTGGGTGCCGTGCGTATGGACACAGAAACACCATGAAGATTATTTCCCCGATTCTAAGTAATCCAGTCTTCAGGAGCACCATTAAACTCCTGCTCTGCTTACTGTGGATTGGATATTCCCAAGGAACCACACATGTCTTAAGATTTGAGAGAGTTAAGATGGCGGAGGAGTAGGGGACCCCTTTTTCAACCGGTCCCCTGAGTCAAGCTGGATAGGTACCAGACCAGCCTAAATAACCATGGAATCAGCCTGAGACGCAGGAAGATACATCTGGATCTCTACAAATGAACATCTCCAGCGCTGAGTATTGAGGTACGAACAGGGGAGCCGTGAAACCGCGCACAGATATAGGAAGATAAACGGAAGGGGGAGGGAGCCGCCGCGTTCGGGCGCAGCCACCTGCACGGGGGAGCGGGCGGACTCATGGACCGCACCAGCGAGAGAGCGGACTGAGACCGGTGAGCCGGGACCGCGCGCCACCAGGCATCTCAAGGAACACTGCAATCCCGGTGTGCTCACGGGATCCAGACTGAGACCGGGAGCTCCCGGAGCGTGCGCGGGGCGGCTGGCGGGCCACCTGCATGGGGGAGCGGGCGGACTCGCCGGTGGCTTGCCGCGAGCAACAGACTGAGACCCTGGACCAGGTCAGCGCGCCACCAGGACTTCTCACAGAGAGACTCCGGAGTCCCGATTGTGCTCACCGGACATAGACTGAGCCGGAGATCGGAGTGCGGCGGGGCGGGCTGCGCCGGCTGGCAGCTTAAGTAAACACAAGGAACAGAGACTGCTGCCCAGGCCAGCTGAGATGAGGGCAGGAGAGCGCCAGGTGTGAAGGCGCACATCCTGGGACACTGCAGGGTTGAGCAGCACCAACAGTAACAGAGTTAAAGTGGCAGAACATCAGTTGAGACGGGCCGCAATCCCTCTGTTCTGTGACAATTCGGCCTCTGCTGCTCTGACTCTCAGAAGAGGCATAGCAGCCGCCAGGAAAGCCGCCAGAGAACAAAGACCTGGAAATACCGGCTCACAGCGTCTCATCCCCATCCCCCTCGCAGGGGACAGGAGACTCTACCCAAACAGGGTTGCCTGAGTATCAGCGCGGCAGGCCCCTCCCCCAGAACACGAGAAGGCAGGCTGAAAATCAAGAAGCCTACAACCGGGAGGCTGGGTAGGCGCCAGCCATTGCGCCCCATCACTTAGGGCATGATCCGGCGTTCGGAGAGGAGTCCCTCATCGGCTCCTCTGCTGGGAACCTGCTTCTTCCTCTCCCACTCCCTGCTTCTGTTCCCGTTCTTGCTGACTGTCTCTCCTCTCTCTCTCAGATAAATAAATAAATAAAATCTTTTAAAGAAGAAGCCCACATCCCTAAGATCCCTATAAACAAGAGGCACGGACTGGGGACCCAGTCAATATATGGGCTCTGGACAACCCATAACCTCTCCTCATCAGAATGAAAAAGAAGAAGAAGCACCCCCCAGCAAAGAAAAGAAGCAGTGAGTCTGTGGCCTCTGCCACAGAAATGGATAGGGATGTAACCAAAGTATCAAAAATAGAATTCAGGATAACGATGGTCAAAATGATAGGTAGAATTGAAAAAACATGAAAGAAAGGTTACTGAGATAGAATCCCAAGGACAGAAATGAGGAGAGCGAATCTGACAGAAATTAAAATTCAATGAGCCAAATGCAGGCAAAACTAGAGGCTCTGGCGGCCAAGGGTCCAGAAGCAGGAAGCGGGTTGAGTAGTGGAGGGTGGGTTAATAGAGGAAAAAACAAAATAGAAGCTGCTCTTAAAAAAATAGCCCGCGAATGTAGGTTACGGGAGATTACTGACTCAATGAAATGATCAATGTTAGGAATCATCGGCATCCCGAGTGGGAGAAAAAACAGAGTCTAGAAGAGATATTTGAACAAATTGTAGCTGAAAACTTCCCTAATCTAGCAAGAAACAAACATCGTGCTCAAGAGGCAGGAGGACCCCTCCCAAGCTCAACCACGACAAACCTCGCCACGCATCACGTCATAGTGCATTTCGCAAATATTAGATGCAAGGATACAGTATTGAAAGCGGCCAGGGCAAAGAAATTTCTCATGTACCAAGGCAAGGTCCAAGAATAACGTCCAGACCTGTCTACACAGACCTGGAATGAGAGAAAGTGTTGGGGAGCATATAAAAGCTCTTTCAGAGAAAACATGCAGCCAAGAGTCCTTTGTAGCAAGGCTGTCATTCAGAATTGATGGAGAAATAAAGACATTTCAGAATCGCCAGTCACTAGCCAATTTTGTAACCATGAAACCAGCCCTACAGGAGATATTACGGGGGGTTCTATAAAAGTAAAAAGGCCCCAAGAATGATACAGAACAGAAAGTCACAGCCAATACAAACAAAGACCTTACTGGCAACATGGCATCATTAAAATCATATCTCTCAGTACTCAGTCTTAATGTGAATGGCTTAAATGCTCCTGTAAGACGCCACAGGGTTGCAGATTGGATAAAAAGAAATGACCCATCCATTTGCTGTCTACAAGAGACTCATTTCGAACCCAAAGATGCATTCAGACTGAGAGTAAGGGGATGGAGTACCATCTTTCACGCAAATGGACCTCAAAAAGCTGGGGTAGCAATTCTCATATATCAGATAGATTGGATTTTAAACTAGAGACTATAGTTAGAGATGCAGAAGGGCACTATATTATTCTTAAAGGAAGTATTCAACAAGTGGATATGAAATCAATTATAAATATATATTGCCCCCAACAGGGGAGCAGTAAGATACAAGCCAACTCTTAACCAGAATAAAGAGACATATAAATAAAAATACATTAATAGTAGGGGACCTCAACACTCCACTATCAGAAATAGACAGAATACCCTGGCAAAAACTAAGCAAAGAAATAAAGGCTTTGAACACCATACTCGACGAGTTGGACCTCATAGATATATATAGAACACTACACCCCAGAACCAAAGAATACTCATTCTATTCTAATGCCCATGGAACATTCTCAAGAATAGACCATGTTCTGGGACACAAAACAGGTCTCAACCGATACCAAAAGATTGAAATTATCCCCTGCATATTCTCAGACCACAACGCTCTGAAATTGGAACTCAACCACAAGGAAAAATTTGGAAGAAACTCAAACACTTGGAGACTAAGAACCATACTGCTCAGGAATGACTCGATAAACCAGGAAATCAAAAATCAAATTAAACAATTTATGGAGACCAATGAGAATGAAAATACAACAGTCCAAAACCTATGGGATACTGCTTCAGAGGGGAGGGGGGTGGGGGAATGGGATAGGCTGGTGATGGGTAGTAAGGAGGGCACGTATTGCATGGTGCACTGGGTGTTATACGCAACTAATGAATCATCGAGCCTTACATCGGAAACCGGGGATGTACTGTATGGTTACTAACATAATATAATAAAAAGTCGTTTAAAAAAATAAAATAAAATAAAATAAAATGTTTAAAAAAAAGAGATACTTGAATTGTTTAATGACCGTTAACAACAAGTAAAAGACAATATTAGGGGCATAAAATTGTATTCTACAAATTCAGAAATATTTTAAAATATTTTATTGCCGTTGCTGTTATTTATGCTCCTGGGTAGTTTGTAATCTTCAAGGTGTTACTTCTTATTACTTTTTTTTGAAATTGAGTAGCTGATTAATCACTCCTATAGGTCTCTTAATCTTCCTTGTCTTTTTAGATTTTCAATTTCCTGAAGAATGGCTGCATAAGAGCAAATTTTTCTCTAGGGTGCAGCAACAGCAATCAGAACAACATCACCTTGAGTGCTGAATGTAATGAAACAAAGGCTGATCTGGAGCTTAAGAAACTGCATCTAGTCCCAGTTCTGTCACTGATTAGCAGGGTAATCTAGGAAAATCTACTTATTCTCTTTGGGTCTCAGTCACCTCATCTGTACGAGAATGCTCTCTAATGAATCTGTTAGAGATGTTGCCCTGTGGAAGAGAATTTTCTCCACCATGAGCTAATTGAACCAGCTGTGTGAATGCCACCCCAGTTCTTAGATGCCTGTTTTGACTACCTTCTCTCCAGAAGTCACTGTGGGCCTATTCTGTCTGCTAGACGTAGTGGACCTGAAGTTACAGATACGACATTTTGTGTAAATGTTCAAGGAAAATCTTGGATGTTTCAGGAAAGGCATTGGGTTGAGAGAAGAATTTCATGCCAGGCAAATGTGTATTTCACTCTGAGCTGTGCGCCTATCACAATGGGAAGTTCAACTCAGTGGCACTGGTGAAGAGGCTTGAACCAGCACCAAAAGAAACCTTTTCTGTGTGCCAAGATCAAGAGTGGGGATTTCAACCTGAGGCTGCTGAAATTGGACCTAAGGCGCAGACAGAAAAGGACCTGCTTCATCAGTGACCCAGGGAATAGAGGAGTAGTTGGTGTGTGTGTGTGTGTGTGTGTGTGTGTGTGTGTGTGTGTGTGTGCCCGTGTGTAGGGAGGGGAAGTAACAGGGCAGAATGATCAGACATAATATACTACAACAGTCTTCCAATTGACCTCCACAATCTTTCCTTTCTTCAATCCATCTTCCACATTGTCATCAAATTCATTTCCCAAATCCCATATTAGATTGTCTCTTCTTGCTCAAAAATTTTCAGCAGCTTCCCACTACATTAAGAATAAAGTCTTAACTATCTGGCATGGCTTTTGGCACCTTTCCAGATTTGTCTAATCGAAATTTACCTGCAATTATAGTTTAACCATCTATCTTATACTACTCTCCAACCGAACTACATGCTTTTCCACAAAAAATTCACTTGGTACTCCCAACCTATGCCTTGTTGCCTTCGTGTATTTCTTCCCCTACTGCACATCTGCCAACCTCTTCCTTTATGAAATCTTACTTGACCGCTCCAATTGATGCAGATTTCATTCCTCCCCTGAACTCCTACAGTACTTTGCATCTACTTTGAAAGGAGACTTAATCATCACAACTGGCTTCAAACACCTTCTTGTCTTACAAATGATCTCTCCCAGCTTTGTCATTCCACAGTGAAATTTTTGTTTTGCTTGAGTTTCCAAAGGAGCATATAACTGTCTTCTCAAGCCGTAAAGGCAAAGGCAGACCCTCATATCATTTTGCATGCTCTATAGTGGTAACAAGGCTATGTGTTTAAATGGCCCTCAAATTTTACTAATTTTACATTGCTGACCAGCTCTTTAGTTCAAGCCCTCTTCACCTCGGTCAGGAACCACTAGAACAGCCTCTTCAGTGGTTTCTACTGGATGATCTGGTTTTCTCAATGTGAACAAAATCCATCCGCCCCACCCCCACATACACAATAAACTCATCAATGACTCGTCATCCCCCTAAAGAAAAGGTTCAGGGCCTTTAAGGTGACATGAAAAAACCCACTAGAACTTTTTAAGAGCTGGGACCATGTCTTTTTCACTGTTGTATCTGACACCCCCATCCTACCCTTGACAATGCAATGTGTGACACGTTACATGCTCAGTAAATATTTAATAAGTGAGTCTATAAATGAATTTAAAAATCATCTAATGTCAGAAATGGAAGAAACTTTATAAAATGTAAATTTAGATATGTAGTTTCACCCTCTTGAGTTATAGACGAGGAAAGTGAGGCTCAGAGAGTTTAACCCTTAAGCCAATGTTCATCCCAGCCCTCTGTGCTGCACTGAACTTTGGAAAATAATAGAATGGGTCTCCCAAAGTAAAATGTGGTGCTTTTTCTTTGAACAACTTTAAATATGGAAAGCATGCAAAGTCCAGGGATGGAACTCATTGGTCCTGGTTAACTCTAGGAAATGTTACAACTTGGCAAAGCACAGTGTGAAAAAAACAGTGGTAATTCCCTTCTTCTTAGTAAATCTTTTTAAAGGCCCAGAATCATTTTTCCCAAGTAAGCTTACATAAGGTAATGGAGGGGGAAAAAGACCAGGTTTTAAAAACTGAGCAAATAAATGGCTCAAAATGTTTAATACAGCCTAGTTTCCACTCAAAGGGCACTTTACCCTGACACCTACAAGTTAGGATGCACACAGCAGGCTGCATCAGGAGTTGGCTCTGTGCTAGAACCCAGGATACAGTGGCTTCATACCTGCTCGATTTTCTAGAATGCCCAGCTTTGTGGGAACTCCACTCCAAACATAACAGTAACTTTCCCTCCCCTTTTCAGTCAAGAGATAGCTCTCCCAATGTCAGGGTTTCTTCAGATACCGCCTTTTCCAGAAGAATCAGGAATAGTTGGAGAGTAATCTACATCTTATAAGGTGCTCAGGGGACAGGAAGAACTTTGGTGGAAAGAGATTTTCCTTTGCCTAGATACACTTAAGCCTTGGTGGCCACCCTTCTCCTAAGGATACCACACAGATCACTGTGTGTGCTTTGAAGTTATGACTGTAACACAAGGTGGAGGTGTAGATAACTGGTGATTTAGCAATTTAGAAAGGTGTACATATGTTGAGAAGAGATGGAGAACCTGATCATAGGAAGGTGAAGGACTTCAAAGTGCAAAAATGTATTAAGCAGATACACTTTGCTATGCCTCCAAACTCATTTTGTATGGTATCAAAAGACAGTTGTTTAATGAAGACGTCCAAGAAAAGATATTCTGGGCTTACCATAACTTTTCAGCATATTAACCTTCAAAAATGACGTGTTTCCTTCTTTCTTCATCATTACCAAGGTGTAACACCCCTTCCTTGTGTCCTAAAGAAATATGTGTCCTAAAGTAGTTGTAGAGAAGCAACCACTGTGGAACTTGAGTATTTATGAACAGAATTTGCTGTTGTGGTCAAATGCAGCTTATAACTGAATTATTTTGATATATATTGAATTGTCTGCATAGAAATAACTGTGTTTTATGGTCACTGGGAAGCATACATTAGGAAGTCAATTTATGTGACTAATTCCTTAAATTTTGATATATAGCCAAGTGAAATGCTTTGTTTTTCTTTTTTCCCTTGATTTTGGGCTGAGTCATCTGACATTTCTTATTCCTTCACATTCTCTCATAACCCCAGGGTTCCCTTCCTGACTACTGTCTGAATAGTCAGCTTGTCCTTGTCCCTCATTCTGAAGAACTTGCCCTAGGAATCCAAGAGACACACAGCAGCATAAATTCTGGGCCATCTGGTTCAGCCAGATTGGTGTTGGGGGGTTAGTTCAAAGCCAGGGCAGGGGAGCCATGTGAAGGGAGAGGTGGTAGCTCTGTTGTGTATGTATGGGACTAGAAGCCAGGTAGGTGGAGAGGTAAAAACCCAGGCGGAGTTTTCAATGGACTCTGGATACACAGGATCTTCATATTTTCAGGAAGATTGAAAGCCAGGGTTCTGATAAAAGCTGTGAGCTCAGGCAAGAATTAGAGAGGCTTTGATCAATCTTTTCTTTAGTAAGGAGAATGAGGAAGAAAGCCGTTCACTGGAGCTTAGAAAACAAACATCACTGATTTCACACTTAGATGTTGGATATCATTTTGTCCTATTTACCACTAAAGTTTTTAGGCTCTGGGACTATGTCTTATTCACTTTTGTATCTGACACCCCCACCTCCACTCCTGCCTAGTGCAGTGTCTAGCACATGGTAGATGTTCAGTAAATATTTGTAGACAAAAAAAGCTATGCAACTGGGCAGTGTGGTGGAGATAGAGGAAGTGTTTGAGGTTCTGTGTAGCCCTGGAAAATATGACTGGGTCATAATCTTGACTTGTTATCTTTTCCCAGAGGGAAAGAGTAGCAGTAATTTGAGACCTTAAAAATATTGCTTGCTAACTAATGCTTGAGCTGTATGGGTAAGTGTTTGAACTGGAATATGAATGTTGTACAATTCTAGTTATATCAGCAATTTAACTATGTTCTTTTTATCTTTTATCTTTTTTTCCTTTATCTTTTAAAAAAATTATTCAGATATAATTGACGTACAGTAGACTGCATATATTTAAAGTGTATGAATAATATGTGTGCATATCATGTACACATATAATATATATATAATCTCCATGAAAGCATCACGACAATGAAGATGTTGAACATATCCATCATCCTCCAACATTTGCTCTTGCTCCTCTGTAATCCTTCCTTCATGCTCCTCCTCCCATAGACAACCATTAATCTGTTTTCTGTCACTACAGATTAGTTGACATTTTCTAGAATTTTATATAAATTGAATCATAGATTCTATACTACTCTTGGTGAGGTTTCCTTAAGCATAATTATTTTGAGATTCAAATATGTTGCAGCATGTATCTGTATACTTCATTCATTTTTATTGCTATGTAGTGTTCCAGTGTTTAAATACACTAAATTTTTTTTCCCATTAACCTATTGATGGACACTTAGATGATTTCTGGATTTTTGGCTATTACCAATAATGTTACTTTAAACATTCATATACAAGTCTTTGCATGGACATAAGCTTTAATTTCTCATGGGTAAATAGGAAAAGAATGACTGGATCATAAAGTAGGTGTACACTTAGCTTTTTAAGAAACTGCCAAATTGTTTTCCAAACTAGTTGAAACCTTTTATATTTGCATGAGTAAAATATGAGAATTCTAGTTCTCCCACATCCTTTCCAACACTTGCTATATTTTTAAAAAATTCAACCATCCTAATATTGTGTAATGGTATCTCATTATGGTTTCAATCTGCATTTCCCTGATGACTAATTAAGATGAACATATTTATCTTTCATGTGCTTATTTGCCATTGTGTATCTTCTTTAGTGAAATATGTGTTCAGACTTTTACCCATTTTTTAAATTGAGTTGTTCATTTTCTTATTGTTAGGTTATGAGCGTTCTTTATATATTCCTGAATACAAGTCCTTTATCAGATATAAGCATCACAGATTTTCTCCCAGTTGGTGGTTTGTCTTTTCACTGTTTTAACAGTGTCTTTCACAGAAATTTTTACTTTTAATTTTGATGAAGTCTACTTTATCAATTTGTTCTTTTATGGATTGCTTTTGGTGTCATATATTAGATATATTTCCATAACCCAAGGGCACAATAATTTTATCCTTTGTTGACATCTTAAAAATTATGATTTTACATTTAGGTCTGTCATTCATTTTGAGTTAATTTTTGCATATTATGCAAGATATGGGTCAATGTTCATATTTTCACATTTGGATATTGAGTTGCCTCCTTTCTTCAACAAATGACTTTTGCATCTTTGTCAAAAATCAGTTTTCAAAATATGCATGTGTCTATTTCTGAATCCCCTATTCTGTTACATTAATTTATTGTCCATCTTTATAGAAATGCCACACTGTCTTGATTATAGTAGTTTTATAATATTTTTTGAAATCAGGTGATGTTAGTCTCCCAACGTTGTTCTTTTTAGATTTTTAAAAGATTTTATTAATTAATTAATTAATTAATTAATTTGAGAGAGAGATAGAGAGTGGGAGCAGGAGCAGAGGGAAAAAGACAAGCAGACTCCCCACTGAGTGCAGAGCCCTGCGTGGGGCTCAGTCTCACAACCCTGAGATCATGTCTTGAACCAAAATCAAGAAATGGACATTTACCTGAATGAGCCACCCAGGCATCCCTGTTCTTCTTTTGAAGAAGAAGTTGTTGTTTTAGACCACAGCACTACGAAACTAGACATCAACCACAAGAAAAAATCTGGAAAGACCACAAATTCATGGAGGTTAAATAGCATGCTACTAAGCAATGAATAGGTTAACCAGAAAATAAAACAAGATATAAACAAGTACATGAAAACACAATGGTCCAAAACCTTTGGGATACAGCAAAAGCAGTTCTAAGGGGGAAATTTATAGCAATACAGGCTTATTCAAGAAGCAAGAAAATTTTCAAATAAACAATCTAATCTTACACCTACAGGGGCTAGAAGAAGAACAACATACAAAACCTAAAACCAGCAGAAGGAAGGAAATAATAAAGATTAGAGCAAAAATAAATGAAATAGAAATTTAAAAAGCAACAGAACAGATCAATGAAACCAGGAGCTGGTTCTTTGAAAAAAAAAATCAATAAAATTGATAAACCTCTAGCCAGACTTATCAAGAAAAAAAGAAAAGAAACCAAATAAATATAATCACAAATGAGAGAGGAAAAATAACAACCAACGGTGGAGAAATACAAACCATTATAAGAGAATATTATGAAAAATTAATTCCTAGAAACATAAAAACTGCCAAAATTAAAACAGGAAGAAATAGAAAATTTGAACAGACCAATAACCAGCAAAGAAATTGAATCAGTAATGAATAAAATTCTCCAAAAACAAAAGTCCAGGGTCAGATGGCTTCATAGGCAAATTCTACCAAACATTTAAAGAAAACTTAATACCTATTCTTCTCAAACTATTATAAAAATTGAAAAGGAAGGAAAACCTCCAAATTTCATTCTATGAGGCCAGCATTACCCTGATTCTAAAACCAGGTAAAGACACTGCACACACACAAAAAAGAACTACACTCCAATATACCTGGTGAACACAGATGCAAAAATCCTCAACAAAATACTAGCAAACCAGGTCCAACAATACATTAACAAAATAATTCGCCATCATCAAGTCAGATTTATTCCTGCATTGCAAGGGTGGTTCAATAGTCATAAATCCATCAACATGATACATCAGATCAATAATAGAAAGGATAAATACTATATGATCATTTCAATAGATGCAGACAAAGCGTTTTACAAAGTACAGGATCATTTCATGATAAAAACTCTCAACAAAATAGGTTTTTGAGGGAACATACCTCAACATAATAAAGGCCTTATATGAGAAATCCACCGTGAAAATCATCCACAAAGGGGAAAAACTGAGAGCTTTCCTCCTAACGTCAGGAACAAGATGATCATATCTATGCTCACTACTTTTATTCAACATAGTACCTAACCACAGCAATCATACAACAAAAAGGGGAAAAAAAAGGCAACCAAATCAGTAATGTAGAAGTAAAACTTTCACTATTTGCAGATGACATGATACCAAACATAGAAAACCATAAAGACTCAACTAAAAAACTGCTAGAACTGATAAACAAATTCAGTAAAGTTGCAGGATACTAAATCAATGTACAGAAATCTGTTGCATTTCTATACACTACTAATGAAGCAACAGAAAGAGAAATTAAGAAAACAATCCCATTTACAATTGCACCCAAAATAATAAGATACCTATGAATAAACATAAGTGAAGAGGTGAAAGACCTGTACACTGAAAACTATAAAACACTGATGAGAGAAATTGCAGATGACACAAAGAAATGTAAAGATGCTCATGGATTGGAAAAACAAATATTGTTAAAATGTCTATACTATGCAAAGCAATCTACACATTTAATGCAACCCCTATCAAAATACCAACAACATTTTTCATAGAACTAGAACAAACAATCCTAAAATTTGTATGGAACCACAAAGACCCTGAATAACTAAAACAATCTTGAAAAAGAAAAGAAAAGCTAGATGCATCACAATTCTGGGTTTAAAGTTATATTACAAATCTGTAATTATCAAAACAGTATGGTACTGGCATAAAAATAGGCAAATAGATCTGATCTGTTCTATTGAAAACAGAATAGAAATCCCAGAAATAAACCCACAACTATATGGTCAATTAATCTTTGACAAGGCAGGAAAGAATATCCAATGGGAAAAAGACAGTCTCTCCAACAAATGGTGTTGGGAAAACTGGACAGCCACATGCAAAAGAAAGAAATTGGACCACTGTCCTACACCATAGACAAAAATAAATTCAAAATGGATTAATGGCCTAAATGTGAGAACTGAAACCATAACAATCCTAAAAGAGAATGAAGGCAATAATTTCTTTGACATTGGCCATAACCCAATATGTCTAGATGTCTCCTGAGGCAAAGGGGGAAAAAGCAAAAATAAACCATTAGGACTTCATCAAAATTAAAAACCTCTGCACAGTGAAGGAAACAATCAACAAAACTAAAAGGCAATCTACAGAAGGGGAGAAGATATTTGCAAATGAAATATTCAATAAAGAGTTAGCATCCAAAATCTATAAGGAACTTATCAAACTCAAAAGACAATCCAATTAAAAACTGAGCAGAAGACATGAACAGACATTTCTCCAAAGAAGATGTACAAATGGCCAACAGACATGAAAAAATGTTCATCATCACTTACCATCAGGGAAATGCAAATCAAAATCACAATGAAATATCACCTCACCTCTGTCAGAATGACTAAAATCAACAACAAAAGAAACAACAGGTGTTGGCAAGGATGTGGAGAAAAAGGAACCCTCTTGCAATGTTGGGCAGAAGGCAAGCTAGTGCAGCCACTGTGGAAGACAGTATAGAGGATCCTCAAAGAGTTAAAAGTAGAACTACACTATGATCCAGCAATCACACTACTGGGTGTTTACCCAAAGAATACCAAAATACTAATTCAAAGGGATGCATGTACCCCTATGTTTATAGCAGCATTATTTACAATAGCCAAGATATGGAAGCAGCCCAGTTGATGAATGGATAAAGAAGATGTGAAAATATATCTATATTATATGTTATATATATAGTATAAATATATATATATATTATATAGTATATTATTCAGCCATAAAAAAGAACAAAATCTTGCCATTTACAACATGAATGGATCTAGAGAGTATAATGCTAAGGGAAACAAGTCAGAGAAAAACAAATACCATATGATTTCACTCATATGTGGAATTTGAGAAAGAAAACAAAGGAGCAAAGGGAAAAAAACAGAGAGAGAGAAACTAAGAAACAGACTCTTAATTATAGAGAACAATCTGATGGTTACCAGAGGGAGAGGGGCAGGGGGATGGGTTAAATAGGTGATGGGGATTAAGCAGTGCATGTGTCATGATGAGCACTGGGTAGAGTATGGAAGTGTTGAATCAATATATTGTACACCTGAAACTAATATAATACTATATGCTAACTGGAATTAAAATAAAAGCTTTTTAGGGGCACTTGGGTGGCTCAGTTGGTTAAGCTTCTGCCTTCAGCTCAGGTCGTGATCTCAGGGTCCTGGGATTAAGCCCCACATTGAGCCCTGCATCAGGCTCCCTGCTCAGCAGGGATTCTGCTTCTCCCTCTCCTTCCACCTCCCCCCCACAGCTCGTACTCTCTTTCTCTCAAATAAATAAATAAAATCTTTTAAAAATAAAATTAAAAAAAACCTTTTAAAAGTTTTTTAAATCTATTCTAGGGTGTTTGTATTTCCATATAAATTTTAGAAACAGCTTATTAATTTCTACAGAAAAGTCTTCTGGGATTTTGGTTGAGGGTGTATTTAATCTATAAATCAATTTGGGGAAGATTGGCATCTTAATGTCTAGGGTTTCCGCCTTGTGAACAATATCCATTTCTCCACTTCTTTAGGTATTTAATTTCTCTCAGCAGCATTTTGTGGTTTTCACAGTGTGGGTCTAGTGCATCTTTTGTTGGCTTTATCACAAAGTATGTAATATTTTTATACTATCTTAAATTACATTTTTTACACTTTAATTTTCTATTCACATTTACTAACATCTGGAAGTACAGTTGATTTTTTTTCTTTTTATAATTTAAATTTAATTAGCAAACATATAATACACCATTAGTTTCAGATGTAGAGTTCAGTAATTCATCAGTTAAATACAACATCCAGTACTCATCACATCACATGCCCTCCTTAATGCCCATCACCCAATTACTCCATCCCCTTACCCACCTCCCCTCTAGCAACCCTCAGTTTGTTTCCTATAGCTAAGAGTCTTTCATGGTTTGTCTCCCTTTCTGATGTCTTCCCATTCAGTTTTCCCTCCCTTCCCCTATGATCTTCTATTGTTTCTTATATTCTACATATGAGTGAAACCATATGATAACTGTTTTGTCTGATTGACTTATTTCGCTCAGCATGATCCCCTCCAGTTCCATCCATGTCGACGTAAATGGTAAGTACTCATCCTTACTGATGGCTGAGCAATATTCTCTTGCATATATGGACCACATCTTCTTTAATCTGTTCATCTGTCAATGGACATCTCAGCTCTTTCCACAGTCTGGCTATTGAGGATTTTTTAAAATATTGATCTTGTATCCTGCATTCTGGCTGAACTCATTTATGAGCTCTAATAATCCATTTCTGAATTCCTTAGGACTTTCTATATACAAGATCCTGTCATCTATGAATGAAAAGAAAGTTATTTCTTCCATTCCATAACTTGTTCTTTTTCTTGTCTGATTACACTGGTCAGAACCTCTTTTCAATGTTAAGTGGAAGTGGTGAGAGCAAACATTTTTTAGGAAAGAGAAAGTGTGGTGGGAGGGGCAGAGGGAAAGGGAGAGAGAGAATCTTAAGCAGGGTCCATGTGCTGCAGGGAGGCCCACATGGGGCTCGATCTCATGACCCTGAGATCATGACCTGAGCTGAAGTCAAGAGTTGGATGCTTAACCTCCTGAGCCACCCAGGTGCTTCCATCCATCTTATTTCTTATCTTAGGGGGGAAATCATTCTCTTTCACAATTAAATATGATATTAGCTGTGGGTTTTTTATAGAAGCCATTTCTCTGATTGAGGAATTTTCCTTCCATTTCTAGTTAATGAGTGTATTTAACATGAATGATTATTGAATTTTGTCAATGACTTTCCTCTGTCTATTGATTGTTATATGGTTTTTGTCCAGTGTCCTCTTATCATGGTGTAATACACTGATAGATTTTAGTATGTTGAGTGAGCTTTGCACTCCTGGGATAAATCCCACTTGTCATGGTGTATGGTTATTTTAATATGTTGCTGAAGTTGATTTGCTAGTATTTTGCTGAGGATGTTTGAATCTACATTCATAAGAGATATTGGTCTACAGTGTTCTTATGATGCCTTTTTCTAGTTTGGGTATAAGGGTAACACTGGACCCATTGAATACTTAGAGAAGTATTCCCTCCTCTTTTATTTTTTGGAAGAGTTTGTAAAGAGTTGGTATTAATTCTTCTTTGAATATTTGGTGGAATTCACAAATGAAGCCATCTAAGCCTGGAGTTTTCTTTCTGGGAAGGTTTTGACTACAAATTTAATTTCCTTAATAATTATAGGACTACTCACTTTTCTATTTTTTTAATTTTTTTTATGTTCAGTTAGCCACTGTATAGTACATCATCAGTTTTTGATGCAGTGTTCAGTGATTCATTAGTTACGTATAACACCCAGTGCTCATCACAACACGTGCCCCCCTTAATACCCACCACCTTGTTACCCCTTCCCCCCCGCCCCCTCCCTCTAAAACCCCCAGTCTGTTTCCTGGGGTCCATAATATTTCATGGTTCATCTCCCTTTCTGATTTCTTCCCCTTCAGATTTCCCTCCCTATGGTCCTCTATGCTATTGCTTATGTTCCACATATGAGTGAAACCATAGGATAATTGTCTTTCTCTGCTTGACTTACTTCACTCAGCATAATCCTCTCCAGTTCCATCCATGTCAATGCAAATGGTGGGTATTCATCCTTTCTGAAAGCTAAATAATATTCCGTCATATATATGCACCACATCTTCTTTATCCATTCATCTGTTGAAGGGCATCTCGGCTCCTTCCACAATTTGACTATTGTGGACACTGCTGCTATGAACATTGGGGTGCATGTGCCCCTTCTTTTCACCACATCTGTACCTTTGGGGTAAATACCTAGTAGTGCAATTGCTGGGTTGTAGAGTAGCTCTATTTTTAACATCTTGAAGAACTTCCATACTGTTTTCCAGAGTGTTTGTACCAGCTTGCATTCCCACTAACAGTGTAAGAGGGTTCCCCTTTCTCCACATCCTCGCCAACATTTGTTTTTTCCTGTTTTGTTAATTTTTGCCATTCTAATTGGTGTAAGGTGGTATCTCATTGTGGTTTCGATTTTAATTTCCCTGATGGCTAGTGATGTTGAGCATTTTTTCATGTGTCTGTTAGCCATTTGTATGTCTTCTTTGGAGAAGTGTCTGTTCATATCCTCTGCCCATTTTTTGACTAGGTTATTTGTTTTTTGGGTGTTGAGTTTGAGAAGTTCTTTATAGATCTTGGATACCAGCCCTTTATTTGTAATGTCATTTGCAAATATCTCCACTCCTGATTAAAACTCTTCAGAGTATAGGGATAGAGGGAACATTCCTCAATATCATAAAAACCATCTATGAAAAGCCCACAGTGAATATCATTATCAATAAGGAAAAGCTGAGAGCTTTTCCCTTAAGGTCAGGAACACGACAGGGATGACCACTGTCACCACTATTGTTCAACATAGTGCTAGAAGGCCTAGCCTCAGCGTCAGCAATCAGACAACAAAAAGGAATAAAAGGCATCCAAATTGGCAAAGAAAAAGGCAGACTCTCCCTCTTTGCAGATGACATGATACTTTATGTGGAAAACCCAAAAGACTATTTTTTGTTAAGCTTTGTTAGGCTGCATTCTTCAAAGAATTTATTCATTTTATCTAAGTTGTCAAATGTATTGACATAAATTTATCAAAATATTCCTTTAATATCTTTTTAACATATGTATAATCTGTAGTGATGTTACTTCTCCCATTCTCAATATTGGTATTTATTTCTTCTTTTATTCTTTCCTGATCCGATAGGCTAAAGGTTTCTTAGTACCCTTAATCTTGTAAAGAATTAGCTTTTGATTCATTGATTTCTCTCTATTTTGTTTTTGTTTTCTATTCCATTGATTTTTGCTTTGATTTTTGCAATATATTCAGATTTGTGTTGTGGTCCAGAATATAGGTTATCTTGGCAAAAGTCCTATGAACATTTATACTTGAAAAGAATGTGTATTCTGCTGCTGTTGGATGTGGTGTTCTTTAAATGTTAATTGGGTCAAGTTGGTTGATTTCATTGATCAACTCTACTATATTTCCTTTTTTTTGACCCTTTGTTTTTTTACTTAAATTCAATTAGCCAGCATACAGTACATCATTAGTTTTTGATGTAGTGTTCAATGATTCATTAGTTGTGTATATTCTTTCTGATTTTCTATCAGTTATTCAGAAAAAGATCCTGAAATCTTATACTATAATTGTGCATTTTTCTATTTCTCCTTGCAGTTTTATTCTTTTTTCTTCATGCACTTTGAGTCTGTGTCACTGGGGACATAAACATTTAGGATTGTTATGTGCTCTTGGTGAATTGAAGTATTTATCATTATGGGATAGCTTTCTTTATTTTTGATAATTTTCAGGGACTCTTTCTTGAAATATTTGCCCCCACTTCTGCAATTGCATGTATATTAGGCCACTTTAAGTAGTCCCACAAATCACTAATGCTCTTTTCATTTGGTTTTTATCCCTGAGTTTTATTTTTCTCAGTTTCTATCAATATGCCTTCAGTTCCCTAATATTTTCCTCTGCAATATCTAATATGCCTTTATTCCATCCAGTATATTTTTTATCTCTAGAAATTTTACTTGGGATTTTTCTATATCTCTATTTATATTTTTAAACATCAGGAGTATAGTTATCATAATGGAATAGTGTTAATATAGCTATTTTAGTGCTCTTGTCTGCTAACTCTTATATCTGTATCAGTTCTGGATTTGTTCTGATTTGTTTATTTTTCTACTCATTATGGATTGTATTTTCCTGCTTCTTTCATGCCTGATAATTATTTTATTGGATGTGCAACATTGTGAATTTTATCTTGTTTTGTACTGGATTTTTTTCAGTTTTATTGAGGTATAATTGATACATAAAATTGTATTTTATGATATTTAAAATTATATATGTACAGCAAAATGATTTGACATGTGAAATGATTTACTTTGTGAAATCATGATCACAATCCAGTTAATTAACACATCTATCACCTGACGTAGTTGCCATTTTTTGTTGTTGTAGTTGTTGAGAATGCTTAAGGTCTCCTCTCTTGGCAAATTTCAAATACACATCACAGTATTATTAACTATAGTCACATGATGTACATTAGATCTCCAGAGCTTGTTAATCTAATAACTGAAGTCTCGTGTCCTTTAAACAGTGACTCCTTATCTCTAGGCCCCAGTAACCACCATTATACTATTTCTATAATTTTACCTTTTTTTTTTTTTTAAGATTCCACGTATAGGTGAGATCATATGGTATTTGTCTTTGGCCAATTTAACTTAGCATACTGTCCTCCAGGTTTATTCATGTTGCTGCAATGGCAATATTTCCTTTTTTCTTGTGACTGAATAATATTTCATTTATATATGTATGTATACCATATCTTCTTTATCCATTCATCAGTCAATGGGCACTTAGATTGTTTCCATATCTATTGATTGTGAATAATTCTGAGATGTACATGGGAATAAAGATATCTCTTTGACATACTGATTTAGTTTCCTTTGGCTATATACCCAGAAATTGGATTGCTGGATTATACAGTAGCTCTATTTTTATTTTTTTAATAACCTCCATACCATTTTCCATTATAGCTGTACTGATTTACATTCCTACCAACAGTGTACAAGGGTTCCCTTTTTTAATGTTTTCTTATTATATTATGTTAGTCACCATACAGTACATCCCTGGTTTCTGATGTAAAGTTCAATGATTCATTAGTTGCATATAACACCCAGTGCACCATGCAATATGTGCCCTCCTTACTACCCATCACCAGCCTATCCCATTCCCCCACCCTCCTCCCCTCTGAAGCCCTCAGTTTGTTTCTCAGAGTCTATAGTCTCTCATGCTTCATTCCCCCTTCTGATTACCCCCCCCTTACTTTATCCCTTTCTTCCCCTACCGATCTTCCTAGTTCTTATGTTCCATAGATGAGAGAAACCATATGATAATTGTCTTTCTCTGCTTGACTTATTTCACTTAGCATTATCTCCTCCAGTGCCACCCATGTTGCAGCAAATGTTGAGAATTCGTTCTTTCTGATAGCTGAGTAATATTCCATTGTATATATGGACCACAACTTCTTAATCCAGTCATCTGTTGAAGGGCATCTCGGTTCCTTCCATGATTTAGCTATTGTGGACAATGCTGCTATGAACATTGGGGTGCATATGGCCCTTCTCTTCACTATGTCTGTATCTTTGGAGTAAATAACCAGAAGTGCAATGGCTGGGTCATAGGGTAGCTCTATTTTTAACTTTTTGAGGGACCTCCACACTGTTTTCCAAAGTGGCTATACCAACTTGCATTCCCACCAACACTGTAAGAGGGTTCCCCTTTCTCTACATCCTCTCCAACATTTGTTGTTTCTTAGGGAATCTATTCCATTTACAATAGCACCAAAAATCATATGATATCTTGGAATTAACTTAACCAGAGAGTTGAAGGATCTATATTCTAGAAACTACAGATCACTCTTGAAAGACATTGAAGAAGACACAAAAAGATGGAAAAATATTCCATGCTCATGGATCAGAAGAATAAACATAGTTAAAATGTCTATGCTACCCAGAGCAATCTACACTTTCAATGCCATCCTGGTCAAAATACCAATGACATTTTTCAAAGAGATGGAACAAACAGCCCTTAAATTTGTGTGGAACCAGAAAAGGCCCCGAATCATCAAGGAAATGTTGAAAAGGAAAAACAAAGCTGGGGGCATTACATTGCCTGATTTCAAGCTATACTACAAAGCTGTGATCACCAAGACAGCATGGTACTAGCATAAAAACAGACACATAGACCAATGGAACAGAATAGAGAACCCAGAAATGGACCCTCAGCTCTTTGGGCAACTAATCTTTGACAAAGCAGAAAAAAAGTCCAGTGGGAAAAAGACAGTCTCTTCAATAAATGGTGCTGGCAAAATTGGACAGCTACATGCAAAAGAATGAAACTTGACCACTCTCTCACACCATACACAGAGATAAACTCCAAATGAATGAAAGACCTCGATGTGAGACAGGAATCTATCAAAATCATACAGGAAAACATAGGCAGCAACCTCTACGACATCGGCCACAGCAACTTTTTTCATGACACATCTCCAGAGGCAAGAGAAACAAAAGAAAAATGAACTTGTGGGACTTCATCAAGATAAAAGGCTTCTGCACAGCCAAGGAAACAGTCAAAAAAACTAAGAGGCAGCCCACGGAATGGGAGAATATATTTGCAAATGACACTACAGATAAAAGATTGGTATCCAAGATCTACAAAGAACTTCTCAAACTCAATCCACAAGAAACAAATAAACAAATCAAAAAATGGGTAGAAGATATGAACAGACACTTTTCCAATGAAGACATACAAATGGCTAACAGACACATGAAAAAAGGTTCAAAATCATTAGCCATCAGGGAAATTCAAATCAAAACCACCTTGAGATACCACCTTATGCCAGTTAGAATGGCAAAAATTGACAAGGCAAGAAATAACAAATGCTGTAATTTTCTTTTTGTACAGTGTCTTTGTCTGGCTTTGGCGTCAGGGTAGTGCTGACATTGTAAAAGGAGTTTGGAGGTGTTCCTTCCTGTTTGGTTTTTGGAAGAGTTTGAAAAGGAATGGTATTTATTATTTTTTTAATGTTTGTTAGAATTCAAGAGTAAAGTCATCAGGTCCTAGAATTTATTTTGGGGGAGGTTTTTGATTACTGATTCAATCTCTTGACACATTATTGAACTCTTCAGATTTTCATTCTTCATGCGTCCATCTTGGTAGGTAGTATGTCTCTAGGAATGTATCCATTTCTTCAAAGTCATTCAATTTGTTGGTTATATATAGTTGTTTGTAGTAATCTCTCGTGATCCTTTGTATTTCTGTGATAGCAGCTATAATGTCTCCTCTTTCATCTCTGATTTTATATACTTGAGTCTTCTCTGTTTTTCTTATTCTAGATTAAGGTTTATCCATTTTGTTTATCTTTTTAAAAAACCAGCTCTTAGTTTTGATCTTTTCTATTGTTTTTCTAGTCTCTATTTCATTTATTTCTGTTCCAATCTTTGTTATTTCCTTTTTCGTGCTAGCCTTGGTTTTAGGCGATTTTTTTTCCTTTTCTATTTCCTGGAAGTATACAGTTAGATTTTTTTTTTTTGAGATTTTTCTTTTTTCTTAATATAAGCATTTATCACTATAAACTTCCCTCTCAGACTTTTGGTTGCATTCCGTAAGTTTTTGCATGTTGTGTTTCCATTTTGATTTTTTCAAGACTTTTTAAATTTCCCTTTTGTTTTCTTCTTTAACCCATTGGTTGTTCAGGAGTGTTTACATATTTGCAAAGTTTCCAGTTTTCCTCCTGTTATTGATTTATAGTTTTATACCAGTATGGTTGGAAAAGGTACTTGGTATGATTTCAGTCTTCTTAAATTTGTTAAGACTTGTTTTGTAATCTAATATATGATCTATCCTGGAGAATGTTCTGTATGCACTTGAGAAGAATGTGTCTTCTGTTGCGATTAGATGAAATGTTCTCTGTTTGTTAGGTCAATTTGGTCTACAGTATAGTTCAAGTCCAATGTTGCTTTATTGATTTTTCTGTCTCAGTAATCTATACCTTATTGAATGTATGGTATAGAAGTCCCTTACTATTATGGTATTATTGTTTAGTTCTCCCTTTGACTCTCACAGTATTTGTTTAATATATTTAGGTGCTCCAATATTGGGTGCATATATATTTATAATTGTTATGTACTCTTAATGAGTTGATTCCTTTATCATTATATAATAACACTTTTTGTCTCTTTTTATAGTTTTTGACTTAGTCTATTTTGTCTGACAGAAGTATAGTTACCCCTGCTCTCTTTTGGTTTCCATTTGCATGGAATATTTTTTTTCATCCCTTCACTTTGAAGCTGTATGTATCCTCAAAGCTGAAGTAAGTTTCCTATAGGCAGAATATATTTGGTTCTTATTTTTTTCAGACACTCTATGCTTTTTGATTGAAGAATTCAAACTATTTTCATTTAAAGTAATTTTTGATTGTGTAAGAACTTACTAATGCCATTTTATTGTTTTCTGTCTTTTTTGTTGTTCCTTTCTTCCTCTATTGCTGCCTTCCTTTGTGAATTGATGATTTTCTGTACTCGTATGCTTTGATTCCCTTCTCTTCATCTTTTTTGTATCAATAGTAGTTTTTTGCTTTTTGATTACCAAAAGGCTCACATAAAATAACTTATAGTTTTAACAGTCTATTTTTTATTTAAATTCAATTATCCAACATATAATACATCATTAGTTTTTGATGTAATGCTCAATGATTCATTAGCTGTGTATAACACTCAGTGCTCATCACATCACGTGCCCTCCTTAATGCCCATCACCCACTTACCCCAACCCCCTACCAACCTCCCTCTCTGCAACCCTCAGTTTGTTTTCCGGAGTCAAGAGTCTCTCATGGTTTGTCTCCTTTTCTGATGTCTTCCCATTCAGTTTTCCCTCCCTTTCCTTATGATCCTCTACACTATTCCTTATATTCCACATATGAGTGAAACCATATGATAATTGTCTTTCTCTGATTTACTTATTTCACTTATAATACCCTCTAGTTCCATTCATGTCGATGTAAATGGTAGGTATTCATCCTTTCTGATGGCTGAGTAATGTTCCATATACCAGTCTATTTTAACCAGGTAACAAACTAACTTTGATTGCATTTAAAAAACATTTTGAATTCTTTACTGGACAAATACAGATCTCTATTTTTGGGAGATCAGTTTCTAGAACATTGTTTTCTTGTGGTGGTATATTTCCTTGATTTTCATACTCCTTGGAGTCTTGTGTCTTGTCTTTGTAATTGAATTAGAATTGACCTTCTCCAGTTTTAACTAACTGGAAGGCAGCTTTAAGAAAGAAATGCTTTCCATTACCCATTAGGGATTCTGAGGCTTTCTCAGACATTTTCTATGGATACCCCTGTTCCACACTTCTTGTCCCTCCTGGAGAGAAGGGAGATTCTTAAGATTTTATGCCTTCTCTCAATCCTGCAAACCCAGGTCAGGTGCCTGCTATGTGTTTTCTCGAGGGCAGGGCTGAATGCTTGTTTGCGTGCTTTCTCTCAATCCCACAAAGTTGGGCTGGCTTTTTGTGTATGCTCACTAGCCATCTGTAAAGGTTCATACTTGCCATCTTCATGTGCACCAAGAGCTCACATGGAGAATGTGTGTGGGTGAGGTATATGGAGCATTGGGGATGACTGGGCCAGTTGGGGAATCCACAGGTAAGGTATTCCTCACTGCCTCTTAGGTAGGCTTCCTGATGAAGTTCATGAAACAGTAACATTTGCATTCCTTTGAAACCCTCTGAAGGCCCTGACTGCTGTTCTCCCAAGCCCCTCCCTGCCCCCCAGTTGTACACCATACTTCAGTATTCTGGATGGTGCAAGATAGGAGTAAACCTCTTTGATAGCATTCCACACATCTGGAGAAACCAGATGCTCACTCACACACTTTCACTTTCTCCATGGAAAAAATCATAGGCCGAGAAGGTCTCTCACTGATCTGTGCCATCTTGGGGCAAGGGTGAAGTAGGTGAAGTAAAACTATTCCTCTTGTGTTCTTCAGTATGTCCAATCTCAGATTTTCCTTGCTACAACAGTGTTTTGGAACTTCTTTGCTGGACTGCTGGACTTCCACAAAGGCATTCTTGTCATGGGTGATTGTCAAAATTGGTGTTCTTTAGGAGGAAGACAGTAGAACGCCTATTCTACAATTTTACTGATGTCGTTCTTCCTCAATATTTTTGTATATCAATAAACATTCTTGAGCTTTGTCCTAAGATGCAGTTAAGTTACTTGACAATACTTTGATCTTTCATGTCTTATTTTCAAGATCTGTTTGGCTGCTAATGAATCATTGGACACTACATCAAAAACTAATGATGTACTATATGTTGGCTAACTGAACATAATAATAAAAAAATAAAAATAAAAAAAAGTTTTTAGGTTAAAAAAAATTTGTTGGGTTGGGCCAGAGCAGTCAGCGTTTAGTGTAGGACTAATTATTCTCCACAACTGAGGAAAGATCCCTTCTAAAAACTCTAAAGGATGCTTCACGAATTATAAGGTTTTCCAATCTGGCTGGTAGAAATAAGCTTATTCCCAGCCTTGTGTGAGTGCTGAGTACTGTTTCTCTTAATGTTTTTGAATGGGTCTTTCCATCAGCATCTAGTAGTTTCCTCACATGCATGTGCTAACCAGCACTCTGCTGAGTACTAGAGAGGAAACTTTCACAAATCTCTGGAGTTCTCTCTTTGTGCCTTTCTCCCCTCTGTGGTACTCTGTCTTGCAAACTCTAGATATCTTGGTCTCCCTGGACGCTCAACTCTATCTTCTCAGTTCAGCAAGTCTGATGGCTCCACCTGGGTTCCCCTCCCTGCGCTACAACCTGGTAACACTCTCGAGCAGTAAGCTCTTGATCAGGAATCTTGCTCACTACTTTTGTTTCGTTTCTCAGGGATTACTATCCTTCATTGCCTGAAGTCCAATATCCTGAAACTCTTGTTTCATTTTATTTCTGTTCTTCTATTTGTTTCAGTTAGGTGGATGGTAAGTCTGGACCCTGCTATTCCATCTTGTCTGGACATATAAGTTTAACTATTTTCTAATACCTGAGATTTTTTTATATAATAAAAGCCAAAAGAAGGCTTTTTTTTAAAAAACAAATATTTGTTTAAATTTGCACTTAATTAGGGGCGCCTGGGTGGCACAGCGGTTAAGGGTCTGCCTTCCGCTCAGGGCGTGATCCTGGCGTTGTGGGATCGAGCCCCACATCAGGCTCCTCTGCTATGAGCCTGCTTCTTCCTCTCCCACTCCCCCTGCTTGTGTTCCCTCTCTCACTGGCTGTCTCTATCTCTGTCAAATAAATAAATAAAATCTTTTAAAAAATTGTCTTTAAAAAAAAATTTGCACTTAATGTAATGTAGAGGTTAATTACATTGTTCTACAGACACAATGCCTGGGTTTAAATCCTTTTCTGCCATTGGCTACACAACTTACTTAACTTGTTCATGTCTTTGCTTGCTCATTTATAAATTGAAATGATAATGGTACACACCTCACAGAATTGCTGTGAGGATTAAGTAAGCTATTAATAAGGGTACAGTGCTTATACTAATCAGCGATTAGCTCAGCTCACTGTTTCTGTTGTTCTTGGTATTATTATTATTATCATTATTATTATTATATGAGAATAATAAAATTAACACCTGCCATCAATACATGATTCCCATTTTCCAAGAGTTCACATTTTAGCTAGGAAGACAAACACATCAACAAAATGCTTCATTAATAATGAGGTGATAAATTGAGTTGAAATCACTATGTGCAGAAAAAATATAGGCCAGTGTGAGTAAGAGTGGACAAGGAAAAGGATATAATTCTATAGTAGTTTTCTATGGTTGTAACAAATCACTGCAAATTTAGTTACTTAAAACAGCACAAAGTTATTATCTTACCATTCTGGAGGTCAGAAGCCTGAAATGAGGCTCACTGGGATAAAATCAGAGTTGACAGAGCTGTGTTTCTTTTCCAGCTTCAAGAGGTCACCTGCATTCCATAGGGAAGGTCTTCTGTATCTTATCTTCAAAGGCAGCAGTGACCAGTTGAGTCATTCTTACATTACATCACTCTAACCCTGACTTATCTGCATACTTCTTCCACATTTATGGACCCTTAAAATTATATTGGACCCACCATGGATAATCCAGGATATTCTCCCTTATTTTAGGCCAACCACGATTCCATCTGCTACCTTAATTCCCCTCTGTCGTATAAACTAACATACTCATAAATTCGGGGATTAGGACAAAAAAATCATATTTGGGAGGCCATTATTCTGCTTACCATAAGATGCAACTGAAACTGGGCTTGAAAGAGGATCAGTACACTGGAAACTCACATCTGGGTCCTTTACGAATTGTGGATATTTCTCTTCACCACTTGCTTCCATCACCACCTAACCAAGTCTTCATTCTGGACCTTTTATCTACACAGCCTTGTGAGAAAACTTGATAATTCACATCTTTTGAACTGCCCCTTACTGTTCTTACACCAATTTTCTGACTCCAACTTACAATTCAAGTCAAGTCTGACACTACCTGGAGTTAGCAAAGACCCCACAAGTTAAGGACAAAGTTCCATAAGACTGCTTCCGCTTCAAATGCTAGAAGCGAATGTCAGATATCCCCAAGCTACGCACACTTCTGCCTAGCTGACTATAAATTTGGGAGTTCTCACAACCCTCCTTCAAGTTCAATAATTTGCTAAAAAGTGCTAAACTTATGACTACTATTTTGTTATAAAGGATAAAAATGAACCAGTCAAATGAGCAAATACGTAAGGCAAGGTCTTACTTAAGGAGTTGGATGGCACAGAGCTTCCATTGGTACTCCTTGTGGAATCTGGGCATGCCAACCTCCCTTTACATTAATGTGTTCTCCTACCCAGAAGGTCTCTGAAGCTCATAGTTCCAGAGTTTTTATATGGGGCTTCAGAACTCAATCTCAGGCGCCCTTACCAGCCTGAAGGTCAGGGGTTACGACTGAAAGTTCCACTACTAATCACAAAGCTGGTCTTCCTGGCAACCAGCCTCCCATCTTGAAACTATTTAGTCCACCTCCCTGCGGAAGCAACTCATTAGCATACCAAAGACACTCCTATCCCTGAAAATTCCAAGGGTTTTTGAAGCTTTGCGCCAAAAACAGGGGACAAAGACCAAATAGGCATGTAGTTTTCATTTTTATTCAATTTATTTAAACTACAAAAAAGTTTACACATTTATCCCACCCCCCAATTCCCCACCTCTTGCAACCATGAGTCTGTTCTCAGTATCTATGAACTTGCTTGGGGTATTGTTTTTGTTTTTAGATTCCACTGCATTTGTCTTTCTCTGTCTGACTTATTTCACTCAGTATAATGTTCACCCATGTTGTTGCAAATGGCAAGATTTCATTACATTTTATGGCTGAATAACATTCCATTGTGTGTGTGTGTATGTGTGTGTGTCTATCTCACATATACACATATATATGTGTTATAGATAGATATCTCTCATCTTCTTTTTTCATTCATCCATCAATAAACACTTAGGTTGTTTCACACTTTGGCTATTGTAAAAATGCTGGAATGAACATGGTGTTCCACATATTTTTCAAATTAGTGTTTTGATTTTCTTTGGATAAATATCCAGAAATGGAATTGCTAGATCTATCACAGCATCAAAAAATCATTCTATTTTTAATTTTTGAGGAAACTCCATACTGTTTTCTATGGTGGTTATAGCAATTTATATTCTCACCAACAGTGCACAAGGGCTCCCTTTTCTCCACATCCTCACCAACACTTGTTATTTCTTGTTTATTTGATAGTAGCCATTCTAATAGGTGTGAGGTGATATCTAATGGTGGTTTGGGTTTTCATTTCACTGATGATTAATGATGTTGAGCATCTTTTCATGTACCTGATGGCTATCTATATATCTTCTTTGGAAAGGTATCTATTTAGATCTTCTGCACATTTTTCAATTGAATTTTTTGTTAGTTTGCATTGAGGTGTATGAGTTTTTATATATTTTGGGTATTAGCCCCTTATCAGATAGATGATTTGCAATTATTTTCTCCTAGTCAGTAGGTTGGATTTCCTTTTTGTTTTTATTACCTTTGCTGCGCAGAAGCTTTCTAAGTTTGATGCATGTATTTATTTATTTTTGCTTTTGGTATTAGACTAAAAAAATCATCACCAAGGCTTACATTAAGGAGCTTACCACCTCTTTTCTTCTAGGAGTTCTATGGTGTCAGGTCTTACATTCAAGTTTGTAACCCATTTTGAGTTCGTTTTTGTGTATGGTGTAAGATAGTGGTCCAGTTTCATTCTTTTGCATGTGGCTGTCCAATTTTCCCACACCATTTATTGAAAAGACTGTTTTTTCCCTGTTGTATATTCTGGGATCCTTTGTCCTAAATTAATTGACCACTTATGTGTGGGTTTATTTCTGGGCTCTCTATTCTGTTCTATTGATCTATGTGTCTGTTTTTACGTCAATACCATAGTTTTAATTACTATAGCATTGTAATATAGTTTGAAATCAGAGAGCATGATACCTCCAGCTTCATTCTTTCTTGGGATTACTTTGACTATTCAGGGTCTTTTGTGGTTCCATATCAATTTTAAGATTATTTTATTTCTGTGAGAAATGCCATTGGAATTTTGATAGGGATTGCATTGAACCTGTATACTGCTTTGTGTAGTATGGACATCTTAATATAAATTTTTCCAATGCACATCTTTTCATTCACTTATTTGTGTCTTCTTTAATTTCTTTCATTAATGTCTTATAGTTTTCAATACACAGGTCTTTCACCTCCTTCTTTAAATTTATTCCTACATATTTTAGCCTTTTTGAAGCAATTGTAAATGGGATTGTTTTCTTAATTTCTGTTTCTGATAGTTTATTAGCGTAAAGAAATGCAACAAATTTTTGCTCATTGATTTTGTGTCTTGCAACTTTAGTGAATTTGTTTATTAGTTCTAACAATTTTTTCATGGAGTCTATAGGGTTTTCTATACACAGTATCATGTCATCTGCAAGTAGTGACAATTTTACTTCTTCCTTTCCAATTCAGATGACTTTTATTTATTTTTCCTGACTAATTACTCTGGTTAGGACTTCCAATACTATGTTTAATAAAAGTAACAAGAGTGGACATTCTTGTCTTGTTTCCATCTTGGAGAAAAAGTTTTCAGCTTTTCACCAATGAGTGTGATGTTAGCTGTGGGCTAACATCTTTACTGAACTTTCTTCAGTTCTTGCTACTGTCTGATTTGAACTCATTGTTCCAGCCAAATAATATTATTTTCTGAGTGAGTAAATATGACTTGCTTGCTTCTGTTTCTGAGTTGTCCTACATGCCAGGAATCCCCTCTCTTCCCCTCTCCCTCCTCTGTGAACCCAACTCTGGCATCAAACTGATGACTGAAATAGAGCCCATTGCAGCAAGCAAAATGTAAGCTACCTTCTTGCAGATCTGACAGAAAAATTTTGTGTGACACTTGGGTCTTCAATCATCAATTCTGGACCAGTTCTGATCCTGATATCCCCTAAGGACTCCTGGGAGAGAGAACACAGGCAGTGCTAATCTCATGAGGTTAGATTCAAGGTTTAAGGCTGCCCCAAAGAAAATTATGAGATGACCAAATCTGTGTTAGAGGTCCCACCAGCCTTATTGGGTTTCTATATTTTTTTTCCTATTTTAAATCCTCTAATCCAGAACTCACCATCATTCCCCTTAATCCTGGCCAAATGAAAAGGGGAACCAATAATCTTATTCATAGTACAGTGTTAGTACTGAATCTGCTATGTCTCACAGGAGGATGTCAGTGGTTTAGAAGGGACCATTGCCACTTAGTGGTTATGTAATCTTGGGCAAAGAGCTTGGCTGCTCTGTTACTCAGGTTTCTTATCTGTAAAAGAGGGATAATAAGAGTACCTATATCACTGTTAACTACCATTATTATCTGTCAATTCCCTATTCAGCAACCCTGATTAGCAGTTAGCCAACCTATGATGCTTCAGTGTCTGCGATGATGTGGGCACTTTGCCTCCTGAAACAGCTCATTTTTGTGTGTGTGTGTGATTAAAAAGGTGTATCAGAGAGGGGCACCTGGGTAGCTCAGTTGGTTAAGCATCAGACTTGATTTTGGCTCAGGTCATGATCTCAGGGTAGTGAGATCAAGCCCCGAGTCAGGCTCCACACTGGGCGTGGAGCCTGTTTAACATTCTCTTTCTCCCTCTCCCTCTGCCCCTTCCCCTCCTCCTCTAAACAACAACAACAACAACAACAACAACAACAACAACAACAGCAACAGTGTATCAGAGAGAAGGGGTGATATTTGCAAGGAGAAGAGTGGGAACCTCTCAGATTTCTAGCAAAAAGCTAGTCTGCACGAGGGGTTTTGTGAGGTTACTTCAGTCCTTCTGAGGCCAATGCTTACATAATCTTAAGTGTTTTTTGAATATTTATATTAATAAAAGTAATTCATCTATGGAGCACTTACTACATGCAGGCGTTGTGCTATGTATTTTCTATGTATTATCTAAGTCCTTGCAACAACCCTGTTATTATTATTAATATTAACAGTTAAGTTTTAGATAGTGCTTTTTATGAACTTTCTAAGTGCTTTAATTATATTAGCTAATTAAATTACATAACAACCCTAAAAAGTAAGTACTATAATTTGTTTATTTTACAAATGAGAAAACTGTGGGACTGAGAGGTTAAATAATTTTAGCTCCAGTTCATACAGCTGACTAGTAGCAGAGCTAGGTTCTGAAACCAAGCAGTCTGGCTCCAGAAATATTCCTTAACCACAAAATCATACTGCATCCCTTATGATGTGTCAATTCTAATCAACACAATCTCAGAGAGAAAACAATTGCCAACATTCTCTTGTACTTATGGTTCCTGCCCCCCACAGCACCCTCCATGAAGAAACTTTGCTTTACTTTTCATTTTACCTCAACTATTCTCTTAAGGATCATTCCCACCTTCCCATCTTTGCCAGTGATGTACTGTGTGACATAAGACAAATTGCTGGGCACCTTTAATTCTCAGTTTCCTCCCCTATAAAATAGAAATTTTATCTACCTAGCAGGATTGTTATTACTGTCTGCCCTAGCCCATACCAAACAATTCAATTCATACCACCCACACACTGTTTAGCTAGCAGCCAATGAAGCCAAATACCAGCCCTCAGGGCCCTTTTTATGGCAATTGTCTTGAACCCACTCACTTTGCTTCTGCTCTGGCTCTTCATTCTCTCTGAACTGGTCTTTATGGGTATTTGCTTCCTGACGTTCACTCTGCAGGCTGTATCTGTCTTTACACAGCTCTTCCACACTTAACCATCTCAGTGCTTTCTAGGCAAAGGTTAACTTTCATCTTCTGTTCTGCATATCCCTGGCTGTTTTAGTTATTCCCTAATCAGCCAAACCCCAGACCTAGCTCCCAATAAGGCAGCCTTGGGCCACTGCCAAGAGTCATCAAACTAAACCTCTGTTAGCACATGCTGTACAGCAATATGACTGATTTTCCCAGTGTACTACCATTGAGTTCCCGTTCTGGAACTTCCTGCATCTGGAATGCAACTTTAACTCAGCTACTGCAAAGGTCATTTCCATCCTTGCCACTTTTCTGCATTACTAAGCACCATCCCAACCTCCATAGATTCTAAGTACGTAGGGAGAAAAATCAGATAACAGATTCAGCTTTCTTCCTAATAAAATAATCATTACTACCACTATTGACTCTTGGTTTCTGCTCAGGTCGTGATCTCAGGGTCCTGAGATTGAGCCCCATGTCAGGCTCCACCCTCGGGGGCAGTCTGCTTCTCCTCTTCTTCTCCCTCTGCCCCTCACGCTGATTGTGTTCTTTCCCTCTCTCTCTCTCTCAAATAAATAAATAAATCTTTAAAAAATAATCATTATTATTTATTAAACATTTATTATGTGTCAGGCACAATGCTAACTAGATTACATGCATAGCCCCCTTAAGTGGTTCAACAGTCTTACGTGTTTTTATCTTCATTCTCCAACTGTGGAAACTGAGCCACAGAAAGGTTTAGTGACTCACCTAGGATTACACAGCCATCACAAGGCAGAGCTGAGGTTTGAATTCAAGTTTGTATGCCATTAAATTCCACACTTTCAACTACTGAACACTATTGGTTCCCAGTTTACATTATATCCACCCTACTAAGTGCTTGAAGAACTTGTTGGACCTATTTACAGTTCAAGAAATTGTGAACACATTTGAATTCTCTTTTCTACTAACCCTGCCCACATAGAAAGTAGGTGGCTTCCAGCACTCTGGGTCAAGCCCAGCCTACCCATATCCCTCCCTATGGGCCCATGCCCTTTCATGACAACTAGGCACTGTGGGAAGAGGAGGTGCTGAAAGTCTCAACTCTTAACTGGCCAGCTGCAGGAGCTGGTGCAAGAAGGCTGTGAATTAGCAGAGTACTGGTGAGAACCAGCCTCCCACCTCAAGAATGCTCCTGAGCAAGTCATAACTTCTCACTGGGCAAACCAGGGGAAGTCCCGGCCTCATGCCATTATACTGGGCCAACTCACCCACACACTATGTGGCAGGTGGCCAAAGAAAATGAGTCACAGACCTCAGGGCCTCATCTGAGGCATTGCCTTAAACCTTCTCACTTCACTTCTACCCTTCCTCTTCACTTCCTGCTCTGTTCCTTTGCATTCCTGGCTCCAGACCTTCTTGGAACTCTCTTCTATTTGGGGCCCTGCATTATTCACCCCTTAGGATTTCCATGCTCAGCTTTTGACTCTCTCTCAGTGCTCTCTAAGAACAGGCTTGCTCTCATTCCCTGGGTCTTCCAGCTCCTTACAGTTCTAGGTCACTACCTTGGCTAATTCAAGCTGCCGTCCCTGGAAACTCCTCCCCTCAAGGTGGTAGGAGGTTGGAAAACAGAAAGGGGGATCAATAAGTGATGAAGGGCCAATGATAAAGATACCCAGCCAGTGCCTCCACCGCCTTCATGGTATACTAAGCCCTAATCTCCCTTACTGTTTGGAAACTTCCTATGGCCAACCCATTTATCCCACAAAGTAGACATGACCCAGGGAACTGAGAATACGTACAGCTATCATAGTCTTTAAATGACAAATTAGAATATGTGAACTGATGCTATGAATGTGCTTATGGCAGCAACACAATGGAATATTTGAATTCATTAATGCCCTTGAAAATCTTTGATGTGCCATCACCATATTTATATAGTACAATGGAAGGGTGCCACCTATGCCTGTGTGTTCAAAAACAATGCCCACTAGCCTAACATGTTGACTATACCTTACCACACACTGCTCATTCCTTGCACTCTGGCCACTCTCGAACCTGCCTTCAGTTCTTCATATTTGCCCCACTGCCTCCTGCTACAAGGTGCAAACAATTACCTTTTCTGGCAAGTTCTTTCTCTATTCTTGAGAATTAACTCCCCATCTTTTTCCAGATATTGCCTCCATTATCACTTCTCTACAGGAGTTTTCCCTGCTTCCCTCACTTATAGTACCATGATCTTATCCATTGTAGAACTTACCACAGTTGCAATTTTGCATATACTTATGTGATAATGTAATTAATGTCTGCCTTCACCATTAAAATGAAAGTTCCAAAGTGGCCATGTCTTCTTGTTCACCACTATATCCACTGCACCTGGCATGGCTAACACCAGGTAAGTATTTTTTTTTATTTGTTTAATTGTGCAAAAAATGAGTGGCTTGAAATGCCCACCAATTAAGTGTTCCAAAGGGTTTTGGCTAAGCTCATGAACCCCATGGGAAGAGAAGGAGGGTCTTGGGGTACATCTGGATTGGTTCTTTCCGAATAGCAAAAGGGTACCTAGGAGTTTAACAAATGAGTAAAGTACAGGCTCTTGGCAAGTGGAATATAGGATATGTGACTTTCTAGAATAGAGAAATTGTGATAATCAAGACACAGAGAGGAAAGCAAAATGTCCAAGTTTACTTACTTGGTAAATAGCAGAGCCAGGATTTAAACCCCAACTGCTTGGTTCTGTTTGATTAACCTTGATGATCCTCAGTTTTCTCATTTGTAAAATGAGAGCAATGATGCTGGTTTGTGGAGTTATTATAAGAATGAAATAAAATAATGTATCAAAAGCACTTGCACATAATAAGTATTCACTGTGTGGTACCAATTGCTATTAATTTTTTCGAAAGTGAAGGGAAGCCAGAGAAGCTATAAGCTGTATGCTAAGAACCAGAGAAATACTTGCCCTTCTATAAAGCCCTCAGCTACCCTTGTCTTATTACTCTTCTCTTCTCTTCTCTTCTCTTCTCTTCTCTTCTCTTCTCTTCCCTTCCCTTCCCTTCCCTTCCCTTCTCTTCCCTTCCTTCCCTTCCCTTCCCTTCCCTTCCTTTCTCTTCCCTTCCTTTCTGTTCTCTTTCTCTCTTTGTCTCTCTGTCTCTGTCTCTCTCTCCAGCTATAATCTCTGGAAGAGATACTCTTAGGGGTGAAGAAAAGAAGAGAGGAGAACAGATTGACTGAGAAGTTAGGGGAAAAAGAGGCTGAGAAGGACACTGGAAAGAGAAGGAAAATTTAGGAGAGAATGGACAACACATGTAACTAAGATAGTTATGTTTCTGCCTCTACTAAATAAAAGCATGGCTGCACACAGCTTTGCTACAGGACTTTCTTTTCCTTCTTAAGAAAGAGATGGGTAGAAAGGGAACATAAAGACATGGGCTTGGAAGAGTACTGGGTAAGAGACCCATTTAGATTATGGCCATTCCTGCCCCCAAATTATCTGAAATGGACAAAAGGCCTAGAAAATTTGCCTCAACTTATGTAGCTTTGAAACACAGATAGACAGACAGAAACACACACACACACACACACACACACACACACACACACACACCATTGTTCAGTGCCGCCCCTTTAGCATCTCCTAGGCATATTGATCACTTCTGTGTGTTCGTTGGTTGAGGGTGTCCCTGGCCCTCACAGAACAGGAGCCCCAGGAGTCCAGGGAATGTGTCTTTTCCTCTGCAACCAAGTGCTTAATGTTTGCTGGGAATTGTGATGAAAGATGGATGAGGGGAATAGCTCTTATGATGGTGGTAACACAGGCAGCTCCCCATTCCCTACTGGGTTTGTTTAGCTATGCCTCAGATACCAGCATACTTGGGGCTCTTAGAAGACAAGGACCCAATTGAATAGATCCCCTGGAAGTCCAAGGGGCAGACCACAGTAGAAGAAGTGACTTTGGGGAGATTGCTAGGCTAACTTGGCTGACTGGACACTTGGGAAACCTCTGGGGTACATGTCCAAACCAAACTTGTGAAATACTGGCTCATCCCCAGGTCCTCTGCTAGGGTCTTTGGGGAAAGTGTTAAATGCAAGCCAGTCAAGTTGAACATTACACTATTTATAATTATAAGACAGGGGGGAAAAAAGACAGAAAAAAGGGAGGGGGGACAGAAAACAGGAACATAATTAAGGCTTGGCTAGCAACAACTTAGATACAGTGTCATTAAAAGTAAAGCATGCTTCTATAAATCAGGGAATGCAAGCTTTTAAAAATTTTGTTTTCAAGAAAGAAAAATGAATGTGCAAAAAGAACCATTGTGTACTTAGCATTACATAAAATGAAAAAGATACTTGCATTCAAAGGGAAATGCGCCATGGAAACACATAAGAGATGAAACATTGAAGTATCATAAACATGAACATATGCAAAGTGTTATTATAATTAGCATTGTTACAACTCTTTATGAAGTTCTTAGAAATACAGTTTAGTTGGAAGAAGAGTGGGGGTAGGCATTTTGCAGCTGGTGAGTCACCGTAATTCTCCTTCCTTGTTCCTGCTTATGGTAAATTGACCATCTTTAAATTAACAATATGCAGAACTGTCAAATAAAATTTCCATTCTCACCATTATAACCAGGGTAATAAAATTATTCTTTTAGTAACATGAGTTAGAATATTTGAGTTATGTTTTCACCTTCCTCCTTGTCCTACTATAGAAGCTCAATAAGTCATTTCACCTCTCTGAATCTGAAACAATCCATCAGTCATTTAAGGTTTAACACATGTTACAGATGGTGCTTGCTTTGGTCAAAAGAGGATTTTCTTTCACATGTTATCATGGCTATAGCCTATATACAATGTGATTTGGGAAGTCTTGAAGATCAATATAAATCTGTTTCTAGCCCCTGTCCAAGAAATCTGTATGAACTTAATGAAAGCTAGGTAGTGAGTTCAAAGAACATGACTTCGTTCTCCCTTTCAATACAGTAAGCATTTCTTGAGCATCTACCACGTGCACAAGAAGCTGAAGTAGCACACATAGAATGTGTGGAGACCATTAAACTTTCTGGAGTACTCTCAGAAAAGCTTTCTACTCTTTCTCCCCATGCACTGACCTCCCACTACCTCTTTCCAGCTCCTTCAACTATTAGAACTCTGCTTAGCTCATGGGGGCCAATAGATTCCCTGGCCCCTTCCTTCTGTTCAGGTTAGATGTTAGCTTCAACAGCAGCAAAACTCCTAAATGAAAGAAGCCAAAAGAGGCAGGAAGACCCAGGGTACCCTGGACCCTCAAGAAAATGCCTGACTTTTGAAACATCTATGACAAAGTGTTTTCTGCCTATTATCCCAGCATCTGGGAGGGGAAGTAAGAGGCTGCAGATAGGGAGTCTTGCTACCCACATCCCCTTCCCAGTGGCCCCTTGGGTACAAAGGAAGGCATGGTTCCCCTAACCTCCCATAATCCATACAGAGATAAATTATTGTGCAAAAAACAAAAACAAAAACAAACAAACAAAGAACAGCCTGGTATTATGGGGAGTGGGAGGAGGAGGTCAATGACTAGGAAGGAGAAAGGGGCTACTGTGTAAGGTGAGATTCCTTCTGTGCTCCCATCCTCTTTGTTCGGGTTGCTATCAAAGCTGCATCCTGTGCTGGAGAAGTCCTTATTGACTATCAGACAAGGTGATAGTAAACAGTCTGGACACCAAGGAGAAGCAGAGAAATTCTCTTGTAACAGGTCACCCACAGCCAAAACAAATTGTTCCTTCCAACTCCACTGGGAGCCAGAGCCCAAGCCAGTGAGCAGCTACCAGGGCTCCCTGTGCAGCTCTGGAAAAACACACAAAGCATACAGCTGCTCACCATTAATTGATGGGCTGATAATTAACACTGCGTATGTAGACTTTGGGCCCAATATGTGACTTGATTTGTGAAAACAATGTCTGCCAGGAGCCTCTAGCCCTGGGGACACCAGCTGGGACTGGGATAGGGCCAGAGGCAATGGCAGACTAAAGACGACCACTGGCATTCTCGAAACACAGAGCTAGGGAAGTCTGGAGGAGGCAGAAAGTCCGAGGAGAGTAAGAGCAAGAGAGGAGACAAAGAAGAGGGAGAGGAAAGAAGGAAATGACAAAGGAGAAAAAGAAATAGTAAAGTATTTCTCAGAGGGCCCCAGATGAGGGCCTTTGATGCCTTGGAGCTTTCCATCCCCCATCCCACTCCCCACTCACTGCACCTTTATTCTTGTTCCTTCTACCTTACTCTCTTCCTATATTCTTTGTCAGGGTAACCAAACCCACACATCCACAAACAGCAAGACATGTCAAATTCCTTTTTGGTTAAAAGCCAGCTGTCACCTACCTTTTAATGGCTGACAAAGATACCACTGCAAGTAGATCTCTTTTGTTGCAGAATCTCTTGCTGCCATGCTCTGCAATTGTGTCACCCAGTTTTCTTGGGTGAGCCAGAAGGTCAGAAGAATCCCTTTTATAACATTCTTCTCTGATCTCAAGTCCTACTACAGCAGGGCTGACTGTCTTGGCATCCTTCTACCTGTCCTACCAACACCATTGTCCTCCTTGATCCTGATTCTCTCTCTCCAGCCCCCTGGCTCAAAACCTCTCTACTGCGTGCCTTGTCCTAATCCCTCAGGGACCTGTTTTTCCTTCTGCCAAACAGCAAATGAAGTCTTCCAAACATGTTAAATAAAGTTGATGGCTTAATGTGTCACTCTTCCCTTGTGTAACTGTTGTATTTCATAGTGGTTAAACCAAAGGAATAGCCCTCAGATGACAGTAATAAGCATGACTGTAAATGATGTCTCTGGGACAGGAGATCTGCCTATTCTCCTTCTGGAAAAGACTGATCTTGAGCATGAGGATAGCACTATCAGATCACTAGGGATATTTCCCAAAGTTGGAAGGTTACCTTGTGATTTCTTTTAAACTGGATAGGGAAAAGAGAGGGCAGAGCCAATGGAAGTTTTACTTCCTACCTTACTGGTCCAATTGCTCTCCAGGAACTTCATAAAATGGCTATCTCCTGCCACGGCATATACTCAGCTGACTACATTTTCTAAAGCTGTATTAATGAGAACACCAGTGACAGAAAAGATAGACTCTTGGGCCAGGCTTAATCCCCAGAAGCATGCCTGAATCATGGCGACTTTCAAACTATGCTCTTGATTCATCTTACAGACTAGCTGGGCAAAGCAAGGTGATTGCCATTCACAGAGGTGGAGATAGAAGACTCAAGTCCACTCCAGTCCACCCATGGGCTAGTCATACCAGTCTGCCTTTGGACTTTGTGGCCCTACATCTCCTGTGCCTCTTGTTCCACTTCCACCGAGTTCCGAGCCAGGCCGGAAAGGCAAGTGTATTACTTCTTCCAAGTGAGATGGCAGAGTTCCAAGTTCAGGAAGGAAGCAATCTTATCAGACCTCTGGCCCACTGATAAAACCACAGAAGGGAATCATTGAGTTTCAAATTGAGAAAGGGAAGACTTAGATAAAACTAGGAATTGCCTAGGGAGTTTCCACTTTAAAGTTGCTTTTTCCACATCAGTAGAAAAGCTTTTTATCATAGCTAGGGTAATTTATTTGTGGTCTTAGAGCTGAAGTGCGGTCTGCCTGTTTAGAGCTGTTTATAAGGTCTTCAGTAATGGTAAGTCCTTTCCATCCCCAAAAGCTAGCCTTTTCTCCACCCACTTGCTTTCTCAGAGCCATCAGGCCTTTTCCTAGAGGCCCTGAATTCCTCTTTCAGATATTCTTGGAGGATTCTCAGTACCGTATTTAAGTTTCACAATTGAAAAAACTGCCGGATAGGCAGGGAGACTGACTGTACCCCATATCAAAAGAAATTATGGAATTGTTTTCATTGTACATATGTTCTTGTAAAGGATTGTCTAGAATATATTACTTCATTTCAAGGTCCTTTCCATTACTAGACTTTGCGAATTTTATGTGGTGTTTCAGGATGGTTAGTTGGTTAGTTTTTGTATTCAGTGATATTTGTCTTCAACTATACCCACTCAGGAAGAAACCAGATATACTGAGAAGTAAAGGATGAGGTGAGCATACAAATGAGCACCAAGGCAAGAGAGACTTTTCAGATAGACACACAGTTTGAAAGGAAGGTCTGAGCTGAGCAACTATCTTCAGCTTTCTTCACTAACTTACTTAAGTTGAATTCCTAAGGGGCAGTGGCCTAAAGACTTCTTCAGGAGTTAAAAAAGAATGGAGGATCCAATTAGGGACAGAGCCTCTTTAATTTTTCTCTTTTTCCAAGTTTGGGAAACAATGAAGTGAAGACAACTATGTCTGTTTTATAAATTCATATTTTAAACAGCTTTTGAGATATAATTTGAGATATAATGAATACAACTCATTCATTTAAAGTATACAATTCAGTGGCTTTTAGTATATCCACAGAGTTGTGCAACCATTAACACTATCTAATTTTAGGATATTTTCATTAGCCCAGAAAGAAACTATATCCATTAGCAGTCATTCTCCATTCCCTCCAAACCCTCTCCCAATCATTGGGCAACCACTAGTCTACTTTCTGTCTGTACAGATTCACCTCTTCCGGACATTTCATATAGATGGATTCATACAGCATTTTTAATAGCTTTATTGAAGTGTAATTGATATACAAGAACTACACATATTTAATGTGTACAATTTAATGAGATTGACATAATGTAAACTTCATAATAACATCATTACAATCAAGATAAGAGACACATCCGGGGCGCCTGGGTGGCAGGCGTTAAGGTGGTTAAGCGTCAGCCTTCGGCTCAGGGCGTGATCCCGGTGTTACGGGATCGAGCCCCACATCAGGCTCCTCTGCTATGAGCCTGCTTCTTCCTCTCCCACTCCCCCTGCTTGTGTTCCCTCTCTCACTGGCTGTCTCTATATCTGTCAAATAAATAAATAAAATCTTTAAAAAAAAAGATAATAGACACATCCAACAACTCCCTGAGTTTCCTTGTGTCCTTTTGTTTTGGTGGGGGAAGGGTTTGTGGTAAGAACGCTTAACATGAGATCTACCCTCTTAACAAACTTTGAAGTGCACAATACCGTATTGTTGACTATAGAAGATGTTTAGAATTTATTCATCTAGCATAACTGAAACTTTATATCCAGTGAATAACAACTCCTCATTTCTCCTACCACCTCCCCAGCCCCTAGCAACCACTACTGTATTCTCTGATTCTATGAGTTTGACTATTTTAGATACCTCATATAAGTGAAATCATACAGTATGCGTCCTCCTATGACTGGTTTATTTCACTTAGCCTAACGTCCTCCAGGTTCATCCATGTTTTCAAAGTGGCAGTATTTCTCTCTTTTTTAAGACTGAATAATATTCCATTGCATGTATATACATCTTTATTCATTCATCTGTTGATGGACACTTTTGTTTCCATATCTTGGTTATTGTGAATAATGCTGCAATGAACATCTCTTTGAGATTTTGATTTCCATTCTTTTGATATATACCCTGAAGTGGGATTGCTAGATCATTTGGCAGTTTATTTTTCATTTTTTGAGGAATGTCCATACTGCTTTCTATAGCTGCTACAACATTTTACATTCTTACCAACATTTACATGATCTACCTAGCAATTTCTCCACAACCGTGCCAACACTTATGTTTATTTATTTATTTTTAATAGTAGCCATTCTAATAGTTATGAGGTGCTATCTCATTGTAGTTTTGTTTGCGTTCTCCTGATAAATGACATTGAGCATCTTTTCATATTTCTGTTGGCCATTTGTATATCTTCTTTGGAGAAATGTCTGTTTTATATACAACTTTTTTTCAATCTGGTTTCTTTCACTTAGCATGTATGCTTTCATAGCATATATGTTTTCAAAGTTTGTTGGTATTGTAGCATGTATCAGTACTTCATTCGTATTTATTGCTAAATAATATTCCATTGTATGGATATACTACATTTTTTTCTTTTTATGATTTTTATTATATTATGTTAGTCACCATACAGTACATCCCCGGTTTCCGATGTAAGGCTCGATGATTCATTAGTTGTGTATAACACCCCGTGCACCATGCAATACGTGCCCTCCTTACTACCCATCACCGGCCTATCCCATTCCCCCACCCCCCTCCCCTCTGAGGCCCTCAGTTTGTTTCTCATAGTCCATAGTCTCTCATGTTTCATTCCCCCTTCTGATTACCCCCCCTTTCTTTATCCCTTTCTTCCCCTACTGATCATCCTAGTTCTTATGTTCCATAGATGAGAGAAATCATATGATAGTTGCCTTTCTCTGCTTGACTTATTTCACTTAGCATTATCTCCTCCAGTGACGTCCATGTTGTAGCAAATGTTGAGAACTTGTTCTTTCTGATAGCTGAGTAATATTCCATTGTATATATGGACCACAACTTCTTAATCCAGTCATGTGTTGAAGGGCATCTCGGCTCCTTCCACAATTTAGCTATTATGGACATTGCTGCTATGAACATTGGGGTGCATATGGCCCTTCTCTTTACTACGTCTGTATCTTTGGGGTAAATACCCAGTAGTGCAATGGCTGGATCATAGGGTAGCTCAATTTTTAACTTTTTAAGGGACCTCCACACTGTTTTCCAGAGTGGCTGTACCAACTTGCATTCCCACCAACAATGTAGGAGGGATACCCTTTCTCCACATCCTTTCCAACAATTATTGTTTCTTGCCTTGTCTATTTTTGCCATTCTAACTGGCGTAAGGTGGTATCTCAGTGTGGTTTTGATTTGAATTTCCCTGATGGCTAATGATTTTGAACCTTTTTTCATGTGTCTGTTAGCCATTTGTATGTCTTCATTGGAAAAGTGTCTGTTCATATCTTCTGCCCACTTTTTGATTTGTTTATTTGTTTCTCATGTATTGAGTTTGAGAAGTTCTTTGTAGATCTTGGATACCAGTCCTTTATCTGTAGTGTCATTTGCAAATATATTCTCCCATTCCGTGGGCTGCCTCTTAGTTTTTTTGACTGTTTCCTTGGCTGTGCAGAAGCTTTTTATCTTGATGAAGTCCCATAAATTCATTTTATCTTTTGTTTCTCTTGCCTTTGGGGATGTGTCATGAAAAGGTTGCTTTGGCCGATGTCGTAGAGGTTGCTGCCTATGTTCTCCTCTAGAATTTTGATGGATTCCTGTCTCACATCGAGGTCTTTCATCCATTTGGAGTTTATCTCTGTGTATGGTGTGAGAGAGTGGTCAAGTTTCATTCTTTTGCATGTAGCTGTCCAATTTTCCCAGCACCATTTATTGAAGAGACTTTTTTCCACCGGATGTTTTTTCCTGCTTTATCAAATATTAGTTGCCCAAAGAGCCGAGGGTCCATTTCTGGGTTCTCTATTCTGTTCCATTGGTCTATGTGTCTGTTTTTGTGCCAGTACCATGCTGTCTTTGTGATCACAGCTTTGTAGTACAGCTCGAAATCCGGCATTGTGATGCCCCCAGCTTTGTTTTTCCTTTTCAACAGTTCCTTGGAGATTCGGGGCCTTTTCTGGTTCCATACAAATTTAAGGACTATTTGTTCCAGTTCTTTGAAAAATGTCCTCGGTATTTTGATCGGGATAGCATTGAAAGTGTAGATTGCTCTGGGTAGCATGGACATTTTAACTATGTTAATTCTTCCAATCCATGAGCATGGAATATTTTTCCGTCTTTTCATGTCCTCCTCAACGTCTTTCAAGAGTGATTTATAGTTTCTAGAATATAGGTCCTTTACGTCTCTGGTTAAGTGAATTCCAAGGTAACGTATGGTTTTTGGTGCTATTGTAAATGGGATGGATTCCCTAATTTCTCTTTCTTCGGTCTCGTTATTCGTGTATAGAAATGCAACTGATTTCTGAGCATTGATTTTGTATCCCGCCACGTTACTGAATTGCTCTATAACTTCTAATAGTTTGGGAGTGGCTTCTTTTGGGTTTTCCATATAGAGTATCATGTCATCTGCAAAGAGAGACATTTTGACTTCTTCTTTGCCGATTTGAATACCTTTGATCCCTTTTGTCGTCTGATTGCTGTTGCAAGGACTTCTAGTACTATGTTGAATAATAGTGGCGAGAGTGGGCATCCTTGTCGAGTTCCTGATCTTAAGGGAAAGGCTTCCAGCTTTTCCCCATTGAGAATAATATTTGCAGTAGGCTTTTCATAGATGGCTTTTATGAGATTGAGAAATGTACCTTCTATTCCTACACTCTGAAGGGTTTTAATCAGATCTTGAGGAATGTACCATCTATTCCTACACTCTGAAGGGTTCTAATCAGGAAAGGATG
>NW_024423319.1:39130296-39133158 GCF_017311325.1 Ursus maritimus | reverse complement strand
GAATATGCAGGGGATAATTTCAATCTTTTGGTATCGGTTGAGACCTGTTTTGTGTCCCAGAACATGGTCTATTCTTGAGAATGTTCCATGGGCATTAGAATAGAATGAGTATTCTTTGGTTCTGGGGTGTAGTGTTCTATATATATCTATGAGGTCCAACTCGTCGAGTATGGTGTTCAAAGCCTTTGATTCTTTGCTTAGTTTTTGCCAGGGTGTTCTGTCTATTTCTGATAGTGGAGTGTTGAGGTCCCCTACTATTAATGTATATTTATCTATATGTCTCTTTATTCTGGTTAAGTGTTGGCTTGTGTATCTTGCTGCTCCCCTGTTGGGGGCATATATATTTATAATTGTCATATCCACTTGTTGAATACTTCCCTTAAGAATAATATAGTGCCCTTCTGCATCTCTAACTATAGTCTCTAGTTTAAAATCCAATCTATCTGATATGAGAATTGTTACCCCAGCTTTCTTTTGAGGTCCATTTGCGTGAAAGATGGTACTCCATCCCCTTACTCTCAGTCTGAATGCATCTTTGGGCTCGAAATGAGTCTCTTGTAGACAGCAAATGGATGGGTCATGTCTTTTTATCCAATCTGCCACCCTAAATGGGAGCATTTAGGCCATTCACATTGACACTAAGAACTGAGAGATAGAATTTTAATGATGCCATGTTGCCAGTAAAGTCTTTGTTTGTATCGGTTGTGACTTTCTGTTCTGTATCATTCTTGGGGCTTTTTACCTTTATAGAACCCCCCGTAATATCTCCTGTACGGCTGGTTTCGTGGTTACGAAATTGGTTAATGACTGGCGATTCTGAAATGTCTTTATTTCTCCATCAATTCTGAATGACAGCCTTGCTGGATAAACGATCCTTGGCTGCATGTTTTTCTCTGAAAGAGCTTTAAATATGCTCCCCCAACCCTTTCTCTCATTCCAGGTCTGTGTAGACAGGTCTGACGTAATTCTGATGCCTTTGCCTTGGTACGTGAGAAATTTCATTGCCCTGGCCGCTTTCAATACTGTATCCTTGGATCTAATATTTGCAAATTGCACTATGATGTGACGTGGCGTAGGTTTGTCGTGATTGAGTTTGGGAGGGGTCCTCTCTGCCTCTTGGACATGAATGTTTGTTTCCCTCACTAGATTAGGGAAGTTTTCAGCTACAATTTGTTCAAATATCTCTTCTAGACCTCTGTTTTTCTCTACCCCCTCGGGGATGCCGATGATTCTGACATTGGATCGTTTCATTAAGTCAGTAATCTCCCATAACCTACATTCGTGGGCTTGGATTTTTTTAAGACCAGCTTCTATTTTCATTTTTTCCTCTATTAACCCATCCTCCAATTCACTAATACGTTCCTCTGCTTCGGTGACCCTGGCCGTCAGAGCCTCTAGTTTTGCCTGCATTTGGCTCATAAAATTTTTAATTTCTGTCAGATTCACTCTCATTTCTGTCCTTAGGGATTCTATATTCTCAGTAACCTTTTCGTTGATAGTTTTTTCAATTCTACTCATCATTTTGACCATCATTACTCTGAATTCCATTTCTGGTAATTTTGTTACATCCATATCCATTATTTCTGTGGCAGAGGCCACAGGCTCACTGTCTATTCTTTGTTGGGGGGGCTTCTCCTTCTTGTCATTCTGATGAGGAGAGGTTGCGGGGTTGTCCAGAGCCCAAATTATTGACTGGGTCCCAGGCCGTGCCCCTTGTTTTATAGGTATCTTAGGGATGTGGGCTTCTTCTTTAAAGATTTTATTTATTTATTTATTTATTTATTTATGTGGCAGCCAACCAGCGAGAGAGGGAATAGAAGCAGGGGAGTGGTAGAGGAAGAAGCAGGCTCCCAGCAGAGGAGCCCAATGAGGGACTCCTTTCTGGAATGCCGGGATCACTCCCTAAGCCGAAGACAGGTGCTCAATGACTGCGCCACCCAGGCGCCCGGGTCGTGGGCTTCTTGATTTTTCAGCCTGCGTTCTGGGGGAGGGGCCTGCCGCGCTGATACTCAGGCAACCCTGTTTGGGTAGAGTCTCCGTGTCCCCTGCGAGGGGGGATGGGGATGGGCATGCTGTGAGCCGGTATTTCCAGGCTTTTGTTCTCTGGCGGCTTTCCCTGGCGGTCTGCTGTGCCTCTTCTGAGAGTCAGAGCAGCAGCAGCCGAATCTCAGCCTCTGTCTCAGAACAGAGGGATCACGGACCATTCTCCACTGATGTTCTGGCCACTTTAACTCTGTTTCTGTTGGTGCTGCTCAACCCTGCAGCGTCCCGGGATGTGCGCCCCACACCCGGCATCCCAGCCCTCACTTCCAGGGCCGGCGCGTCTCTGCCCTTTGTGTTTCTAACGCTGCCAGCCACCAGCCACCAGCTGCCCCCACGCGCTCCTGGAGCTCCCAGTCTCAGTCTGGTTCCAGTGAGCACACCGGGATTCCGGAGTTCCGCGAGATGTCTGGTGGCGCGCGCTCCCGGCTCACGGTCTCAGTCTGCTGTTTCGAGGTGCCTGTCCAAGAGCCTGCCCGCTCCCCCGTGCAGGTGGCTACCGCTTCCCGGCGCCCGAATGCGGCGGCTCCCTCCCCCTTCCGTTTATCTTCCGATATCTGTGCGTGGTTTCACAGCTCCCCGCTTCGTACCTCAATACTCAGCACTGGAGATATTCATTTGTAGAGATCCAGATGTATCTTCCTGTGTCTCAGGCTGGTTCTGTGGTTGTTTAGGCTGGTCTGGTACCTATCCAGCTCAACTCAGGGGACCGGCTGAAAAAGGTGTCTCCTACTCCTCCACCATCTTAAGTCCTCCTCAGATATACTACATTTTGTTTGTCCTTTGTCTATTGATGGATAATGGAGTTGTTTCCACTTTTTG
>NW_024423319.1:39113156-39130286 GCF_017311325.1 Ursus maritimus | reverse complement strand
GATTCTCTCCAAGAACCAGCTTCAGTCCTGTTGATCTGCTCTACTGTACTTCTGGTTTCTGCGATTGATTTCAGCTCTAATTTTGGTCAACTGCTTCCTCGTGCATGGATTAGGCCTGTCCCTCTGTTGCTGTTCCAGCTTCTGAGGTGAGAATATAAAAACTGCATTTTAGATTTTTCTATTCTTTTGAGTGAGGCTGATGGCTATGTATTTCCCCTTAGGACTGCCTTTGCAGTATCCCATAGGTTTTGGACTGTTGTATTTTCATTCTCATTGGTCTCCATAAATTGTTTAATTTGATTTTTGACTTCCTGGTTTATCGAGTCATTCCTGAGCAGTATGGTTCTTAGTCTCCAAGTGTTTGAGTTTCTTCCAAATTTTTTCCTTGTGGTTGAGTTCCAATTTCAGAGCGTTGTGGTCTGAGAATATGCAGGGGATAATTTCAATCTTTTGGTATCGGTTGAGACCTGTTTGTGTCCCAGAACATGGTCTATTCTTGAGAATGTTCCATGGGCATTAGAATAGAATGAGTATTCTTGGTTCTGGGGTGTAGTGTTCTATATATATCTATGAGGTCCAACTCTGCCGAGTATGGTGTTCAAAGCCTTGATTCTTTGCTTAGTTTTTGCCAGGGTGTTCTGTCTATTTCTGATAGTGGAGTGTTGAGGTCCCCATTATTAATGTATATTTATCTATATGTCTCTTTATTCTGGTTAAGTGTTGGCTTGTGTATCTTGCTTGCTCCCCTGTTGGGGGCATATATATTTATAATTGTCATATCCACTTGTTGAATACTTCCCTTAAGAATAATATAAGTGCCTTCTGCAATCTCTAACTATAGTCTCTAGTTTAAAACTAATCTATCTGATATGAGAATTGTTACCCCAGCTTTCTTTTGAGGTCCATTTGCGTGAAAGATGGTACTCCATCCCCTACTCTCAGTCTGAATGCATCTTTGGGCTCGAAATGAGTCTCTTGTAGACAGCAAATGGATGGGTCGTCTTTTATCCAATCTGCCACCCTAAATGGGAGCATTTAGGCCATTCATCATTGACACTAAGAACTGAGAGATAGAATTTTAATGATGCCATGTTGCAGTAAAGTCTTTGTTTGTATCGGTTGTGACTTTCTGTTCTGTTATTCTTGGGGCTTTTTACTTTATGAACCCTAATATCTCCTGTACGGCTGGTTTCTGTTACGAATTGGTTAATGACTGGCGATTCTGAAATGTCTTTATTTCTCCATCATTCTGAAGACAGCCTTGCTGGATAAACATCCTTGGCTGCATGTTTTTCTCTGAAAGAGCTTTAAATATGCTCCCCAACCCTTTCTCTCATTCCAGGTCTGTGTGACAGGTCTGACGTAATTCTGATGCCTTTGCCTTGGTACGTGAGAAATTTCATTGCCCTGGCCGCTTTCAATACTGTATCCTTGATCTAATATTTGCAAATTGCACTATGATGTGACGTGCGTAGGTTTGTCGTGTGATTGAGTTTGGGAGGGGTCCTCTCTGCCTCTTGACATGAATGTTTGTTTCCCTCACGATTAGGGAAGTTTTCAGCTACAATTTGTTCAAATATCTCTTCAGACCTCCTGTTTTTCTTCACCCTCGGGATGCCGATGATTCTGACATTGGATCGCTTCATTAAGTCAGTAATCTCCCATAACCTACATTCGTGGGCTTGATTTTTAAGACCAGCTTCTATTTTCATTTTTCCTCTTTATTAACCCATCCTCCACTCACTATACGCTTCCTCTGCTTCGGTGACCCTGGCCGGCCAGAGCCTCTAGTTTTGCCTGCATTTGGCTCATAAAATTTTTAATTTCGTCAGATTCACTCTCATCTCGTCCTAGTGATTCATATATTCTCAGTAACCTTTTCGTGATAGTTTTTTCAATTCTACTCATCATTTTGACCATCATTACTCTGAATTCCATTTCTGGTAATTTTGTTACATCCATATATTCATTATTTCTGTGGCAGAGGCCACAGGCTCACTGTCTATTCTTTGTTGGGGGCTCCTTCTTGTCATTCTGATGAGGAGAGGTTGCGGCGTCCAGAGCCCAAATTATTGACTGGGTCCCAGGCCGTGCCCCTTGTTTTATAGTGATCTTAGGGATGTGGGTCTTCTTAAAGATTTTATTTATTTATTTATTTATTTATTTATGTGGCAGCCAACCAGAGGAGAGGGAATAGAATGCAGGGGAGTGGTAGAGGAAGAAGCAGGGGCTCTCAGCAGAGGGCCCAATGAGGGACTCCTTTCTGGAATGCCGGATCACCTCCTGCCGAAGACAGGTGCTCAATGACTGGCCACCCAGGCGCCCGGTCGGGCTTTTGATTTTTCAGCCTGCGTTTCTGGGAGGGGCCTGCCGCGCTGATACTCAGGCAACCCGTTTGGGGTAGGTCCCGTGTCCCCGCAGGGGATGGGGATGGGCATGCTGTGAGCCGGTATTTCCAGGCTTTTGTTCTCTGGCGGCTTTCCTGGCGGTCTGCTGTGCCTCTTCTGAGAGTCGAGAACAGCAGCCGATCTCAGCCTCTGCCAGAACAGAGGGATCACGGACCATTCTCCACTGATGTCTGGCCACTTACTCTGTTTCTGTTGGTGCTGCTTCAACCCTGCAGCGTCCCGATGTGCGCCACACCCGGCATCCCAGCCCTCACTTCCAGGGCCGGGCGCGCTCTCTGCCCTTTGTGTTTCTAACGTGCCAGCCACCAGCCACCAGCTGCCCCCACGCGCCTCCGAGCTCCCGTCTCAGTCTGGTTCCAGTGAGCACACCGGATTCCGTGAGTTCGCGCAGATGTCTGGTGCGCGCGCCCCGGCTCACGGTCTCAGTCTGCTGTTTCGAGGTGCCTGTCCAAGAGCCTCGCCCGCCCCGTGCAGGTGGCTACGCTCCCGGCGCCCCGACGCGGCGGCTCCTCCCCTTCCGTTATCTTCCGATATCTGTGCGTGGTTTCACAGCTCCCCGTTCTCTCAATACTCAGCACTGGAGATATTCATTTGTAGAGATCCAGATGTATCTTCCTGTGTCTCAGGCTGGTTCTGTGGTTGTTTAGGCTGGTCTGGTACCTATCCAGCTCAACTCAGGGGACCGGCTGAAAAAGGTGTCTCCTACTCCTCCACCATCTTAAGTCCTCCTCAGATATACTACATTTTGTTTGTCCTTTGTCTATTGATGGATAATGGAGTTGTTTCCACTTTTTGGTTAGTATGAATGATGCTGCTATAAATATTCATGTGTAAGTTTTTGTGTGGGCATGCATTTTCATTTTTCCTGGGTATATACCTAGAATGGAATTACTGGGTCATATGTAGCTTCATGTTTAACTTTTTAAGGAACTGCCAGATTTTTCTCTGGAACTACTGCACCATTTTACATCCCCATCAGCAATAAAGAAGATTCCAATTCCTCCACATCCTCAGCAACACTGGTTATTATCTGCCTTGTCACTTAAAGCCATCCTAGTCAGTGTGAAATGCTATTTCATTGTGGTTTTGTCTTAAATTTCTCTAATGACTAATAATTTTGAGTATCTTTTCATGCCCTTATTGGCCATTTGTATATCTTTTTTGGAGAAATGTCTATTCAAGTCATTTGCCTATTTTCAAATTGGGCTATTTTTCTTTTTATTATTAAGCTGTAATAGTTCTACATATAAATCTCTTAGTAAACTCACTTTTTAAAAAATTAATAAAGGACGGGCTCCTGGATGACTCAGTTAAGTGTCTGCCTTTTGTTCAAGTCATGATCCCAGAGTCCTAGGATCGAACCCTGCGTGGGGCTCCCTGCTCAGCGGAAAGCCTGCTTCTCCCTCTCCCTCTTCCTGTTGCTTTGTCTACTTGTGCTCTCTCTCTATCTTTCTCTCAAATAAATAAACAAAATATTTTTAAAAATTAATAAAGGGGCACCTGAGTGGCTCAGTCAGTTAAGCATCTGACTCTTGATTTCAGCTCAGGTCATGATCTCAGGGTGCTGGGATCAAGCCGCATGTCAGGCTCGTGCTCAGTGGGGAGTTTGCTTCAGGATTCTCTCTTGCCCTCTGCCCCTCCCCCTGCTTGTGCTCTCTCTCTCTCTCTCTCAAAAATAAGGAAATCTTTAAAAAATTAATAAAATCCTCCTGGATTACTATTTTATTTTTCACATTTCTTCCCAACACCTAATAGACAATTTTTTTTCTGACACCTTTATTACTTTTAGGCTGCTGCCTCCATTTCAGAAAGACACTAATACCTCTGACAACCATTGATTCTTTGTAATGGATGACAGGCCTACTGTTGGTATCTTGAGGTCCACCTTATCAAAGACAATGGATGTCTTCACTGTCCACTCTGCCAGCTAACTAAAAACTGTTTTATAATCCAACCCAGAATCACAAACAAGAAAAAAAATGTACCCCCACTCTTGTACCCAAATAGCTGAACAACTAAAGAGGAATATACCAACCTCCAGCAAGACTGATGGCTGACACCACAATGGTTTTAGCTCCTTTCAAACGTGAGTCAAACAAGCCACATAGACATCTCAGCACCTTCAGTCACCTCATGAAATGTGTCTTGTCCTACTTTCATTGCTATCTCTTCCAAAAGATGACATCTTCTTCAGAGAGAACAGGGAGCCATCCAGTGTGACCATCTAAACTACTAGTCATAAATCAAAATGTTTATAGGGACTAAGCAGATAACCTGATGTGTAAAGCCACTCAAGTGTAGGATGTGCTGAAGACTTTGGGAAACTGGAAAGCAAGTACCCAGTATATGTGCAACCTGGCTCCAGTTGATTTTCCCATGCAGGATCGCAGGCTCCATGTTGCCAGATCTTCTTATTTTTTAAAGAGAAGCTAGAAACTGGAATTTTTATGTGAAAAATTCCTTTTAAAATACTGGCAATAAATTTGATATTTTAGAAAACACTGTGCAGGCCAAACAAAACATGTGCACTGGCTGGATCTGGCCAACGGGCACCAGTTTATAATCTCTGTTCAAAACACTACCTAATTCTCCTCCAACATTCCCTGTCATTGGCAGCACCAATCTAGGATCCCATTGCTGCCCACATGCTTAAGTCTTCCTCCTTCAGACTCTTCACTGTTTTTTAAAAACACTTTTCTTCCAGCTATTTTTCTCTATGTGCATACCGAAAAGCACCCATCCTTAAAGAGTGGCTTAATATACTAACAAAGAGCATGAGTTTTGGAGTCAGTGAGATCTATGTTCAATCCTAGCTCTTCCAACTACTAGCTCTGTATATTTAGGTAAGTTACAAAACCTCTTTGAGCCTCAGTTTTCTCATCATTAAAATGGGTAAAGTAACAGGGTGCCTAGGTGGCTGAGTCAGTTAAGCATCCGACTCTTATTTTGGCCCAGGTCATGATCTCAGGGTTGTGAGATTGAGCTTGGCATCAGGCTTCACGCTCAGTGAGAAGTCTGCTTGAGATTCTCTCTCTCCCTCTTCCTCTACCCTGCCTTAAATAAATAATTAAATAATTTTTTAAAAGGTAAAGTAACCTCTAGTTTATAGATTTGCTTCGAAGCAATACATTTTTTAAAGATTTATTTATTTATTTGATAGAGAGAGGATGAGCAGGAAGGGCAGAGGGAAAAGAAGAAAGAGTCCCAAGCAGACTCCACACTGCATGTGGAGTTGGACATGGGGTTCCATCTCACCACCCTGAGATCATGACATGAGCCAAAACCAAGAGTTGGGCATTTAACCAACTGTACCACCCAGGCAGCCCTTGAAGCAATACATTTTAAGAATCTGGAACATAATAGATGCTTAATAAATATTATGGAGTCATCCTTCATCCTTACTTCTTACCTAACATTATCTAACATTTGACACACTGACACCTTTAACTTCATCTCTTTTTCCCCTTTAAACTTAAGGTGCTTGTAGCAATATTGTTTATGCTCACAGTGTAAAAGTTCATGAGCCCCAGCCCAATGTCATTTGAGTACCCTTGATCCCAAACCCAAGCTCCATTCCCAGACTATGTATATTTGTCCCATATATTTTCTCATTGTTAAATCTAAATGACAATTGTTTCTTTCATACTTGTCCATTTCTGTGAAGCATGTGGTAAAACAAACCCCATATACTCTACCAAGCTCTTTGAATGGGCTTCTAGGATAATAGTCCTCAGACATCTTGGACCACCCAGTGATATCTGTCTATTCAACTCTGTATCAGAGCAGCTTCCTCTGAAAGTTCTCTTACTTTTGTTTCTATCCATTAAGGCCTGGATGAAATTCATTTGGTCACATGGATCTATTTCATAAAGGGTAGAAAGTATAAAATATTTTCATTTAATTCCATTTAGTTTCCCATTTGCAATTAAACAAACTCTGGCTGAATGACCATCAACTCAAGATAAACATGGAAAAGAGGGAGTTAAACCTAGGAAAAGATTTCAAAGGCCATATGAGTCTCAACACCTTTAATCAAGAAAAATGGCTCCAATTACCTTATTGATATAGAGGTCACTTTTCCAGCTTCCCAAATGATCATCAAAGGATCAAAGGTGATGGCTGAGAAGCCATGAGCCTTATTCCAGTCTTCCAGCTAGTTATTTCCACTTTCTGTCTTAAAGGAATGGGCACAGTTAACAAATGTGGCTCTGAAGGCTAAGCCAGAAGAGAATTTTCAAAGGTATGTTGAGATGTGTGAAGAATCTAGACTCCCAAGATGTCTGCTTTGAAGAAGACAACACTGTTAGAATATAAAGTTCTGGTATGTTTGTATCAAAAGAAGTGACATTCATCACTTTATGGTTACATCTCATGTGTGAAGGCACACCTGTTTCAGGTTCCCTACAGGCACATCCCACCCCCACCTCTGAACTTTTCCAAAACAATATGTGCTCCCTGGGATACTTTTCCTTCAGGCAGTCAAATGGCCTTTCCCATCATTTAAACAACTACTGAAATCTCATCAATCCTCCAGTCTTCTAAGATTGATTGGCCAACTGACAGGTTTGTGGGTTTTGTTTGATTTTGTTTTTTGTTTTTTTTTTTTGGCTCAGCCTGGACATGAAACACCCACAGCTATTCTTCCCTCCTTGATCATGTACTTAGCCCTCACTGCCTCAACTTTATTGAAGTACATTTACCCTTTCTTTATATCAGTAGAATTGTTCTGGTCAAAGATTGGACAGAAAGTAATGTCTGCTCCACAAACAAATAGTTCATACATCCAAGACTCAGAATTCTACCCATAATGCTATTGTACAATTCATTCATTTAGTAGCTTAAGTAAAATCCTAGATTTCTGTTATAGGTATTAGGGTATAAAAGTATTAGCAGAGGCTACGTCTCTTGTTGTGAAATACAAATGCAAAATTTAAATGCATATATGTGAATTAGAATTCAGTAACATTTACTACTGATCTTGATGAGGGTAGACGTGCATAGTAAAAATTAACAAGATATTACACCTAACAATATAGGTGAAGCTAGAATTCACAAATTGATCATTGTTTTTTTTTTCTTTGTCATATACATTAGAGAGTAGCAAAGTAATTCAATGAGAAGTCACATGTACCTGAGTTTGAACACTAGTTGTATTACTTACTATCTGCTTGATCTTGGCGATGTTAACTTCTTTGAGTCCCAGTTTCATAATCTTTGGAATATAGATAATAATAACCCTATAAGTTTAATGAGAGAATCATCAACAAAAGAGAGCATTAATTTGCCAAGTATTTGGAATCAAACATTCTTTTAAGCTCTTTAAATGGATTATCTCATATAATACTCCCAACCACCCTATAAGACAGGTACTATTATTATCTCCAGTTTATAAGACTTCCTGGGCAAAGGGAAATTAAATAACTTGCCCAAAGTCATACAGCTAGTAAGTGGTGGCACTAGAATGTAAATCTAGACACTCTCTTTCTTTTTCTTTTTTTTTGAAGATTTTATTTGAAGTAATCTCTACACCCAATATGGGGCTCAAACTCACAATCCCGAGATCAAGAGTCACATGCTCCACTGACTGAGCCAGCCAGGCATCCCAAGGCACTATATTTCTTTTTTTTATAATAATTTTTTATTATATTATGTTAGTCACCATACAGTACATCCCTAGTTTCCGAGGCACTATATTTCTTAACCACAATCATGCAACACTTTCAAAGAGTAAAGGATATAATGCCTGCAAAGCACTTAATACAGTGCCAAGCACATAGCACGTGCTGAAAAAATGTTAACTACTATTTGTATAATTTATTATTACTTATTAAGAATACCCTCTCACAATTTATTTCAATATATTCGGCCATCTGCCTCATATAAATACATATACCTCAGGGCTTTCTACCTTAGTATCTTCCTTCTTAGAAACTAGGTCTGTTAGTGATATGGTTCCCTTTATAGACCGCCAGGTAGAATTAGGTCCTTAAATGCCTTCTGAAGAAGTAAGAGGAGAAGAGAGGGAGAAGGGAGAGAAGTTCTTAACATTTGTGGAAATGGGTTCAACAATTATATGGAGGTCTGTTGGGCTAGGTTAGACTTCTCCTCTGGGACCCTCTAAGGTTCAGTTTTAGTTGCTGTGGAAAGAATAGGGGTGATTTCCTGTCACCTTTACTTCACCATGCCTCCAGGGTGATCCATACCCTTCTATGGCACCTAGCAGCCCTTATGTCAAGGGAAAGCATATGGCATTTTGCATCATTAAACATGGCTGTGAGGCTTGTTGAAAACAAGCGATTGGGTGAATTTTAGCATTTTATGAGAATCAAGAAGAAAACATTAATTACTTATGAGCTGTATCTTGAGAGACACAGAAAGCTTTAAAGGCCCCAGATTTCTGCTAAACTCCCACCATTTGAGGGTTATTTATTTTTAGCAAGTGCTCCCTCAAAATTCATCATTATTTTGGAAAACAAGCACGTTAAGCCTGTTACCATTCATACATTAAAGCAAGTTAATTTAATCAGAATGCTTCCTTCCTGACAAATAGATGGTCACTACTGTGGAAGAAATGGGAGATTGGCTTGAGCAATGGGCAAAGAGATTAATTTCAGAATGTAGGGGCACTGCTTAAGTGTAGGCATGAATGAACAAAGCTATCCCCTTACCCTCTTTTACATGCCAAAACTCATGAGAACTGATAACCAAAATGGTTTAACACTAGTCTATCTGATATGCTTTGTTCCAAGCAGCAATGAGGAGATGCTAGTGTAAAGAATGCAAGGGGGAGAGAAGAGAGAGAGGAAAAAGATGGCATTTTTGTGCCTGGTCTCCACACCCAACCTAGGGATTTCCTGTGGTTGATGTTTGATAATAGACTGTTAACTTGAAATCAGGGAAAGGCAGAAAGGGGAAGGTGAAGACTGTTTGTTCTTAGTGTCTTCCTCCCCTCAGTGACAATTTTAAGTCCCAGCAGAATGATCCTGGAAACTCCTAAGTCTCTTCAGAACTTGAATATATGGGTTCACCAAGTGGGGCAGAGACTTGGCACTCTTTAATGTAACAGGGGTTCTACAAAGCTGGGCACTGCAACTGTGACTGTAGCATAGGGATAAGCCCCCCCCCCCACTCAGAGGACCTAATGGTGGACTTTCAGGTGCTATGGCAGGCCAGTGTGAGAACAATTTACAAGCGGAGAAGACTTCCTNNNGATACTAAAATTGTACCACAAAAGTGAGCACCTGCCTCTTAGTTTGGCTCTGGTGATACTCCAACCTGTACATTCTTTCATTTCTGTGTTAATCTCCCTGCCCAACACCTAGGGGCCCAAATTTGAGCTTACATTGAATTAGCTCACAATTTGTTTCGGAGCCAAGGACTGCTGTCACACCTACTTCAGATGTTCCTCCCCCTGATTTTAGTGGGCTAAAAAGCCAATAAGGCTGTAGACAATGAAGGAAAGGGAAGGGAGGAGAAGTTCTTTGGAAGCAGGAGAAGAAAAAAGAAAGCAAGAGAAAGGAAGTACCTAATTGTGGGCTAAAGAGTTGTTGGTTCCAATACACACACAAATTCATAAAAGGAAGAAACACAACCAAACCATCATCACCATTTGGGCCACCTAAATAAGGATGAAATCAAAGCCAAGGAATTTAAGGCATTACTGGAAATGGAGAAGTCATGCTTAATGTGGTTTTCACAACCTAGTTTGAGATCATGAACTACGGAAAACACAGTGATACAAGAAACAACAGATATTGTAGAGGATGTGGAGAAAGGGAAACCCACTTGCACTGTTGGTGGGAATGCAAACTGGTGCAGCCACTGTGAAAGACAGTTTGGAGTTTCCTCCAAAAGCTAAAAATAGAACTACCCTATAATCCAGCAATTGTATTACTAGGTATTTACCCAAAGAATACAAAAATACTAATTACAAGGGCTACATACACCCTGATGCTTATAGTAGCATTATCTACAATACATAAATTATGGAAACAACCCAAGTGTCCATTGACTGATGAATGCATGTAGGTTGTATGTATCCCTTGGAATTAGTATTTGTGTGTGTGTGTGTGTGTATGTGTGTGTGTATACACACACATATATATTACTCATATATACACATATATATTACTCAGCCATAAAAAAGAATGAAATCTTGCCTTTTGCAATAACTTGGATGGAGCTAGATAGTATTATGCTAAGTGAAACGAATCAGTCAGAGAAAGACAAGATTCCACTCATATGTGGAATTTAAGAAACAAAACAAAAAAAAGGGAAAAGAAAGAAAGAGAGATGTAAACCAAGAAACAGATTCTTAACCGTGGGAACAAACTGATGGTTATGGGATGGGGAGGTTGGGGAAAGGATGGGTGAAATAGGTGATGGGGATTAAGGAGTGCACTTGTTATGATGAGCACCTAGTGTTATATGGAAGTGTTGAATCACTATATTATACACCTGACACTAATATTATACTGTATGTTAATCCAGTGGAATTTAAATAAAAACCTTACAAAAGAAAACAAAGTGATATAATTCATTTATGCAGATATGACATGTTTCCTTCATACACACAAACTCTCACTAAATACATGCATAGATACAGCTGCATACCAAGACTTCTGTACTCATACAGACACAGAAAGTCATATACATCACCAAACACCAAAATATACATCTGTATACCCAGGTAAGCACATGGATACAAAGTCAAATACGGACATCTAGAAAATATAAACTTAGAGGTACACACAAGAATACACAACTACAAATATCTCTGTAAATCATAATAGCTACCATTTATTACCATTTAAAGTTATGGGCCCAGAACTTTACATATGTTGGCTTGTTAATCCTGACAAACACTCCTCTGAGAGGGGTATCATTAATCTCACTGTACAAACTTAAAGGAGATAGTAACTTGTCAAGAGTCAGGCAGCTAATACGGCTTATAGTAGAATAAGAATTCAAAAACAAGCCAGGCCGCCCGAAAAGCTGAAACTCTCCAACACCTTTATGCTGCAGCCCCTCATGACAGCTCAGAGACATTCATAAACAGATGCACACCCATTTACAGGTACTCATGCTCCCTGGCCAAGAGAATTTTAAAATGTGATTAGAATAGTTCAGAGTCTGTTATCATCTTAATCATTTGTTTGAACTACAGCAATCTGGAATTCCTTTGGGTCATTAGTACCTGTCAGTAAATTATAATGTGTTTAAATTACCTCTAGAGTATTTAAATTTAAACACTCTTGTATCTTGGAGTAAAGCCAGCCAATATTTTAAAATAATAACACTATATAATTAAAGTTTAGGGTAAGCTTAGGATCTCATTCAAGTTAACAAAAGATTACTCTTCACAGCAGAATTAAAAACAAGATTCTAATTAATTAATGCGCTAATTGTTCTTCCTTTTTTCAATCGACATGGCAATTTCATCTGAGAAGATACTGCACAAATACGCACACAAAAACCCCAGCTGATACCTTGGCTCGATACACTTCCCAGGGAACTGTCTTATTTCCTTGTGCTGTCCTGGGCAATTGTGGGCACCCTTTGATGTCAAACGGGGGTCTAGCATAAGTCCTCTACCTTGAATCCACACTCTCAAGTTTTGGGAAGCTTTAACAATCTTCCCAAGGATCGGGAAACTAGCTGCTCCAGTTTCCCCAAGACAATCCGATTTACTCCTGTTGTCTTGATTCAGCTAAGAGTACACTAAAGAGTGTCTTGATTTGGATGATAACATACCAAAACACCCTACTTCAGGTAATTTATGAAGCCATGAATCTTTCTGGCATGGAAGGAGACAGGATAGGGAAGGAAGAAATAAAGAAGTATATTTATTTTCTTCTTCAACTCTTCCTACTAGATTTGGTGTTTGGGCCACAATATGGATTTCCTGTCACTGCTCCCTAGTTTGTGCAATAATACTATCTATAATCCCAGTTACTAAGTGCTTCCTCCCTTTCCCCAGCACAGCCAAAATTATAGTGTTTCCTGATAACCAAGGCTTTTTCTTTTTTCATGGTACATACAAATTCAGCACCTCGTGACATTGGTGATGATGCTAAAGAACAGGCATGGGCAGCGCCTTCTAAAAACAGTTCCTCAGTGCTTCACAGTTTTATCTGGTCTGGAACTGGAAGATTACAGCCCAATGTAATGTATAAACCTCTAGAAAAAAGGAAGGATTCGGAGAAATTTTCTAACAAAGTATTCAGGGAAGAAATGTACTCTGTTAAGAAGATTTGAAATACTAAACAAAAACACATGGGGTGTGTCATGGGGAACAATCCTGCCTGAACAAGCAAGGGGTTGACTGCTCTGTTGGACATTTTTCAAGTCTAACTTCCAAGGATTTTCTCCTGAAGAGACTGAAAGAAGAGCAATGGGGTCAAACTACAAAACATACAGCCAGCAAAAGCAAATCTTTTTCATGGAATCTGTGAAAGGCAGTGAGAAACAGTAACACCTTGGATCCCTACAACAATTTTCTCTTGAAAAGCTTGCTCGTGGTACTAACATTTTTTTTAATTGAATTCCTTTGCATAATGTAGGCATGGAGAAATAGAGGGACTTTCCCTAGGTCTCACAAGCCAGTGGCAGGGCCAGAATCAAAACTCATCTTTCCTGACTTCAAGGCTAGGAGGGTTTTAATTTTTTTAATTAAACTCCGTGCCTAGGTAAGATTACATCAGTATAGTAGCTAAATAAAAGGACTCGAGCTTACTAAGGTTTGAGTCCTGGCTCTACCACTTACCAGCTGTGTGACTATGGGCAAAATGCTTCGACTCTGTTTCTCAGTTATTTCATCTATAAAATGGGATAATAATAATACCCCCCTTCAGAGAGTTGTTGGGAGGATTATAAATTACATATAAAATCCTTAGAGCAAAACTTGACACATAGCAAGCACTCAATACATGTTAGCTGTGTCTATAAAACAATTTTGAGAGAACATTTGAGAGTTCTCTACCAAGCAAGTGGTTATATAGACACACAGCTAAATAAATCTGATAATGTCCATCAAATGATCAACCCCCTTTTGGTTTTGGAGAAACCAAAGAAGTGAATCAGATTAACTGTGTGACAATCAATTTAGTGATTGGCCCCTGTAACACAATAATATTTTAGGCAGTTCTATTAAACTACAGGTCTCTGAGCTCCTTAGTGGCCAAGAAAGGAGTTTCCATTATCAGGATATGTTGCAAAGTCTTTCTAGAGACTTAAATAGGAAGGGGAACTTCTTTAAAAGGTTTTTGGACCCAGGACTGAAACTTACAGGGAGCTAAATTATAGAGGAAAAAATTTAAACATGCTGAAAGAAACATTATGTGTCTGAGTCATCCTCCTGGGGATTCTTAAGTATATGGTATTTTACACTCAATTTTAATGCTACAACCATGGTCTATTGTTTCTATCAAGTGTTCCTCTAACCTTAACATTAGCTTCCTGAACTTGCCATTTTGATGCCAGCTATAGTGCCAAAGATACCATTCTACCTGCCATTGTGCCCTTCTCTGTATTGGCCAAGGCAGAAGAGAAGGCATCCAGCACCAGTATCTACAAGGCAAATTGTTCAGGAAAATGTAGCTAAAGTGGAGATACAGTCTACATTTTGCAACATGCTAAACCATTGCCAAGATGGCTGCCCTTTGTTCAGGTTGGTTTTGTTAGAGTGGTGTTAAGCCCTAACATTCCTGGAAGTATGAGAAAGCTGTTTTTGTAGCACTGTAGTTTTATTCTTCAAGGTCCATCTAGCTCTAAAGTTTAATATTCTAAACCTGGAACTGTCCTTGTAGTTCTGACACTACACATATTTCTAAGTATCTTCATTTTACAGACAACAAAACAATGGACTTTCTTTTTTTTTCTCTTTCTTTTTTTTCTTATAATATTTTTTATTATATTATGTTAGTCACCATACAGTACATGCCTAGTTTTTGATGTAAACTTCCATAATTCATTACTTGTGTATAATACCCAGTGCATCATGCAATACGTGCCCTCCTTAATACCCATCACCAGCCTATCCCATTCCCCCACCCCCTCCCCTCTGAAGCCCTCAGAGTCCATAGTCTTTCATGCTTCATTTCCCCTTCTCATTACACCCCCTTTCTTTATTCCTTTCTTCTCCTACCAATCTTCCTAGTTCTTATGTTCCATAGATGAGAGAAACCATATGATATTTGTCTTTCTCTGCTTGACTTATTTCACTTAGCATTATCTCCTCCAGTGCCGTCCATGTTGCAGCAAATGTTGAGAAATCATTCTTTTTCATAGCTGAGTAATATTCCATTGTATATATGGACCACATCTTCTTTTTTTTTTTCTAATGTTTTTTTATTATATTATGTTAGTCACCATACAGTACATCCCCGGTTTCCGATGTAAAGTTCGATGATTCATTAGTTGCGTATAACACCCAGTGCACCATGCAATATGTGCCCTCCTTACTACCCATCACCAGTCTATCCCATTCCCGCACCCCCCTCCCCTCTGAGGCCCTCAGTTTGTTTCTCATAGTCCATAGTCTGTCATGCTTCATTCCCCCTTCTGATTACCCCCCATTTCTTTATCCCTTTCTTCCCCTACTGATCTTCCTAGTTCTTATGTTCCATAGATGAGAGAAATCATATGATAGTTGTCTTTCTCTGCTTGACTTATTTCACTTAGCATTATCTCCTCCAGTGACGTCCATGTTGTAGCAAATGTTGAGAACTCATTCTTTCTGATAGCTGAGTAATATTCCATTGTATATATGGACCACAACTTCTTAATCCAGTCATCTGTTGAAGGGCATCTCGGTTCCTTCCATGATTTAGCTATTGCAGACAATGCTGCTATGAACATTGGAGTGCATATGGCCCTTCTCTTCACTACGTCTGTATCTTTGGGGTAAATACCCAGTAGTGCAATGGCTGGGTCATAGGGTAGCTCAATTTTTAACTTTTTAAGGGACCTCCACACTGTTTTCCAGAGTGGCTGTACCAACTTGCATTCCCACCAACAATCTAGGACGGATCCCCTTTCTCCACATCCTCTCCAACAATTGTTGTTTCTTGCCTTGTCTATTTTTGCCATTCTAACTGGAGTAAGGTGGTATCTTAGTGTGGTTTTGATTTGAATTTCCTTGATGGCTAATGATTTTGAACATTTTTTCATGTGTCTGTTAGCCATTTGTATGTCTTCATTGGAAAAGTGTCTGTTCATATTTCTGCCCATTTTTGATTTGTTTATTTGTTTCGTATTGAGTTTAAGTCTCTGTAGATCTTGTATACCAATCTTTTATCTGTAGTGTCATTTGCAAATATATTCTCCCATTCCGTGGGCCGCTCTTAGTTTTTTTGACTGTTTCCTTGGCTGTGCAGAAGCTTTTTATCTTGGATGAAGTCCCACAAGTTCATTTTTCTTTGTTTCTCTTGCCTTTGGAGATGTGTCATGAAAAAAGTTGCTGTGGCCGATGTCATAGAGGTTGCAGCCTATGCTCTCCTCTAGGATTTTGATGGATTCCTGTCTCACATCGAGGTCTTTCATCCATTTGGAGTTTATCTTTGTGTATGGTGTGAGAGAGTGGTCAAGTTTCATTCTTTTGCATGTAGCTGTCCAATTTTCCCAGCACCATTTATTAAAGAGACTGTCTTTTTCCCACCAGATGTTTTTTCCTGCTTTATCAAAGATTAGTTGCCCAAAGAGCCGAGGGTCCATTTCTGGGTTCTCTATTCTGTTCCATTGGTCTATGTGTCTGTTTTTGTGCCAGTACCATGCTGTCTTGGTGATCACAGCTTTGTAGTACAGCTCGAAATCCGGCATTGTGATGTCCCCAGCTTTGTTTTTCCTTTTCAACAGTTCGTTGGTGATTTGAGGCCTTTTCTGGTTCCACACAAATTTAAGGACTATTTGTTCCAGTTCTTTGAAAAATGTCATTGGTATTTTGATCAGGATGGCATTGAAAGTGTAGACTGCTCTGGGTAGCATGGACATTTTAACTATGTTAATTCTTCCGATCCATGAGCATGGAATATTTTTCCATCTTTTTGTGTCTTCTTCAATGTCTTTCATCTCTGTTTTGACCAAGACAAAAGAAGCAGAGTCTAGAGAAATGTGTCTAAAGCAGAGCTACAGTATTTGTTTTGCAATGGCCTAAAGGGCTGCCAAGATGACCATCCTTTGTTCAGATTGGTTGTGTTAGTGCAGAGTCAAGCCCTGGCATTCCATGAGGTGTGAGAGAACTACTTCTTTGACACTAAGGTTTATTCTCCACTTTCCCTCAATAGAGCTGGATATATATCATTTTGTAGGCAAGCCACAGTTGGCCGAAGAACAAACACTGATTTAATATTCCCTTTCTTTTCCCCTTTCATATGGAAAGATCCATGTAAGCTCTTAAAAAAAAAGGTTTCTCTGTCATCCAGGCAGGATATGAACTCTGTTATTGCTCCTACAGGTCACTAGATGAACATCTACCAAGGCTTCAGGAATGCAGTTCAGGTAGGACACCCAGAATCCCTGTAGTGGCATCTGTTTATTTCCATAGCCATTCTCTTTTTCCACTTCCTGATATCTCTTTCCCAAGGAGCAGGTTGGAGAGGTAAGATAGCATGTAAGTACTATTTTCTCTTCCACAACATTTGACAGGCCCAGAGACCCCAGGTGTGGAGGCTTTCGGATGGACGGTCCCATCATACAGATATAGTGGGTAGTGTGGTAGAGTTTG
>NW_024423319.1:39109421-39113146 GCF_017311325.1 Ursus maritimus | reverse complement strand
GACTGTTTCCTTGGCTGTGCAGAAGCTTTTTATCTTGATGAAGTCCCACAAGTTCATTTTTTCTTTTGTTTCTCTTGCCTTTGGAGATGTGTCATGAAAAAAGTTGTTGTGGCTGATGTCATAGAGGTTGCAGCCTATGCTCTCCTCTAGGATTTTGATGGATTCCTGTCTCACATCGAGGTCTTTCATCCATTTGGAGTTTATCTTTGTGTATGGTGTGAGAGAGTGGTCAAGTTTCATTCTTTTGCATGTAGCTGTCCAATTTTCCCAGCACCATTTATTAAAGAGACTGTCTTTTTCCCACCAGATGTTTTTTCCTGCTTTATCAAAGATTAGTTGCCCAAAGAGCCGAGGGTCCATTTCTGGGTTCTCTATTCTGTTCCATTGGTCTATGTGTCTGTTTTTGTGCCAGTACCATGCTGTCTTGGTGATCACAGCTTTGTAGTACAGCTCGAAATCCGGCATTGTGATGTCCCCAGCTTTGTTTTTCCTTTTCAACAGTTCGTTGGTGATTTGAGGCCTTTTCTGGTTCCACACAAATTTAAGGACTATTTGTTCCAGTTCTTTGAAAAATGTCATTGGTATTTTGATCAGGATGGCATTGAAAGTGTAGACTGCTCTGGGTAGCATGGACATTTTAACTATGTTAATTCTTCCGATCCATGAGCATGGAATATTTTTCCATCTTTTTGTGTCTTCTTCAATGTCTTTCATCTCTGTTTTGACCAAGACAAAAGAAGCAGAGTCTAGAGAAATGTGTCTAAAGCAGAGCTACAGTATTTGTTTTGCAATGGCCTAAAGGGCTGCCAAGATGACCATCCTTTGTTCAGATTGGTTGTGTTAGTGCAGAGTCAAGCCCTGGCATTCCATGAGGTGTGAGAGAACTACTTCTTTGACACTAAGGTTTATTCTCCACTTTCCCTCAATAGAGCTGGATATATATCATTTTGTAGGCAAGCCACAGTTGGCCGAAGAACAAACACTGATTTAATATTCCCTTTCTTTTCCCCTTTCATATGGAAAGATCCATGTAAGCTCTTAAAAAAAAAGGTTTCTCTGTCATCCAGGCAGGATATGAACTCTGTTATTGCTCCTACAGGTCACTAGATGAACATCTACCAAGGCTTCAGGAATGCAGTTCAGGTAGGACACCCAGAATCCCTGTAGTGGCATCTGTTTATTTCCATAGCCATTCTCTTTTTCCACTTCCTGATATCTCTTTCCCAAGGAGCAGGTTGGAGAGGTAAGATAGCATGTAAGTACTATTTTCTCTTCCACAACATTTGACAGGCCCAGAGACCCCAGGTGTGGAGGCTTTCGGATGGACGGTCCCATCATACAGATATAGTGGGTAGTGTGGTAGAGTTTGCCTTGCACTAGTTCTTAGGGGCCAATTGTGTTCATCTCGTTCTAACTCCACGCTTAGTGACACCATGCTGTTAGCTTGTAATTGACCATGGTGGGAGTATTTTCACCATGGAAATTGGCAAACACTATAAATCAGGGCCTTTTCCCCCACTGAGCCAGTTGTTAAACATTTACCAGCACATCCTGGGCAGGATAAACTGTCCTCGTGTCAGATACAGCTCTTTTGTATGCTCAAGTGAGGTGGGACCCTTTCAGCTCTTGGCAAATGTTGAGAGACTTTAACCAGCAGAAGAGCTTCAGTAGACTAGGACTACATTATTTTGGTTTGATTTTTCACTTTAGGCCTATTTGCTGTGGTAATCCTAACAGCATATGCCCAAGGGGCACTGGATTACCCAGCCTCCTCACCGCAGCTGATCAGAGAGGAATTTGAGGCCCAAGATGCTGGACACTGCTGTAAAGAGCAAATCCAAAGGAAACTGAATACAATGAAGGGAGCAGTAACAAGCCTGCTTTCAAGTTTCTGACCATCATTTTGGGGGGTGAGATAGATTCTATTATCAAAGAAAGAAGGGGATTGTACATAAAGCCAGGAACCAATTTGAACTTTAATGTCTAAAACAGAGAGAATTGGGTTAAATCCAATTTATAGAACCAATGAAACGGATGGAAGTTGAAACAATACAGGCACAGAACAAACAGGCTTTAGGCCACGTGTAAATCTAGGCAAATACAAAACACATGGCATAGTCAGAGCACAGGCATTGCTCTCTGCCTCTCCCTCCACCATACCACTCCCCTTAAATTTGGTCAGTCACATCTTGATACAACTGGAACAAGAGACAGGAATCTATTGATACTCGGCCTGTGTTAGTTTCCAAAGGGGAAGACAAAGCTCCAGCTTGCCTTTCAAAAATAAGATCAACATCCAGGTCTATCCCAGGCACTCCCATAAAATCATCAAGTCTCAGTGTTAAAAGAATATTGTCTACTGTAGTCCTCTGCTCTAACAACTTTGGAAACTGAGGCCCAGAAAGTGAATTCCCTAAAATCTCAAAGCTGGTTAGCAGCATATCTGGGCCAAAAGCTCAGGACTAATATGTTACGATGAAGCACAAGTCAAGTGTTTTTTAAGGATTTCTTCTTGTAAATATTGCTGTAAAGATGGGGTATGTTCTTGTTAAGTTAGGAAGACCATGATCTGTTTTTTGCTCCTAGCTTTCCTATTGTAGCCCAAAGTCTACAGCTCTTCTTACATATCACAGAAGTATTTACAAATTTAACTCACATGCAGTCCAGAAATCATGGCTTTTAAAAGTTATTGATAGCAAATGCTTGACACAAGAGTGTCTGTGAGCCATGTGAAAGTCTATCATGTGTAAGGGGAAAAGCATGGCTGGGGTGGTTTGCTGTATTCTTCTATGAACAAACTTCTACCTCCTGGTGGTACTTTTCCTGTCCTCAGAAACAATACTTGTTCAAAATGAATGAGTACTTGGGATAGAATTTATGTCTGGATTGCAAAATTCTATTACTGGGGACTTCTTCTTTCTCTTCTACCATTTCCCAGTTGCCAAGGTAGTCTCAATGACTACCTTGAGGTAGCAAATCCCCTTGAACAGAATACCAGCATATCTGCAGAAAGTTCTTCTAAAGACATTTAGGTTCACTCAAACCCTTTTGACTCACACAACTTCTTTGTTTTTTTCTTGAAGTGTTATTGATATCCAATATTATATTAGTTTCAGGTGTACAACACGGTGATTCAATATTGATATACATTATGGAATGATCACCATAATAAGTCTAGTTACCATCCATCACCATACAAAGTTAGTACAATATTACTGTCTATATTCTCTTTATACCAACTCAACATGATGACCTATTTTGGCCAGTTAGCTGGCCATTGCTATTCTTGAGATTCTTTGAATCTTTTTTTTTTATAAAAAATTTTTATTATATTATGTTAGTCACCATACAGTACATCCCTAGTTTTTGATGTAAAGTTCCATGATTCATTACTTGCGTATAACACCCAGTGCACCATGCAATACATGCCCTCCTTAATACCCATCACCAGCCTATCCCATTCCCCCACTCCCATCACCTCTGAAGCCCTCAGTTTGTTTCCCAGAGTAAGTCAAGCAGAGAAAGACAATTATCATATGGTTTCACTCATTGATGGAACATAAGAAGTAGGAAGATCAGTAGGAGAAGAAAGGGAAGAAAAAAGGGGTGGGGGTAAACAGAAGGGGGAATGAACCAAGAGAGATTCTTTGAATCTTGAGGATTTTCCTGAGTTTCAACATCACAGGGTCTATATATATATATATATATATATATATATATATATA
>NW_024423319.1:39074208-39109411 GCF_017311325.1 Ursus maritimus | reverse complement strand
TATATATATATATATATATATATATATATATATATATATATACACATACATATATATATATATGTATATATATATATGTATATATCACTTTGCAATTCTACTCCTGTGAAGGAAATAAAGGGCAATAGATGACTGTGTGCTGACAAACTATGGATGGCCTGCAGCCTCAGGAATCATACTCTTCCCATGAGGCTCAGAGCAAAGGAAGGCTCTGTTGGAGGAGAGAGAACTAACATCTGTCGAAGGCTGTCCATGTAACAGGGAAATTAATTTGGAGTTTTCCTAAAAATTCCATGTAGTACAGGAAAACTGAGGCTAATAATTAGGTCAAGTTACTCGGGTAATAAGTAGCAGAACCAGAATGAGACTCCAGGTCGGTTGGACTTCAAAGTTCATGATCTTTCCATAAGATCAGTCTACCTCCACTAAAGGGCAAGAGGAACATCTGATCTAAGTTTGACTCAACTCTTCTCATACTTCCTTCTTGAAGAAGGGGATCTCTCCCACTGTGGTTATAGGTTCATCTGCTCAAGTCTGAGTTGGCAGCTGCCAGCACAAAAAGGGCATCAAAGGAAATGAGAAGTAGAAGGAGCAAAATTCCAGGTGCAGAACCCAGACTGAACTCTTTGGCCTTGTTTTGGAGCATTCCCACCTGCTGACCCTTTACCCAGGCCAGATGAGTAACTCCTCATGGATCTGGCTGTCCTCACTGTACCTCCCCAATATAAACACCATTTGCCTCAAGAAAAAAAGTTCTAATTATTCAGACAACAGGGTAGCAGTCAGGTCTTGTGCAAATTCTTGCTAACACTGGTGGAAATTCGGGACATAAGGAGAAGACCATTTCACCTGCTTCTGAGTTTCTTCACCGAAAGCACCAAACCTTAGCATTCACTCATGCCACCTACAAATAATTAGCTATGACTATGTGCCAATTATTGTGTTAGACACTGAGGATATGAAGACAAATGGCACACTCCCTTCCCTCAAGTTGCTCCTAGCTCTTAGTAAACTACAAGCTCTGAGAGGTAGTCTCATTTGATGGCTAATAGCATGAGTCCTAGAATCAACTGCCATGCTTAAGTCCTAACTCTACCACTTACTATCTGTGTAACCTTGGGCAGGTAACTTGACTTTTCTGTTCCGCAGTTTCCTCATCTTTTAAATAAGGTTGGGAAGATGAGTTAGCCCATGTCAGGCACTTAGAGCAATGCCAAGCAATTGTAAATCCTCAATAAATATTTATTATCATTACTGCTACAAGCCAAAGTGATTTCTTCCAAAGCTTGCCCTATAAAAATGAGTTGCCTCATTCAGTGAATAAGGTAACTTTAGCTTTTTTAGAAAATCACTTTCATTATGTGGATAGAAATGGAAGCTGAGGTGGGGGTGAGGGGTGATGATCTTCAAATGAAGGGAGAATGAATCTCCTTATCCAGCTTATTTTGAGGATGTGTGCCAATTAGAAGCAGGTAGTACTACTGACATTTTATAAACAATTATTTACCCTAACAGCCTCAGATACGTGGAGAATTTCCTTAAAACACACACACACACACACACAGCTTGTTCTGGCCACTTCCTTTCTGTGGGCCTTGATTTCCTCATCTGTGGGTTCAAAGGGTTGCATTGAGTTGATTACTGAAGGCCCTTCAGGCTCCAACACTCCTTCCTTCTGTTCCTAGTGCTCAACTGTTATTCCCAGAGAAAGAAAATGTATATAAAATCTTAAAAGATTTGTTGGAAAAATTCCTGTTGTGATAAGGGTTTTGACTAGGGAAGAGAATCCTGATTTGGTCAACCATTGATCATTGATCAAAACACATGCTTTTATTATAATTATATGCCAAAATCATATACAGTAATGTAAAGATTTGAAGAGACCTTAAATTAGAACATCTAATCCAGGGTTTCTCAACCTTGACATTATTGACATTTTAGACCAGATTATTCTTTGCTTGGAGGGGGAGGCTGTCCTGTGTGTTGTAAGATGTTGAGCAGCATCCCTGGCCTCTGCCCACTAGATGCCAGTAGCAATCCCCCCCCATATACACACAATTGTGACAACCAAAAATGTCTCCAGACATAGCAAATGTCCCCTGGGGAGAGGATTGACAGATTTAGCTAATGTATTTTAACTGGCCACACTACCTGCAAAGGGGGGCAACTCACCCTCAACTGAGAACCATCAAAATTCTAACCCCTTGTTACTTCAAAGTTCAGCTTGGGTACTACCTTGGAACTCGCCAGAAAAGCAGGATCTCAGGCCTTAACCTAGACCTACTGAATAAGAAAAGGCAGGCATTTAACAATTCCCCAGGTGATTTATATGCATATTAAAGTTTGAGAAACCTTGACTTAGTCTTAACCTTGTATATATAAAACCCAAGATTTATATATCTATAGATAGATAGATGATAGATAGATGATAGATAGATGATAGATAGATGATAGATAGATAGATAGATAGATAGATAGATAGATAGATGATAGATATCAGACTTACTGATGATGCTTTAAAAAAGTATAGATGTCCACCATGATGTATTCTAATTTGGTAGTTCTGAGGTAAGACCCCAGAATCCGTATATCTAATTCTCACTGCTACTTCTGCCCAGTGAGCCTAAAATGCATCAGGGTTTATAAAACATTGATCTATTTGGTCCAACCCTTTCACTTCACAAATGAAGCTGAAGTCCAAATGTGAAAAGTGACTTACACGGGTCACAAAGATTCAGTTGAAGAAGCATGGTTAAGCTCCAGAATTAGACCCCAGGCCCACTGACTTCTCATCTAGTATTTCTCTTGCTTTCCACTGCTCCTTACACTGTCATTAAAGTTGCCTGCCAAAAGTTGTCTCCTCCTAAGAGAAGATAAAGAAAACAGGTGTTGCAAAATCAGACTCTCACACCTCCAAAAACTTTAAGAGTTACTGGCTTTGAGGACAGATAGTACCCTGGTAGGAATGCTGATTCTGAATGTTGCGATTGAAAACAGACTGACCTAAGGGAAATCTATATCTCAATTCAGTTCAGCAGAGAATATTGCAGATAAAAGAGCACAAGGCATTCAAGTGCATTTTGAAATGAAATGAAATGAGGAGCAAGCAGTGAACATCTTAAACAGTATGGCAATGAATCTGCATTCTACTTTAGGTTAGTTACAGCACTGAAGATACACACACCTGGCCAGTGCCACCAGCAGGGCACCATCTCTGAGTAGGCATCCCAAGATGCAGAAGCATACCTTCTGGGTAGGATACGTGAGCTCAGTGCAAGGTATGCTGGGAGCCAACAGTCACCTTAAAAGAGTTTAGGAAACACCTCACTTCACAGATTGGATTAGAATACTCTAGGATGAAGCAGTCTTTAGCTGCAGTTTGGGGCTTCCAGAAGCCACTGAAATTTGTGTGTGGGGGGGAAATCCAAAGACTACTTTTTGAGGTTTTTTTGTTTTGTTTTGAAGATTTTATTTATTTATTTATTTATTTATTTATTTATTTATTTATTATCAGAGAGAGAGAGCACAAGCAGGGAGAGCTGAGCTGCAGGCAGAGGGAGAAGCAGGCTCCCCACTGAGCAAGGAGCCTGATGCGGGACTCGACCCCAAGACTCTAAGATCATGACCTGAGCTGAAGGTAGATGCTTAACCAACTGAGCCATCCAGGCATCCCCCAAACACTGTTCTGACCCAAGGCCAGGACTGGAGAATTTACCACCTCCAGAAATCAGCTTGAATTCCAATATCTTCATATTCCAGAAAAAATGCAACATCCACCACTTAGAAGAAGAAATCTGGAAATGGCAAGCATGAAGCAATCTTTGCAGGCTGTCCACCCCACCACAACCCATATAGCCCAGGGCAAAAGCAGATGGAAAAATTAATGTGTTCATTTGACAACTGCCCCCCCCCAAAGGCTAGACTCTATAATTCATTTTTTTCCTAAACCCCTAAGTTATTCATTAACAAGTGTTAAGAGTGCCCAAGGGACACTGCTGGATCACATTTACCTTTATAGTTAAAATGATTTGTTAAGGGTTTATGAGCAATTTCTTAAACGCCAGTTGATTACCGGATTGTCTTAGAAAAAGGAAAAAAGCACTTCCAACAGCTTATGATTGCTGATTTTCCCACCTGGAATTAACCAAGAAGTAGTGAAGTAGGCAGGTAGAGTGTCTACTATGTGCCCTGTGCTGTGGTGGACATGACACAAAATATAGGATAAAGAAGATAGGATATTTTCCTCATTCTCAAAGAACTTATAAATTCCATACACATGAAACAAGGACAATTACAAATTAAGGTGCATGCATTCAGAGTTGAGAAAAAGAATAGTTACCAGAGAAGAAAGCCTTCATGGAAGAGGTGGAACTGTCTAGGACAGGGTGCCTTTGTGCCTTCCCAAATCACAAACCATTTCTAAGGCAGGGAGTGAGGTATATGAGATCATTGCTTCAAGATATGAGGTCCAATCATCTATTTGGGATATACATAGCTTTTTTCAGATTTTATGACATTCATCCATTTAACAAATATTTATTGACCCCTGCTATGTGCCGGGCATTTTTCTAGGAGCTAGAGATAGACCAGTAAACAAGGCAGGGAAGTCCCTGCCCTCACGGAGAGTCCATCTTAATTGGGATAAGAGACAAGAAGCACATATTGAAATAATTATAAAGCAGGATGAGAGGATAGAGAGTGACAGAGGGTGTGATTTTATACAGGGAGAGTCAGCCAACGACTCTGAGGAGGTGACATCTGAGTTGAGACCTTAGTAGAATGAGAGAGAAGCCAGGTGGATCAGATACCTGGAAAGGACTTGTTTCCTTGGTCAATCTTGCCTTGTCTGAGCATTAGCAAGACTTTGTAACATCTTGCTCCCAAACTACACCTGTTGCATTCGAGATGGCGGGTTCCATCTTCTCCTCTAATCCAGTGTACCTACTTTTGAGATAAAAAAAAAATGTTCCATCACTCCTTCGAGCTGATGGATTCTAGTTACCAGCAAGCATACTGGAAATATTGATGGGAGTTGGGTGATCATTTTAACTGTCAATGCTAGAAGATGCAAATGGTTTAGTTTAGTTTTGACCCAGGCAGTTTAAAAACCACTAGATTCTCTATTTCTGACAATCATTAAAAAATCTGAACTAAAACTATTTTAGACACTACTATTAATCAACTATATTATTAGTCTGACAATTCCTTTTATGAAAAAACTGGAAAATGTTTCCTAAACTTAAACTCAAAAAAAGCCTTCTAACTTCTGTTTTGATCTTGATAGTTTATTTTTAAGAGCACATTATATCTACTTTATTCTGTAAGTCTCTTGAAGGCTTCAGACCAAAAGCAATAAAATTCTGAACTGACCTAAATGCCTTCCCCTCCACCTCTCCAATTCCTTTCCATGCCAAGTTCTCATAACTCCATGAAGCCTGTTCATCCAGCTTCGTGTAAGGTTTGTCTCCTCAACAGATTATTCCAGGATAGTGACTACATCTTAGACTTTGTTTTACCCCTCTATTGTATCTAGCACTGTACTTTGCCCCCAAGCACTGTATAAATACTTGTTTTTTGATCAACTAAATGTAGGCACTTATTGAAGTAAGCCTGGAGAGAAGTCACAGTGCTATAGAAACTGTCTTTCCAAGTTCTTTGTTGGCAAATTCAGTTACTGATGTGCTTTCTGATAATTAGAATCCTAGGGACGAGGGGAATGACCGACCTCGTCAACAAGTGTGGCTTCCTAATAGACACTGAGTCATTGTATGGTAATCTGTCTGCCCAGGAAACCAAGTCATTTCTTACATACACAGGTCACTGAAGAGACCCTTCACTTTCCTGCTGGGAAATGCAGTCACTTGTCTGGAAAATAGAATGATCATTCCAATATCTTATCATTAACACAAGATTCAGTGTATACCTGGTTTCTTGGAGCACTGCCTAGGATGAGTTGAGCATTTCAAATAAACTGTTAATCATGAATGGAGAAAAACTTTCACTTAGATTAGGGCTGATGGAAGAGGCTATAGAGTGGAAGGGACAGATGTTTTGAAAGAACAGATTTGGTAACTTATATGCAATGGAGCTAAGGCAGTGTTAACATTTCTAATATGGGGTTTGGAAGAATAATGACTTCTTTCCTTACCTTAAGCATTGCCATAGGTGGTCAGCCCTAAAGCAAAAAGGCCAGCAGAGCCTGTATCTCTTCTCAAGTTACTACCATTGCCTCCAGTGTTGGCCTCCAGGAGGGCTGCATTTAATGACTCCTTTTCCTTCCATTTATTTGTTTGAAAGTTAAGCTTGTTTAGTTATCATTGATTTGTTGTGGGCTGTCAGGGGTGATTTATCAATAGTTTGTTCATAGTGACCTTTAAAATACAGCTATGTTATTGCAGCCATGTCATTTTCACAGTATCAGAGAAATGATTTAGTTGACATATTCATGATCTTTTACAACTTACTAAATGTATGGAGTGCTGAGCTTTTTCTCTTTGATTTTGTTTCATTAAAACTTGATAACATATTAGGTAGATATTATCACTTAGTCTTGAAAGTTAATTTGAACTTTTTAGTTACTCAAAGTATCTTTAACCACATTTCTCTAACAGGACTACAATGAATTAAATGAGCGAGACTATTGGAACATTTGGCAAGGTGATATTTGCAAGAAGGTTTTAATCTTTCAGGCTGATCTGCTTTGTTTTCAAGGGCAACTGCTCCTTGAATGTGCAATCCAATTTAGTAATGTGATTTCCTTTTCTGATTTTTGCTTTTCGTAACCATGCTAACATTTGTTTTCTTAAGAGCTATGGTGTTTTTCTTCTGGGCAGGAAGTGTTTTCTTGAAGTGTATCTTGACAAACAAGTTGATGAAGGGCCAGTGGGGTTCAACTAGTAGACCAGAAGAATACTACAGGTTTGTGGTGCCTGACAGCAGGTGATCTTCATCCTGAGTGGATTCAAATGAGAATTTTCCCAAGAGATTTCTGACATGGTTATAGATATATAGAATCATTTGGGGAGAGTGTAAATAAATTGGTACAGCTTTTACAGAGACTAAGCTGGCAACAATGTGATATTTTCCATCTATCATATTGGCAAAATTTTTGAAGATTGATAAAAGCCAGTGGTGGGAAATGTGTGGAGTAATGGGTACTCTCATACTCCATCGACAAAAGTATATATTACCTTTCAGAGAGTAATTTGGAAATATGAATAAAAATTGTAAATGCATGTACTATTTGATCCAGCAACTCCTTTTCTGACACTTAGACTAAAGAAATACTTGTCCACTTTGGCAAAGATATATACACAACTATATTCATTGTGAAATATGAAGAGAGAACACAGTGAGAAATGAGGCAAAGAGATAGAAGGGAGGTATCAGCAGGAATTATTTATTATGTGAGCTTGGCTCTCTGCAGAACGTTTGGTATACATCTCTTTTCCCCATTAAATGCCAGAAATACCCTTCAGTTATTATAATAATCAAAACATTCTGGGGCGCCTGGGTAGCGCAGTCGTTAAGCGTCTGCCTTCGGCTCAGGGCGTGATCCCGGCGTTTCGGGATCAAGTCCCACATCAGGCTCCTCCGCTATGAGCCTGCTTCTTCCTTTCCCACTCCCCTGCTGTGTTCCCTCTTTCACTGGCTGTCTCTCTGTCACATAAATAATAAATAAAATCTTTAAAAATAATAATAATAATCAAAACATTCTACCACACATAAACCTTCCTAAACACTCCTAAAGGAGTACTCCCCTTACTTGGTTGAGAACCACTGGGGCTTTATCAAGAATAACCATTTAGACAAGAAGTAAAAAGTGTTGGTGAGGATGTGGAGAAAAAGGAACACTTGTGCACTGTTGGTGAGAACACAAATTGGTACAACCAGTGTGGAAAACAGTATGGGATTTCCTCAGAAAATTAAAAATAGAAATACCTTATGATCCAGTAACTTCACTAATGGATATTTACACAAAGAAAGCTAAAACACTAATTTGAAAAGATATATATATCTCTATGTTTATTGCAGCATTATTTACAATAGCCAAGATATGGAAGCAACCTACATGCCCATTGATAGATGAATGGATAAAGAAGATGTGGTATAATATATACAATGGAATATTGTGAAGTCATAAAAAGGATGAGATCTTGCCATTTGCAACAACATGGGTAGACCTAGAGGGCATTATGCTAAATGAAATCAGTCAGACTGAAAAAGACAAATACCATATGATTTCACTTACATGTGAAACCTGAAAAAACAAATGAATAAACAAACAAGGAAAAAGCAGAATCAGACCTATTAATACAGAGAACAAACGAAGGGATGCCAGAGGGAAGGGAGGTGGGGAGATGGGCAAAATGAGTGAAGAAGAGTGGAAGATACAGACTTGCAGTTACAGAATGAATGAGTCATGGGAATAACAGATACAGCATAAGGAATGTTGTCAATGATATTGTAATAGCATTGGAGGATGACAGATGGTAGCTACACTTGTGGTGAGCATATCATAATGTATAGAGAAGTTGAATCACTATGTTTTACACCTGAAATTAATGTAACATTAGATGTCAACTATATTCAAAGAAAAAAACTTTAAGGGGCACCTGGATGGTTTAGTCAATTAAGTGTCAGACTCTTGATTTCAGCTCAGGTCATAATCTCAGGGTCCTGAGATGGAGACCCACATTGGCTTCTCACTCAACAGTGTGTCTGCTGGAGATTCTCCCTCTCTCTCTGCCCCTCCCCCCTCAAATAGATAAATAAATCTTTTTTTAAAATTTAAGGAGGACTTCTTATGCTCTGCTAATGAGTTTGGACTTGCTCCTGTAGGGCCTGAGCTTCTCAAATTATAGTAGGAGATGGTGTGCAAAAAGATACTTGAATTCCTAAGATAAACATAGCTAATCTTCTTGAAGCATCAACTTTATCTAAATACTTTTTTTAAATTGAGGGAAATATGGTAATATATAATTTTATATTAAACACAGATATAATATGCAATAGAATGCTAGATGATTATGAATTATTATGACAAAAGAAGAGAAAGTTACTACTTGCACTGAGCTGATTCTAACTATTCTCCAAACTTCTGGGGATTTTTCAGGTGGAAAGTTAGAGAAGCAATGGAAATTATGAGTCAATGAGTGTTGGAAACAAGGGGAAATTATGATCAGATTTTCATTTTAGAAAGATCACTTTCTCTGAAATTGGAGAATATATTGGAAGAAGATGACACATGCAGCCAGACCAGTTGGGAGTAATAATGAAAGTTATCTTGGAGAGGAGGGCTTGAGATGAAAGATATTTAGAAAGTATACTTCATATGGCTTAATGAATGAGTGGTTATGAAAAATGAAAGAAATCAAGTTATTGAGAGTGCTGACCATGATTCTACTTTGGGCAGCTAGTTAATAATAAGATAGAGAAGTTAAAAGATTAGCAGAATTGGGGAAGAAAAGGCAAAAGTTAATTGAAATCTTCGAACATACTGATTTTGAGTTGGCTATAGATTTCCAATGGATATGTAGAGTAAATAATAGTAAACATGTAGTTCCAACTCGTGGAATAAATCTAGTCTGGTAATCTAGCTTTTGAAATTGTAATTATATTGGCGGTCATTAAAGCCATGAGCATGAATAAGCTAACCCAAGGAAAGTGAGTGGAATGACAAGAAGAGTTCTGAGAACAGAACCGTGGGAAAAAACGATTTTCAAAGATTTGGTTGAGGAGGAGGAACCTGCAAAGGAGACTGAGAAAGAGTAATTCTAAAGGTAGTGGAAGAAAATCAGGAAAGAATAGTGCCATGGAAGTCAAGAAAGCAAAGGAGGGGAAGGAAAGGAAGGGAAGTTTTAGGTAGATGGGAGTGACCAATAGTATCAAGTGACACAGAAAATAATGTTAGGTAGTGATGAAATACATAAATTGAATTTGACAGTTAAGAGAGGTCATTAAAGTAGTTTCAGCCAGATTGCAACAGGTTGTAATGGGTTGAAAGTTCCCACTGCAGTGAGATAATAAAATGCATAGTAAGATAGCTGGAGATGTTTTTGAGGGTTTCTTGTTTGTTCCTTTGTTTATTGTTGTTAGAATAAAGCTTGACTGTCTTCAAATACTGAAGGCAAGGAACTAGAAGATGGAAGGATTGGAGGTAATTTGAGCAAGAGGAAAATTAGTGAAGATCTCAGAGCATATGTGAAATGATATCCAGAAGGGTAGAAGGGAAGAAGACAAGGATGGACCTAGATGTAGGGATGTTTGTCACTATGTCAAGGCAGAATGTTTGGTGTGCTCCCTGTCCCAAATGCTCTCTATCATCTTGGTGATAGAGGAAGCAAAGCAACCTGTTGTAAGGGTAAAGGGTAGGTGGAGTAGAGAAGAAGTCTGAGAAGAGAGGTTAAAATTTGGAATAGGCATTAAATGGATGGGAAATGTTACTGATTGAGAAAATATGGATGGATTTCTGGTAGTGTTGTGGTTCTAGCTGCCAAAGACCAAGCTTTTATAGAAACCCCAGTGTGGTTGTGTGATAATTTCTTTCTAGACTAAGCAACCTGGACAGAGAAGGAGAGGTATGATGGCCTGAAATAGAACTTCGTTCAATGAATAAAATTTGGTGACTGCTGGGGAGCAATGAAGTCTCATAACCAACCTATTATCTGACCATTAAAAATGATACAATTCGCTCTCTGTTCCTTTGTGCTCAGCAAATAGCTGCACCATTTTTGACAGTGCCAACCACATTCCAGAGACATGATAGTAAAGGCTGGAACAAACAAAACTGGCTGTATTTGATGCCTGGCCTGCAGGCTGCTTCCATCTGTGACAAAATAGGTATTGGTACTATTTATGACTACCTCAGCTGCATCATCTGCACATGTGATTCCACCCATGAAAAAATTCAGCAGCACTGTCAAGGCTGATATAGGGAAGCTTGTCAACAATAGGAAGCCCATCTCCATCTTCTAGGAGTTAGATATTGCCAACATCAAATGCGATGATGCTGGTGTTGAATATGTTGTGGAGTCCACTCATCTCTTCCCTCTCTTGGAGAAGACTGGAGCTCAGTTAGGGTTGGAGCCTCATCATCTATTCCCCTTTCTCAGATATCCTCATAAGAATATGCCTCATAAGAGGCATGATCACTACCTCAAGATTATCACCATTTCCTCCTGCACCATGAACTGCTTGGCACCTTGGTCAAGATTATTCATCCATGTCAACTTTGGGATCATGGAGAGACTTATGATCACAGTTCACACCATCACTTCCACTCTGAAAAATATGGATTGCTCTTCTAGAAAACTGTGGCATGTTGGTCATGGTGCTTCTCAGATCATCATCTCTGCAAACACTGACACTGCCAAGACTGTGGGCAAAATCATTCCCGAGCTGAATGGGAGTCCCACGGGCATAGTCTTCTGTGTTTTTACCCCCAACATGTCTGCCATGAATCTGACCTGCACTCTGAAAAAGAAGACAAATATGGTGACATCAAGAAGGTGTTAAATAAAAAAAGAAGGTGTTAAGTCAGGCATTGGAGGGCCCCTTGAAGGATATCCTGGCCTACACAGAGGACCAGGTTGTCTCCTGTGAGTTTAACAGTGACACCTATTCCTCTACCTTTGATGTCTGGGCCAGCATTGCTCTTAATGACCATGTTGTCAAGTTCATTCACTTACATGACAATAAATTTGACTATAGGAACCACATTATGGACTTCACGTTTCACATGGCTTGTAAGGAATAAGAGCCCTGAGCCAGTACTCCCAATAACAGCACAAAAGGAAGAAAGAGGTCCTCACTTCTGGGGAGTCCTGTCTCAAATCTATCCTTAGGACATTGAGAATTTTCATCCTCAACATGATTCCCATCCCATGTCCCCTAGAACAAGGATACCATCAACACAGTACCCAATACCCAGTAGGCAAAAAATAAGGTGGCTTGCTACGAGCAAAACTGTGAAGCATGCCAGCCAAAGAGTATGAGGACTTGCAAATAATAGCTTTAGTATAGACATCATTTGAACATGGAATAGAAATGGGCCTTAGTTCATGGTCTCTAGGCATTACTGTTTAGGCCCTGTGAAATATATTGAGACACTTTCCCCTTTCCTTCTTTGTATCATTCTATGATGTATTTTTTTCCTCTACTAACCTACTCATAAGGGTTAAAGCTGGCTGTACATGTCTCTTCAGCCGCTAGCACCCCTGTAGCTGTGACACCATCATAACTGCCACATTTTAACCCAGGAAACCATGAAATATGTCACAAAATACAAAACCAAGTTACTCTAACCCACTTAATAGAGGCAACTGGCCCATTCAGGCAGAGGGAGGATATTTCCCATGTGAGCTCTCTGTGTGATAGGGGAGGCTCTTTGTAAATATGTATACAGAGGCAGGGGCCTTTCTGTGGGCTCCAAGGGTGGTCTTGAGGTCTGGGAACCCTCAGGCCATATTTCTGTCCACGTTTTTATTTGTGCATCCATTAAGAAAAGATCTTAGTATGACCTAAGAATAGCTGTTCTTCAACCCCTCATGAGGCACAGGCCCTATGGGAGGTCAGTAGCCAAGCACAGAAATTCTTCCCCATTTAGGGGACCCCATGATTATAAATGGAAGCACGAAGAAATGTAGGTCCCATGTAAAGGTTTCGGAGTTAGTTATTCTGGTCATGTGTTCTGTGGGTCATGAAGAAGATCCTTAAGTCCTCAAATAACTCCCCATTGAATTATGCTACCAGGCTCTGTTCCTTTGGGTTAAGCATGTGTCTATCTGTCTGCATCTNCCTTACCCCCCCCCCCACTGGGGAAGCTACTCTAAAAACATACAGCTAGAACAAGAAGAAAGTAAGTGGGAGTGCTGGAAGCTTGAAAGAGAGCCAGAAAATGTAAATTTGGGCTGGTGAGGTCAAAACTACCAACTCTGGGAAGGGCTGGCTCAGAGCTTACTTGCTTGCTTGCTGTCTGTACTCAGTGTGAGAGCTTAGGCCAGGAATCACCTGTCAAACCCAAGAAAGCATAGAACCACAAGTGCCCTTTAACATAGTTAAAATGTCCATGCTACCCAGAGCAATCTACACTTTCAATGCTATCCCGATCAAAATACCAAGGACATTTTTCAAAGAACTGGAACAAATAGTCCTCAAATTTGTATGGAAACAGAAAAGGCCCCGAATCTCCAAGGAACTGTTGAAAAGGAAAAACAAAGCTGGGGGCATCACAATGCCGGATTTCGAGCTGTACTACAAAGCTGTGATCACAAAGACAGCATGGTACTGGCACAAAAACAGACACATAGACCAATGGAACAGAATAGAGAGCCCAGAAATGGACCCTCGGCTCTTTGGGCAACTAATATTTGATAAAGCAGGAAAAAACATCCAGTGGGAAAAAGACAGTCTCTTCAATAAATGGTGCTGGGAAAATTGGACAGCTACATGCAAAAGAATGAAACTTGACCACTATCTCACACCATACACAAAAATAAACTCCAAATGGATGAAAGACCTCGATGTGAGACAGGAATCCATCAAAATTCTAGAGGAGAACATAGGCAGCAACCTCTACGACATCGGCCAAAGCAACCTTTTTCATGACACATCCCCAAAGGCAAGAGAAACAAAAGATAAAATGAATTTATGGGACTTCATCAAGATTAAAAGTTTCTGCACAGCCAAGGAAACAGTCAGAAAAACTAAGAGGCAGCCCACGGAATGGGAGAATATATTTGCAAATGACACTACAGATAAAGGACTGGTATCCAAGATCTACAAAGAACTTCTCAAACTCAATACACGAGAAACAAATAAACAAATCAAAAAATGGGCAGAAGATATGAACAGACACTTTTCCAATGAAGACATACAAATGGCTAACAGACACATGAAAAAATGTTCAAAATCATTAGCCATCAAGGAAATTCAAATCAAAACCACACTGAGATACCACCTTACGCCAGTTAGAATGGCAAAAATAGACAAGGCAAGAAACAACAATTGTTGGAGAGGATGTGGAGAAAGGGGATCCCTCCTACATTGTTGGTGGGAATGCAAGTTGGTACAGCCACTCTGGAAAACAGTGTGGAGGTCCCTTAAAAAGTTAAAAATTGAGCTACCCTATGATCCAGCCATTGCACTACTGGGTATTTACCCCAAAGATACAGACGTAGTGAAGAGAAGGGCCATATGCACCCCAATGTTCATAGCAGCAATGTCCACAATAGCTAAATCGTGGAAGGAGCTGAGATGCCCTTCAACAGATGACTGGATTAAGAAGTTGTGGTCCATATATACAATGGAATATTACTCAGCTATCAGAAAGAACGAGTTCTCAACATTTGCTACAACATGGACAGCACTGGAGGAGATAATGCTAAGTGAAATAAGTCAAGCAGAGAAAGACAACTATCATATGATTTCTCTCATCTATGGAACATAAGAACTAGGATGATCAGTAGGGGAAGAAAGGGATAAAGAAAGGGGGGGTAATCAGAAGGGGGAATGAAACATGAGAGACTATGGACTATGAGAAACAAACTGAGGACTTCAGAGGGGAGGGGGGTGGGGGAATGGGATAGACCGGTGATGGGTAGTAAGGAGGGCACGTATTGCATGGTGCACTGGGTGTTATACACAACTAATGAATCATCGAGCCTTACATCGGAAACCGGGGATGTACTGTATGGTGACTAACATAATATAATAAAAAATCATTAAAAAAAAAAAAAAGAACCACAAGTGCCCTTATCCTTGTCTTTTTAGGATGCAGCTGTGTATTTGCTCAGCAGGAAGCAGCTTAGTACATAGAAAGAAGTAATTTGGGACTCCTTTTAGGGAAGAAGACAAGACCTGAGTAAGCCATGGGCTCATGCTGGCCTGAACTTCAAGTATCTCTGGGCTTTTTAGCACTGTGTAAGTAGGAAAGCTCCTGAAAGAGAAGTGAGGGAGGGGAGTGGAGATCATATGTTGTTAATTAGTAAAGAAGGAATGAGAAGAATGCCACACTTAAGCTTAAGTTCTCCTTGTAGGTTGATGACAAACCACATGTAAAGTTTAAGATGAGCATTTTCAAACTCATCCTTCTGCCCCACTGGAGCAGCTCCAGCTGTATGGTCAAGAAGCAGATGTGGCAAAAGAACAGGATGTTTCAGGCTTTGAGTTTCAAAGGGCCAAACAGAAGTGGAGATTTGGTCCTTTGGTCTTCCAAACACTGAAGATTGAAGGGTTTGTGGCTCTCTGGGGCTGTATGTCTCAGCCTGCGTAGAGGCCCTGTTTTTTCAGGTGTGACTATAGGAGAAAAAAAAAAGAGAAATCAGGTTGGGTAGTCCCTGTGAGGCAAGAATATGGGCTTTCTCAGGTACAATGGCAGAGATAAGAGGCCATTTCCGAATCTGCCAAGAATCATTGGGTATTTCACTGAAATTGCCATTCAGGACTCCCAGATGGAACAATCTGCAAGTCTCCAAACAGAAAGAAAGTGTCTTCCCTAGATAGAAAGCTGCTAGATACCTAGATCTCCTCTGGATAGAAAAAAGAAGGAAGACGCTTGACTGGGTATGCTTTTGCCTAGGGAGAATATAAGGAATTTTAATGACTTCCTGTGTAAAGTCTTGAGGGGCCTTGGGTAGCCAGTATAAACAGGAGGCATTTCAGTTGATTGGATTTATGTTTCTGAAATCAGGAAACAGGCCAACATGGGCCTCTGTTTAGCTCTGTTCCATGGGATTGGAAGTTGGAATGCAAGGAGATGCCACCTCAGATTTCATCCTGTAATCAGTAGCTACTCTGTCTTTTTGAATTTTATCTAGATAGATATACATATATAGATATATATACACATGTATATATTAGTTGCCTCTGTGGTGACATTGGGGATTGAAAGAAGGTCTGGCTTCCATGGATGGAATGATTAAGTCACAAAAGGATTTCCTTCAAGCCTGGGACAACATTTCTGTAAGGTACAGTGATTGGACAATATGATCTTGAACATCCGTTTCAGAAGATCTCTTACACAAGAAGCACAAACGGCATCCTGGAGCTTCCATTTTCCATTTGCTGACCAAATCTCTAGAATCTAGACCACTTTATCTTACACTCATTTCTACCTTGTCTTGTGCAAAGAACTTCACACTTAAAGTTAGCCCTAGATTCCAGCTTGGTCTTTGCTACCAACTAGCTATATAAACTAAACAGTTCAATAAATAAGAATAGCCACCATTGATTGTATGTTTACTTACTGTGTCAGACCTGTGCTAAGTGCCTTGCATAGATGATTACATTTCATCCTCACAACAACCCTGGAAGGTAGACTATTTTTATCCTCACTTGAGGAAGCTATTGTTCCTCAGTTGAGAAAATTCAAGTTCAGTAATTGACTCAAAGTCAAGGGCTAATCAGTGGCAAAGTCCAAATTGGAATTCAGAACTGTCTCCAAAAACTCATGGTCATAAACACTACAGTAAACTGCCTCCACCCCCATATACACTGTACTCTTTGTGTTCTGGGTCCTTGTAAAATAGAAGTAATACCTTGAATAATATCTAGTCTGCTTTCTTTGCAGGAATGTTTCAAGGTTAAATGAGAGGATAGCTATTTCATTCCATGAACATTTATTGAGTGTTATGGGTGAGGCATTGTTTTAGGGTTTGGGTATTCAAAAGTAAATAAAATGAGTTTCCTTCACTCTATGAGATTATCATCTGGATATGAAACTGCCTTGAAAAACAAAGTACTGTACTAGTGCCAATTTCCTATGATACTGTTTTATTGCATGTACAGTGAAGGGAAGCTAATAGCCATACGTACAGCATAAGCTAGAATAAAAATTTCACATGGCTTTCAGCTGCTCCCTACAAAACTTGGCAACCAGCTGTTGCCAATCCCCACTGAGAATGAAAGGAGAGGAAACAGGCAATAATTTGAAATGTGACCATAATGTAATGTGACTTCTGCTTTTTCACAAGCTTATCAGGACGTGCACATCCAAAGGAGTGGTGTCCCCTTCAGACTAGCACCTTGGGAGGCTAAATCCCTGTACATTTATTGCAATGATGTTGCCATTGCTCCCAATGTTTTTTGAAACTCCTCTTTAACAACTGAGTTCAGAGCCTGCAGCACATTCATTTGAATATACTCAGTGGTGATAAATCTTTGTCCTTTGGGGGTGGATTTGATTTTAGCAAACAGCAAAAAGTCACTCAGAGCCAACTCTAGAGAATAAGGTTGGTGATCAAGCTCAGTAATATAGTTTTTAGTTAAAAACGACCCACTCCCTCTCTTCTCCATTCCTTTCCCTGCCCACCTTCATTCTACCCGCCCCTCTCTCCATCTCTCCAGCCTTGCCTTCCATTCAAAGTGTGACTGTGAACCATTAAGACCACTTTTCTTGCATGGTTCATAACCTAGTGCAAACAGAGGTTAAATGACTACTGCCAAGATTATGAGATTAGGTAAGAGGCAAGCTAGCATTAGACCCTGTGTCTCCTGCAAATCACAGCATGAGAAACCAGCTAACAGAGAAACTTGATGACAAAGGGGCCTAATTAATGGAAATGGATATGCAAAGGACCATGGGTTCTTCATCCCTAAAGGTCTTTCCAAATCCTTCACAGATGACATAAGTATAGTGCTGCTCGATGGCAGCAAGAAGTCTCTGTGATTTGGTACTTCTCTCCAGACAAATCCAACTGGGGATCTGCCAAATCTCTGGAAACTGACTTTCTAAATAGGGTATAAGTCGAAGGAGGTAAGAACTCTCTACTTCTTATCCACTTTGGAAACAAAACAACAGCAAGACTGCAGGAAAGCCAGGGCTGTCCCTGAGCAACATTGTGAAGGCAGAAAAATATGCATCCTTGGCAACCACTTTTCCAAATCTGTACCCCTCCCCCATCACCTCCTTCTCCCTATTTCTCTGTTCTCCAGTAAGGGAGAAGTGTGTCTGCTTTGTGCATTCATGCTAAGGGGTTACACAGATCATCTGCATTTTAGAAGAGAGCATCAGGGCTGTGATTTTCCCAAAGAGAAAGAGATCAGACCAGCAGAGACTTCTGATGCGTCAATGAGGCAGACACTTTTAGGCAAGGCAAGGGTATGTCAAATCACCCCAGAGAGACAATATCCACCACTCTTATGCATGAACTTATGCCTGGAGTGAGCTCTATTACAGGCTGCTTTCCCTCAAGTGCTGGGCACTCTTTGAAGAGCTGGACTTTGAATTATAGAATTTCAGAGCTGCCAAAGCCCCTAGAGAGGAGGCCGTTCCCTCATTTTGAAAATTGGGGCCTAGGAAGGAGCAGGGTGAGGAGTGGCCTGCTCCAAGATCACACAAGGAATTGCATGGCCCCGTGTGGGGCTAGAGCTCAGGTCCCTGGCTTCCCACTACACGAGAGCACACTGCAGTGAGCACCTGACCTTTCTCAGGCATCTTCTGGCCAGCAGTTGTTTGCAGAAAGCCCAGCGCCTCATTCAGGGTACCCCCAAGGCTCTTTGAAGTGGGCCATGGTTCTCAGCTAGTTACTCTGTCTATTGATAGAAGAAACTCTTGTGTTTCCCCACAAAAGAAGGGAGTGAGAGAAACATCAAAATCCTGTGCCCTTTCCAGAGACCCAACATCTTCTCTCTTTTGAGGACAAGCAATCCCACTGGGAACTCAGGAACATTGCTTTTGAGCCCAGGCAGCCAGCATCCCTTCCACAGCAACTCAAGTTCGTATTTGCTGTTGAATCCCCAAGATGAACTATTGGAGAAAGTATTCCACCAATTATGTTTCCGTGGGGCCCAGAGCACATGGTCTTGATTAGAATGAGCAAGAGCAAAGCAGATTTCCCCCTGTGAATGTCTGAAAGCAACTTGAAATTCGGCCAATATTGTTTTAGCAGCCAAAGCCTGGTTTCCAGCTGCTGCTTGGTAAAATTTCCAAGCTCAAGGAGATAATACCTGGTGGGGTAGGTGGAGGTGCAGAAGGCCAAACTGGGGAGGAAGAGAACCACAGGAGAACTGTAGTTAGAAGTGTTATGTTATGGCTTCGCCCAGCCCCTCCGTCCCAACTCCAAACCCCAACACACCCAGGCAGAGCTGATTGCCAACCCATCACAGTATGGGGCTGCATGGTGAGACTCATTGGATACTAGGTCAATTCCTACCTCCTGTACAAAATCTTGCCAGACTATTCTATCTCACCAGGAAGCCTCCATGGCCTCTCAGCTCTTACAGTAAGAATGCAGTTGCTCACAATTGAGTACATCTCTCCACCATTATACCCAGTTTTTCAGTAGCCAGTGGGTGTGTTAACCTTTTCCTCCTAGTTATACTGTGTGGTTCTTGAGATCAGAACCTGTTTTCTCCTCCTTTGCGTAACCCATAGTGCCTCGTTCAGTTAAGGCCTCATAGGTGATTGACCACAGAGGAGTCTGGAAAGGGCACAGAAGTGCAAATGGCCCTTCAGGTTTTGCTGGCCTTTTCCACCCAGGTTTCCACTCTGACATGCACTATTCTGGGCAGGCAGAACACAAGGAAAGGTCAGCCCCTGAAGAGGCCACTGGAAAGAAGGTAAGTTGAGGATAGGTGAGTACTTTAGCAGGATGTGGCAGCGAGAGCAGGCAAGTTGGGCACAGGGCAGGGAGAAGGACATTAAGAGGAAGAACCAACCTCTCCCCCCCCCCAACATTTTTATCTAGAGATTACCTTGCCTGGAGGAAGATCTGTGAGAGAGGAGGAGAGTTACGAAGAATCTAACTCCTTCAATGCAGATGTGAGCACTAGAGCTCTTATTTGGGTACATATGGGAAGACAAGCTTTGCTGCTGTAGCTGTTTATGTGTGTGTGAAGGGGGTGTGCTAGGGAGAGGAAGTTAGAAAAGCCAAGAACCTCATGAATGTGTGTGTGTATGTGTGTGCACATGTGCACGTGCATGTGTGTGTCTATATATTTGCACTTTCTTGTATTTTTAACACTGTGTCCCAGCTTGGATGCTACTCAACAAACTAATATGCCTTTGTCACATCTTCTCTGAAATGTCACTAACAGGTCCCAGTCCACACAGCTCCCAGCACCAATAAGATGGCAGAAGAATAATATGTTGACTGCCACATGCTAAGTGGAAACACATGACCTATCAATCAAACAAGAATCAGTTTTTCCTCTAGGATGCAGAGCATTAGTAGAAAGGGAGCCCCAAGCTAGATGCAGAGAACTGAAAATAACACCTCTACAGACAAGCTGGAGAAATAAGTTGGTTTCTGGTTTGGCTTTTCTTTAGTTGTGCCAGGAATCTCTAATGTACCCAGGAAATTAAGAAGTGCTCTGACTCTTGAGGATTCCTGCAGGACTTCCCAGAAATAATAAGAGCAAAATGGTTCTGAATGTTTTCTGGGCAAGTGTCACACACTTCAGCAGGATTTCTTTGCTGGCTCTTATTAGCCTGGCCTGTTAAGGCCAGCAACCTATGTCATTCCCTCAGGATGGGGTTCTGAGCTGTCCAAACTGCAACCAGATTCTCTATCAAGCAGAGAGGGTGACCTGAACTTGAAGGTTTACCTCCTTTGTATACCCCATAGCGCCTCACACAGGACAGCCCACTCATCACAACTTACATCACCACCTGCAAACCAAGAAGTAATGAGCTTGTGGCAACACAAGGAATAGAAGTTAGACAAAAGCGAACATTTACAAACATTAATTAGGGGAATTTCTAAAAAATTCTTTGAAATAAGTGTGCTGTGGCATCTGCCTGGAGTGACTTAAATGTGACTGTTTCTCAAAGTCCCTTCTTGCCCTAGGATCTTGTCATCTGAATGTCCTCCTTCTTAGAGATCCAGAGGAAAAACAACTTTAATCTAAAAGGGGTAATGCCTTAGCCCTCATTGCCCTCTTCCCCGCCTCTTATACTATTTTGTTTCCCTGTTCGTTCAGACACCTTTTAGCCCTAATGGCTTTGTTGAAATGTGCAGGTGCTTGTTGAAGGTGGAAGGCAACATCAGGAGCAATTTCAAGTGTGGGTCCCCTGGTTTCAGGAATTCCTGGAGTTTGAGTCTATCTTGGTGGATGGGTTGAGGTGGGTTGTGGAGCACCTTTAGATGTGTCTGTATATCTCTTCAGGTATCTTTTTTCTTTGGAAGGAAATAGACACATAGTTACACAGACATGCACAGACACACACAGCCTTCCCAAACAGGCTAACTACTATAAGGAAGCTGTATGGTAGAGCTACACCCTTATAATGAAAGGCAAGGGGTCAAGGAAGCCAAGTTTAAAATTTTCTAAATAAAATAGTTTTGTTTTTTTTAATAGCAGTACTAATGATAGAATTTTGGAGGTGAAAGGGATCTAGAAAAAAACCAAACCTGTTCCAACACCCTTGCCCTTAGTTCTTTAGAGAATATGCTTATTTCCTCTCTGTCCATTGAAGATGTACCTGCTACTTCCTTTCAATGTCACCAGAACCAACACAGTTCCTCATAACGTTGGCCTTTAAGTCTCCCCTGCTGCATTGAGTTTAATGGAGATACTGGATTGCTCGTGTTTGGTGTTTCACCTGAAATTTTAATGAGGTATCAGAACTCCACAAAAGCTGCCGCCAGAGGGAGACGACGGCTGACTTGAAGATGGAACCATATAGCAATTTGGGCCAATATGTAAGACAGTAGGACTTAAAATATCCAGTTGTCCAGGGGCACCTGGCTAGTTCAGTCAGAAGAGCATGAGACACTTAATCTCAGGGTCGTGAGATAGAGCCCCACACTGGGTGTAGAGATCACTTAAATAAATAAATAAACTTAAAAAAAAAAAAAGAAATCCTGTTGTCCATCCCCAGGTTGGGGTGCTAAGCTGCATGAGGGAAATTACCTAAGCACTTCTATAAATCTACTTGGACTGTATTACTTTACATCTGCTATACTTTCTTGGAATTATCCTAAAGTCCACGTGGGTATGTTTAGATAGCAGGATGAGGCATACCAGGGCAGGGAGGACCTCCGGCTCCTTAAGTTCCTGCCATAATTCCAGTGCTGTGAATTTACCAGATACACACATTCTGGCTATCCAGCTATGTGCAAATATGATCTCAACACAGCTCATTATCATGACTCAGGGACACACAGAGGGAAAGTTTGCTTTATTTTATTTCATTTCGTTTTCCTGTCCTTCCCTTCCCCTCCCCTCTCCTCTCTCTCTGTCTCTCTCTCTCTCTCGCTTGCTCTTTCTCTCTCTCTTGCTCTCTCTCTCTCTCTCTCCTTTTTTTCTCTCTAGTTCTTTTCAACACCTCTTTTAAGAGCAGAAACTAAAAAGGCATTTCTTGGAAATCTGTGCTGCATTCAGCATGGCTGGGTGGAAACAAGTGTGTTAACTTGGCTGCAATGACGTCTGCATGGCACAGAACTGACTGGCCTGAGGCTTGGCCACCTGACTTGTCAGGTCAGGGAAGCCCTGCTGCTCTTGCTCTCTGCCCTCCATCGCTTTGGCTCGGCTCACGAGAGAGTGCAGTGGCTGGCCTTGTGTACTTTGGCAAGGCAGCACTGTTGTAATAGGCCAGGATGAGGTTTTCCTCAAGCCACTGTACAGTCCCCTGGGAGACTGTGGATGACCCAACCTAGCTGAGAATTCACTTCCTCTTAAGACTTCATCAAGAAGTTATAAAATGCTCAATGACTTCCTTAGACATTGGAAGGAATACAGCTGCTGTCAGCCTCGGAATACTCACCAAGGGAGGCTTTCCAAGAAGTAAAGTTTTCCTAGGTTAATGAAAGGCAGTTAACTCAGCAGCCTAGGGAAGAAGCTAAGCTGGATGGAGGCAATTAGCCAGAATGGGTAATAGGCATTCCCCATTTCCACTGACAACAGCACGAGAGAAAGTGCTCTTAAACTAAAGCATATGGGCTTTAGGGGAACTTTAAGGGACAGTCTGGATTGCTGGCAGGCAATGAACCAGGCTTGGAGGAAGACAGACACCAACTCCAGAGTGGATCTTTGGCAGTTTGGGAACTAGATGTGCATACCTTGCTTGGAGTGCAGAGACCACTTTCTAATGTAATATTTGGTACCTCTGATTGAGAGGGCAACCTGGATGGGTTGGGCCATTGTTCCCAACCAGAAGAGACATCTTTTTGTCTATTCTTAGGATAGAAAACAGGAAAATTCCTTTCTGCGTAGGAAGATTTAAGGAAAATACAGTAAACAATCTGTAAAATTGCTTCTATCTCAAGGGGTTGCTGACAATCAGCATCTGCTCAACCAAGATGCATGTAATACATGGGCCTGATCTAAAAAGGTGGAAATTTCTCACCCAGCATTGCTCCATCCTTCTGGATAGGGGAGCAGCTTCAGTGAAAACTAAAGATGAATTTTCTTCTTATCTGAAACAGGAAGCATAGACGGCCAGGCAATCTTGGGTTCTTTTGATCTTCACTCCAAAAACTCCTGCACTGTCTGCCCATCTCATGTTACTCCCACCCACTTTGTCATTCCTTATTCCTTCACCCCTGGCATGCCAAACCATTGTCTCTGCCATCTCTTTCTTTACTTACTCCTTAGATTATACATGTATTTCTAACCATATATGACTGGTATGTGCATTAGTCAGGATACAAGAGGCCATAGTACAATAACAAATAGATTCTTCTTATATCTCAGTGACTTGGCACAACTAAAGTTTCTTTCATATACATATAAAATCTGATGAGAGTCATCAGGGGCTCTCCTCTAACTTGGACAACTTGGGAATCCAAGCTCTTTCCATTCTGTGATGGCACCATTTCAACATGAGGTCCAAGTTCTCTGCAGCACAGTAAAAGAGGGCTAAAAATATTTTAAAGGCATGACTAGGGAGAAGTACATATCATTTCTTCCACATCCCATTGGCAAGGATGCAGTCACATGGACCCCCACCCAATTGCAAGGAAGGATGGGAAATGTAACTTTCCTATGAGCCCAAGAAAAGGAAAATAACACAAGACTTGGCAAATATATACCATTGTCTCTGGCAGAGTTTATGTCTGTGGTTTTGTGCCTCCTTTTTCATCTTGGTGTCTGTCTTCTAGGGGAATACCTTGCTTCCTGGGACCCCACACAAAAGGATGGGTATCACTAGATAATAATGAGCATGAACATTATCTCAGAGCTAACCTGCTAAGTAGAATGTGACACCCCCATGGCCATAATAACATGTGAAATTAATCTGCCTCTTTCTCTAGTGGGAAAATGGGATATAATATTTATTTTGCAGTGCTGTCAGGATTAGAAATACCATAAGCCAGGCACAGGTAGAAAAGGGACACCTTTACAGTTTTCACTTTGCCCCATGAAGATTCATGACCACTAGGATGGATCCAGTAGCTTTCAGTCTGACTTCTCTGGGATATAGTGAAGCCTGTAGCATCTTACCGTGAGCTATTCCCTGATATGTGGATGGAAGATGGCTGCCTGGCTGTCACTGTCAGCCTGAGTGTATATATTTCACCCTTCTGATGAGACTGGCCTGCTTTCTGATAGGCATGCCTAGGTGGGGAGATTATCTGGGTCTGCCCAGAAGAGTAGTAAAGATTTCATTAAATAGCAATAGAAAGTTCCACAGAGCTGTTTCAAGGAATGGCAGTAGCTATCATTTATTGAATGCTTGCTATATGCCAATGACTTTATATTTACATCTAATCTGTGTAAAAATCCTCACAACTTTACAAATGTGGAAAACTGAAGAGAGGTTAAGAAAATTGCCCAAGATCATGCAACTAATAAGTGACTGAGCTGGAGTATGAATTCAGGTCTCTCTGGCCTATAGTGGTCCCTTGGTGGGAGATACAGAGTGAGGAAAAGGAGTGTTTGGAAAAGTAAGCCCTTCTGCTTCAACTGCATTTTTCTTCCTCTGCTGCAACTCCAGTTTGAAGTTCCACTTCCTCCACTTTTCCTTGTCTTGATAGCACAGCTCCAGCAATAACTAATGTAGGAGAGCAACTTGATTTAGAAGAAGCCTCCAGACCATAGAGACATCGACTCAGAAAGGGTTTTTGGACCAAAGGCAATCTTGTCTATCATAAATGAACAAATTAGTTTATTAGAGAAATAGCATATAGCTAGAGAGCCATGGGCAATTAGTGAAGCGACCTTTAGTTCTCAGCTAGCAGACCCCAGCATGAAGCATTCTTTTGGTGATATAATGCACAGCTGTAGGGGAAATACGGTCTTGAGCTTACCTTGCTGAACTTGTAATGGGGCAGAAGAGTAAAAAACAGGATGAGGAAGCTTCTGCCACCAATCCAGCAGTGACCAGACATGAAACTTGCTGGTAAACAAGGATTGAGCCTCCATCAGGCCCAAGTGAAGCAGTGTCCAGGGAATGAACTGAGGCCAGTTTGGATGAGGGATGGTGTAGGGTTGGAAGGATGTTAAAATTACAGGGGCCTGCAGATATGTCTAGTCTAACTCCCTCATTATCCCAGTAAGGAAACCATGGCTCAAAGGGAAAGGGTAGGGAATTTGCCACAAATCACACAGCTGACTAGTGTCAGAACCAGGACTAGACCTTAGGTGTTTGAACTCTTAACTAGAAGGCTCTTTTCATCCTGTCAATACATAATGCAAGCAACCAGTATTTAGAAAAGATGAATCCTCCTAAGTGTGCACATTTGGAAAGGTAGGGAAGAGATTATACTTTGGGAAGACTACTTGTGCTACCTTGCTTTACCCAGGGACTGTACCAGATTGTTTCTGGATAACCTGTTTTTCTGTCCATGGGACATCCCTGCTTTTAGTATACCCTCATGCCTCAGAAGGATAATGGGAAGAACCATCCTTCCATCTTTCTACCCTTTTGGTCCAGAACTTTCCTACCGTATGTCTTCACACCTGACTCTTCTGGAAATCTAACCAGTGTCACCCCAGACCATCCAGGAGGTTGCCTCCAAAAGGCTGAGACTGTTAGCTCTCATATAGACCAGAACTTTCCAGAAGCCAATATGTGGACCAGTTCCAGTCTGTGACCATGTTTCCACTGGTCTGTGTTGAAATTAGATGAATCAGGGGACGCCTGGGTGGCTCAGTCAGTTAACCGTCTGCCTTCAGCTCAGGTCATGATCCCAGGATCCTGGGATTGAGTCCTGCATTGGGCTCCTTGCTCAGCAAGGAGCCTGCTTCTCCCTCTGCTTGCTGCTTCCCTTGCTTGTGCTCTTTCTCTGTCTCTCTATCAAATAAATAAATAAAATCTTTTTTTTTTAAAAAAGAAATTAGATGAATCAGGTCAATGCAGTGAGTTTTTTATGAATTAAATTTACTCTAAATTTATTCTGTCCTTGCTACCTTTTTGAAGCTAAAGTATAATTTTTATTTTTTTGATTTTCAAATGAAATAATGGAGATTTTTGCTTGTATCGGTTTTCTGTTTCACAAAATAAAAGCCAACCAACCTACGCACTCCTAAATAAATGATTTGTACTCTTCTATAAAATTTTAAATTCTGGGGAGCACTGATGTAAGCTACCTAGTCTGTTTCCAACAACACATCTTCCCCTTCTCTAGGCCTTTTCTCTGCTTAGCTGCTTATTTTCTTAACTTTGCTTCCTGCTCTGAAAAGTAAATCTTCAGATGCAAGGAACACAGCCAGTGTCAGGTATTAGTGATGCTAATGCTAATCACTGCTTTATCAAATGCTTAATGAGATGCCTAGGTAAAGGCCCATATGCCATGCCTATTTGTTAATAGAACTGAGGGTAGCCACAAAATTATTAATAAATTAATTGTTTCATGATGTGAACCTCACACACCCCTCAGGCTCATCCTCCTAGCTATTGGCAAGATTAAAAGAAATAATTTGTTATATTGGGGACATCCCAAAAGGAAATTTGACAATGGCAAAGGGTTGGGGTAGTCTGCATGAAGGTGATTCCTTCTGCTGGTTAGAACTGGGAAGCAAGACAAATACAAAGCCCATAGAGGAGTGGAAACACAAAAGCTTGTACAAGGCTAAAGGACCCTTTCTCATAGCCCAAAGTTATCTGATCTCCAATAGGCCAGTGGTAACCACAGGAGAGGATGAATGGCATTGCCATGGTCTGATGAGACTATGTGCATTGGTGTTCCTTGGTGTTCCCAGGGCTAGGGTAAAATTAGGGAGATCGATTGTATGATTTTTGGCCCCTTCCAGCTCTGCCATTCTGTGGGTCTATACATTATAGCCTGCTAACTGCAGTGATATTTAGACATGATTAGACTAGTAACCCTGAACAAGGCAACATGTATCTTAGACTGGTGAGTTTTATAATCTCCTGAGTTCTACAAACCCTAGGCACAGCCCTACTGCTGCTTGGTAGTAATCCACTTTGGAGAGAGAGGTGTCACTTCCCATTGTGTGGCACTTTTAAAGTAGGAAAAAACAGCTGAGATTCTTAACTTCCTTGAGTCCTTAGTAAAATGAGGTGAGGAGTGAATAAGTGAATGCTTACAAGCATGCTAAAAATCTGACTCTATTGAACCTGGTTCTGAGAAGCAGATATCAGGGTACAATATACTTGGCTTCCACTAGTTTTTTGGTTCTTTCTCCCGTTGCTGGGGTTTCCATAATCCTTACTCCAGGCCAGATACCTGACCTCCACCCTTGCAGTGCTTCTTCACTGGTGACCAAAGGAGGATAACAATTTATAAAATGTGTGAGTGGGTGGCAGGGAAAGGTACTTAAATATGTAAGACTGGAGTGTGCTCTGGATGAAGGGCTAAATGTAAAGATGTTCTATGTTCCAAAAATCTGACTCCCAGATCTTCATCCCTTCCAAAGTAAATTGGCTTGGTTAATCCCTAGCCATGAACCCACCATGTATGTATGTATGTCACTTTTCTCAGTTGCATCTGGGACTCTTCCACTAAGAGCTTTTTTTAAATTGAAGTATAGTTGACACATAATGTTACATTAGTTTCAGGTGTACAACATAATGATTCACAAGTCTATATCTTATGCTATGCTGCCCTCATAGATTGCTATCTTCTGTCACCATACAATGCTATTACAGTATCATTGACTATGTTCCCCATGCTGTACCTTTCATCTCCATAATATATACATTCCATAATTGGAAGCCTGTATCTTCTACTCCCCTTTACCCATTTTGTCCATCTCCCCACACCTCCCACTCCTGGGAACCATCAGTTTTCTTCTGTATATTTTTTTACTTTATTTGTATTTTATTATTTTATTTTATTATTTCTTCTGTATTTATAGGCCCACCCCTCATCCTCCACCTCAGGCAACCACCAATCTGTTCTCTATATACCAGCTCGGGCTTTTTTCGTTATTTGGGTTTTGTTTTTAGATTCCACATACAGGTGAGATCATGTGGTATTTATCATTTTCTGTCTGACTTATCTCACTTAATAAAATGCCCTCAAGTTCCATCCATGCTGTTGCAAATGGCAAGGTTTCATTTTTTGTGACTAAATAATATTCCATTACCCACATACCACATCTTCTCTGTCCATTCATCCATTGATAGACATTTAGGTTGTTTCCATGTCTTGGTTATTGTGATTAATGTTGCAATGAACATGGGGTTGCATATAACTTTTTGAATTAGTATTTTCATTTTGTTTGGGTAAATACCCAGTAGTGGAATTATTGGATCATATGTTTAATTTTCTAAGGAACCTCCATACTGATTTCCACACTGGCTGCACCAATTCACATTTTCACCAACAGCACACAGAGGTTTCTTCTCCACATCCTCACCAACACTTGTTATTTTTTGTATTTTTGATTTTAGCCATTCTGACAGGTGTAAAGTGATATCTCATTGTGGTTTAGATTTGCGTTTCCCTGATGATTAGTGATGTTGAGCATCTTTTCATGTGTCTGTTGGCCATCTGTATGTCCTCTTTGGAAAAAACGTCTATTCAAGTCCTCTGCTCATTTTTAATCAGATTTGTTTGTGTGTGTTGAGCTATATAAGCTTTTTATATATTTTGGATATTAACCCCTTATTGGATATATCATTTGTAAATATCTTCTCCTATTCAGGAGGTTGCCTTTTTGTTTTGTTGATAGTTTCCTTCACTGTACAAAAGCTTATTATTTTGCTATAGTCACAATACTTTAATTTTGTTTTTGTTTCCTTTGCCTAAAGAGACATACCTAAAAAATACTACTAAGGTCAATGTCAAAAAGGTTAATGCCGATGTTTTTTCGAGGAGTTTTATGGTTTCAGATCTCATATTTAGGTCCTTTATTCATTTTGAGTTAATTTTTGTGTGTGGTGTAAAAGAGTAGTCTGCTTTCATTCTTTTGCATGTAGTTGTCCAGTTTTCTCAGCACCATTTATTGAAGAGACGGTCTTCTCCCCATTGTATATTTTTGCCTCCTTTATCATAGATTAATTGAAGATCTAAGCATGGATTTATTCCTTAGTTTTCTATGCTGTTCCTTTGATCTATGTGTCTATTTTTGTGCCTGTTTTGGTTACTGTAGTTTCATAGTATATCTTTTTTTTTTAATGATTTTTTATTATATTATGTTAGTCACCATACAGTACATCCCCGGTTTCCGATGTAAGGCTCGATGATTCATTAGTTGTGTATAACACCCAGTGCACCACGCAATACGTGCCCTCCTTACTACCCATCACCGGCCTATCCCATTTCCCCACCCCCCTCCCCTCTGAGGCCCTCAGGTTGTTTCTCATAGTCCATAGTCTCTCATGCTTCATTCCCCCGTCTGATTACCCCACCTTCTTTATCCCTTTCTTCCCCTACCGATCATCCTAGTTCTTATGTTCCATAGATGAGAGAAATCACATGATAGTTGTCTTTCTCTGCTTGACTTATTTCACTTAGCATTATCTCCTCCAGTGACGTCCATGTTGTAGCAAATGTTGAGAACTCGTTCTTTCTGATAGCTGAGTAATATTCCATTGTATATATGGACCACAACTTCTTAATCCAGTCATCTGTTGAAGGGCATCTTGGCTCCTTCCACGATTTAGCTATTGTGGACATTGCTGCTATGAACATTGGGGTGCATATGGCCCTTCTCTTCACTACGTCTGTATCTTTGGGGTAAATACCCAGTAGTGCAATGGCTGGATCATAGGGTAGCTCAATTTTTAACTTTTTAAGGGACCTCCACACTGTTTTCCAGAGTGGCTGTACCAACTTGCATTCCCACCAACAATGTAGGAGGGATCCCCTTTCTCCACATCCTCTCCAACAATTGTTGTTTCTTGCCTTGTCTATTTTTGCCATTCTAACTGGCGTAAGGTGGTATCTCAGTGTGGTTTTGATTTGAATTTCCTTGATGGCTAATGATTTTGAACATTTTTTCATGTGTCTGTTAGCCATTTGTATGTCTTCATTGGAAAAGTGTCTGTTCATATCTTCTGCCCATTTTTTGATTTGTTTATTTGTTTCTCGTGTATTGAGTTTGAGAAGTTCTTTGTAGATCTTGGATACCAGTCCTTTATCTGTAGTGTCATTTGCAAATATATTCTCCCATTCCGTGGGCTGCCTCTTAGTTTTTCTGACTGTTTCCTTGGCTGTGCAGAAACTTTTAATCTTGATGAAGTCCCATAAATTCATTTTATCTTTTGTTTCTCTTGCCTTTGGGGATGTGTCATGAAAAAGGTTGCTTTGGCCGATGTCGTAGAGGTTGCTGCCTATGTTCTCCTCTAGAATTTTGATGGATTCCTGTCTCACATCGAGGTCTTTCATCCATTTGGAGTTTATTTTTGTGTATGGTGTGAGAGAGTGGTCAAGTTTCATTCTTTTGCATGTAGCTGTCCAATTTTCCCAGCACCATTTATTGAAGAGACTGTCTTTTTCCCACCGGATGTTTTTTCCTGCTTTATCAAATATTAGTTGCCCAAAGAGCCGAGGGTCCATTTCTGGGCTCTCTATTCTGTTCCATTGGTCTATGTGTCTGTTTTTGTGCCAGTACCATGCTGTCTTTGTGATCACAGCTTTGTAGTACAGCTCGAAATCCGGCATTGTGATGCCCCCAGCTTTGTTTTTCCTTTTCAACAGTTCCTTGGAGATTCGGGGCCTTTTCTGTTTCCATACAAATTTAAGGACTATTTGTTCCAGTTCTTTGAAAAATGTCCTCGGTATTTTGATCGGGATAGCATTGAAAGTGTAGATTGCTCTGGGTAGCATGGACATTTTAACTATGTTAATTCTTCCAATCCATGAGCATGGAATATCTTTCCATCTTTTTATGTCTTCCTCAATGTCTTTCAAGAGTGATTTATAGTTTCTAGAATATAGGTCCTTTACGTCTCTGGTTAAGTTAATTCCAAGGTAACGTATGGTTTTTGGTGCTATTGTAAATGGGATGGATTCCCTAATTTCTCTTTCTTCGGTCTCGTTATTCGTGTATAGAAATGCAACTGATTTCTGAGCATTGATTTTGTATCCCGCCACGTTACTGAATTGCTCTATAACTTCTAATAGTTTGGGAGTGGCTTCTTTTGGGTTTTCCATATAGAGTATCATGTCATCTGCAAAGAGAGACATTTTGACTTCTTCTTTGCCAATTTGAATACCTTTGATCCCTTTTTGTCGTCTGATTGCTGTTGCAAGGACTTCTAGTACTATGTTGAATAATAGTGGCGAGAGTGGGCATCCTTGTCGAGTTCCTGATCTTAAGGGAAAGGCTTCCAGCTTTTCCCCATTGAGAATAATATTTGCAGTAGGCTTTTCATAGATGGCTTTTATGAGATTGAGAAATGTACCTTCTATTCCTACACTCTGAAGGGTTTTAATCAGGAAAGGATGCTGTATTTTGTCAAATGCTTTTTCGGCATCGATTGAGAGGATCATATGGTTCCTGAGTCTTTTCTTGTTGATATGATGTATCACGCTGATTGATTTGCGAATATTGAACCACGCTTGCATCCCAGGTATGAATCCCACTTGATCGTGATGGATAATCCTTTTAATGTACTGTTGGATTCTATTAGCAAGTATCTTGTTGAGGATTTTGGCGTCCATATTCATTAGGGAAATCGGTCTGTAATTCTCCTTTTTGAGGGGGTCTTTGCCTGGTTTGGGGATCAAGGTAATATTGGCCTCATAGAATGAGTTTGGTAGCTTTCCTTCTGTTTCTATTTTTTGAAATAGCTTTAGGAGAATAGGTATTATTTCTTCTTTGAATGTTTGGTAGAATTCCCCAGGAAAACCGTCCGGGCCTGGAGTTTTGTTATTTGGAAGGTTGTTTATCACTGACTCAATTTCTTCATAATTAATTGGCCTGTTTAAGGAATCAATTTCTTCCGGTTTCAATCTTGGTAGTTTATAGGTTTCCAGGAAGGATTCCATCTCTTCCAGATTGCTTAGTTTATTGGCATATAGCTGTTGATAAAAATTTCTAATAATCCTTCCAATTTCAATGGTGTTCGTCGTGACCTCTCCTTTTTCATTCATAATTTTAATAATCTGGGTCCTTTCTCTTTTCTTTTGGATAAGTCTTGCCAGTGGTCTGTCAATTTTATTGATTCTCTCAAAGAACCAGCTTCTAGTCCTGTTGATCTGCTCTACTGTACTTCTGGTTTCTGCTTGATTGATTTCAGCTCTAATTTTGGTCAACTGCTTCCTCGTGCGTGGATTAGGCCTGTCCCTCTGTTGCTGTTCCAGCTTCTTGAGGTGAGAATATAAAAACTGCATTTTAGATTTTTCTATTCTTTTGAGTGAGGCTTGGATGGCTATGTATTTCCCCCTTAGGACTGCCTTTGCAGTATCCCATAGGTTTTGGACTGTTGTATTTTCATTCTCATTGGTCTCCATAAATTGTTTAATTTGATTTTTGATTTCCTGGTTTATCGAGTCATTCCTGAGCAGGATGGTTCTTAGTCTCCAAGTGTTTGAGTTTCTTCCAAATTTTTCCTTGTGGTTGAGTTCCAATTTCAGAGCGTTGTGGTCTGAGAATATGCAGGGGATAATTTCAATCTTTTGGTATCGGTTGAGACCTGTTTTGTGTCCCAGAACATGGTCTATTCTTGAGAATGTTCCATGGGCATTAGAATAGAATGAGTATTCTTTGGTTCTGGGGTGTAGTGTTCTATATATATCTATGAGGTCCAACTCGTCGAGTATGGCATTCAAAGCCTTTGATTCTTTGCTTAGTTTTTGCCAGGGTGTTCTGTCTATTTCTGAGAGTGGAGTGTTGAGGTCCCCTACTATTAATGTATTTTTATTTATATGTCTCTTTATTCTGGTTAAGAGTTGGCTTGTGTATCTTGCTGCTCCCCTGTTGGGGGCATATATATTTATAATTGTCATATCCACTTGTTGAATACTTCCCTTAAGAATAATATAGTGCCCTTCTGCATCTCTAACTATAGTCTGTAGTTTAAAATCCAATTTATCTGATATGAGAATTGCTACCCCAGCTTTCTTTTGAGGTCCATTTGCGTGAAAGATGGTACTCCATCCCCTTACTCTCAGTCTGAATGCATCTTTGGGTTCGAAATGAGTCTCTTGTAGACAGCAAATGGATGGGTCATTTCTTTTTATCCAATCTGCAACCCTGTGGCGTTTTATGGGATGGTTCAAACCATTTACATTAAGACTGATTACTGAGAGATATGATTTTAATGTTGCCATGTTGCCAGTAAAGTCTTTGTTTGTATTGGCTGTGACTTTCTGTTCTGTATCACTCTTGGGGCCTTTTTACTTTTATAGAACCCCCCGTAATATCTCCTGTAGGGCTGGTTTCGTGGTTACAAAATTGGTTAGTGACTGGCGATTCTGAAATGTCTTTATTTCTCCATCAATTCTGAATGACAGCCTTGCTGGATAAAGGATCCTTGGCTGCATGTTTTTCTCTGAAAGAGCTTTAAATATGCTCCCCCAACCCTTTCTCTCATTCCAGGTCTGTGTAGACAGGTCTGACGTAATTCTGATGCTTTTGCCTTGGTACGTGAGAAATTTCTTTGCCCTGGCCGCTTTCAATACTGTATCCTTGCATCTAATATTTGCGAATTGCACTATGACGTGACGTGGCGTAGGTTTGTCGTGGTTGAGCTTGGGAGGGGTCCTCTCTGCCTCTTGGACACGAATGTTTGTTTCCCTTGCTAGATTAGGGAAGTTTTCAGCTACAATTTGTTCAAATATCTCTTCTAGACCTCTGTTTTTCTCCACCCCCTCGGGGATGCCGATGATTCTAACATTGGATCGTTTCATTGAGTCAGTAATCTCCCGTAACCTACATTCGTGGGCGTGGATTTTTTTAAGACCATCTTCTATTTTCATTTTTTCCTCTATTAACCCATCCTCCAATTCACTAACCCGTTCCTCTGCTTCTGCGACCCTGGCCGTCAGAGCCTCTAGTTTTGCCTGCATTTGGCTCATAGAATTTTTAATTTCTGTCAGATTCGCTCTCATTTCTGTCCTTAGGGATTCTATATTCTCAGTAACCTTTTCGTTAATAGTTTTTTCAATTCTACTCATCATTTTGACCATCGTTACTCTGAATTCCATTTCTGATAATTTGGTTACATCCATATCCATTATTTCTGTGGCAGAGGCCACAGAATCACTGTCTTTTCTTTGCTGGGGGGGGCTTCTCCTTCTTGTCATTCTGATGAAGAGAGGTTGCGGGGTTTCCAGAGCCCAAATTATTGACTGGGTCCCAGGCCGTGCCCCTTGTTTTATAGGGATCTTAGGGATGTGGGCTTCTTCTTTAAAGATTTTATTTATTTATTTATGTGGCAGCCAACCAGCGAGAGAGGGAACAGAAGCAGGGGAGTGGGAGAGGAAGAAGCAGGCTCCCAGCGGAGGAGCCCGATGAGGGACTCCTTTCCGGAACGCCGGGATCACGCCCTAAGCCGAAGGCAGGCGCTCAATGACTGCGCCACCCAGGCGCCCGGGTTGTGGGCTTCTTGATTTTTCAGCCTGCCTTCTGTGTTCTGGGGGAGGGGCCTGCCGCGCCAATACTCAGGCAACCCTGTTTGGGTAGAGTCTCCGTGTCCCCTGCGAGGGAGGATGGGGATGGGCACTCTCTGAGCCGGTATTTCCAGGCTTTTGTTCTCTGGCGGCTTTCCCTGGCGGTTTGCTGTATCCAGTGAGCGCACCGGGATTCCGGTGTTCCACGAGATGCCTGGTGGTGCGCGCACCCGGCTAACGGTCTCAGTCTGCTGTTTCGTGGGTGCCGTCCGCGAGCCCCGCCCGCTCTCCCGTGCAAGTGGCTACCGCTTCCCGGCGCCCGAACGCGGCGGCTCCCTCCCCCTTCCGTT
>NW_024423319.1:39058300-39074191 GCF_017311325.1 Ursus maritimus | reverse complement strand
GTGCATGGTTTCATGGCTCCCCGCTTCGTACCTCAATACTCAGCGCTGGAGATGTTCATTTGTAGAGATCCAGATGCATCTTCCTGCGACTCAGGCTGGTTCCGTGGTTGTTTAGCCTGGTCTGGTACCTATCCAGCTCGACTCGGGGGACCGGCTGAAAACGGTGTCTCCTACTCCTCCGCCATCTTAACTCCGCTTCATGGTATATCTTGAAATCTGGGATTGTGATACCTCCTGCTTTGTTTTTCTTTCACAAGATTGCTTTGACAATTCAGGATCTTTGGTGGTATCATATAAATTTTAGTATTATTTGTTCTAGTTCTGTGAAAATGTTATTGGTATTTGATAAGGATTGTATTGAATCTACAGATTGCTTTGGGTTATATGGACATTTTAACAATATCAATTCTTCCGAATCCACGAGCATGGACTATCTTCATTTGTTTTTATTATCTTTATTTTCTTTCATTAATGTTTCATAGATAGGTCTATCAACTTCTTGGTTAAGTTTATTCCTAGGTATTTTATTCTTTTTGGTGCAATTGTAAATGGGATTGTTTTCTTCTTTTCTCTTTCTGCTACTTCATTATTTGTGTATAGAAATGCAAGAGATTTCTTTATATTAATTTTGTATTCTGCAACTTTACTGAATTTATTACTTTCAATAGTTTTTTGTTGTTGTTGGAGTCTTTAGGGTTTTCTATGTATAGTATCATGTCATCTGCAAATAGCGACAGTTTTAAATCTTCCTTACCAATTTGAATGCCTTTTTTTCTTTTCCTTGTCTGATTGCTGCAACTAAGACTTCCAGTATTATGAATTATGAAAATGGTGAGAGTGGGCACCTTTGTCTTGTTCCTGATCTTAGAGGAAAAGCTCTGTTTCTCACCATTAAGTATGATGTTAGCTGCGGGTTTTTCATATAAGCCCTTTATTATGTTGAGGTATGTTCCCTCTAAACCCACTCTGTTGAGAATTTTTATTATAAATGCATGCTGAATTTTGTACAATGCTTTTTCTGTACCTATGGAGATGATCATTTGATTTTTATTCTTCATTTTGTTTATGTGGTGTATCACAGTGGTTGTTTTGTGGATCTTGAACCATCCTTACATTTCCAGAATAAATTCCATTGATTGTGGTGAATGATACTCTTAATGTATTGTTCAATGCAATTCACTAATATTTTGTTGAGGATTTTTGCATCGATGTTCATCAGGGATATTGGCCTGTAGTTTTCTATTTTTGTAGTGTCTTCGTCTGGTTTTGATATCAGGGTAATGCTGGCCTTATAGAATATATTGGAAGTTTTCCTTCCTCTTCTATTTTTTTGGAATAGTTTGAGGAGAATAGGTATTAACTCTTCCTTAAATGTTTCATAGAATTTACCCACAAATCCTTCTGGTCCTGGACTTCTGTTTGTTCTGAGTTTTTATTACCAATTCAATGTTGTTATTAGTAATCAGTCTGTTCAAATTTTCTACTTCTTCCTGATTAAGTTTTAGAAGATTCTATGTTTCTAGAAATTTATCCATTTCTTCTAGGTTGTCCAATTTGTTGGAATGTAATTTTTCTTTTTTTTTTAAATATTTTTATTTATTTATTTGACAAAGAGAGACAGCGAGAGAGGGAACACAAGCAAGGGGAGTGTTAGAGGGAGAAGCAGGCTTCCCGCCGAGCAGGGAGCCTGATTCAGGGCTCGATCCCAGTACCCTGGGATCATGACCTGAGCCGAAGGCAGAGGCTTAACAGCTGAGCCACCCAGGCACCCCGGAATGTAATTTTTCATTGTAGTTTCAAAATCCTTTGTATTTCTGTGTTGTCATTTGTTATTTCTCCTCTTTTATTTCTCATTGTATTTATTTGGTCTTCTCTAAGAACTTTTAACTGACTACATTAACTAACTTGACTAAGGCTTTTTGTTTTAGGAAGAGGGAGCAGAGCAAGCAGGAGCATGAAAAGTCACCTACAAAAAGTCATGTTACCAAAAATATTGGGCTTTTACCTTCACCAAGACATCTTATCTTTCAGGCTGGCATGGATGTTCAGCTTCAGTCACAACCCATGTAAGCTAAAAATGTTCAGCCTATGTTCTAGGCTGCTTCAGTAACAACCTGCTTAAGTATAGGGATCCCACATGTGTCTCAACAAGGCATTTTATTAATAGGCAGCCAACCAGTTATCCATCGCATCTGTTGCCAACAAACAGCAGGGGTCTCAAAGAGCATGCCATGCCAGCCACAGGTTTTTTTAGCTTTCCTAGTTGTCTTGTGGTCTGTAGCACCTGGCATTACCAGAATTCAAAATTGAATTTCTCTGGTTCAGTCGTCTGAATTTACAGTACAGAGAAAATTTTCTAGAGCAATACATACCAAACGGATAGCATTAACTCATGGGGTAGAGATTGGGGGATTAAAAGGGATATTTTCCATTTCAGTTTATACATGTTTGTATTGTTGAAAATTTGACAACACGTATGCATGTCTTTTGTAATTGAAAATAACTTAACCTGTGAAGGTAGATTTGGTGCCAGTTTAAACTGGTTGAAGAAGGAAGGCAGGCTTAAGCCATAAGACACCTGAGAGTGAGAAGTGCCAAGAGCACTTAAATTTCTGAGCCAGGTATTGGATTGGTTAGCCTGAAGCAAAGCAATGAAGACTCCTCCCAGGTTGGTCTGGGGCTAGGAGTTGCACCTGACTCCTAGGGGGCACTGACGGACTTGTTTCACCATCACCAACCTACTCCTACCACCCCCAGAAATAAAAAATCAAAGTGGTGAGTAGTTAACGTAGAGTTGCAATGGGGTGAATTGTGAGCAGAGAGAATGAAGAAGTCTATTTCCTGTCCCTTTTCCTCTAGCTCAAAACCTACTCTTAAAGTTATTTTATACTCAGAGGACTTAGGGGACAGAGGACTCTTTAAATGTTCCTTTTGCTCTCTTCTTTATTCACAGGCAGCCTCAGCTTCTACCCACCATCCACCCCCTCTGCCACCCCACCCCTTACTGTCTTTAGACGCTCAGGATCCTTCTAGCAGCATGGAGTAGTCAGTCTCATTTGAAACAGTAGCCAATGGCTATGCAATCAATTCATTTAAAACCTTGGGGAAAGCAGATTTGTTTTCATATTTCATCAAAGTAACCATGCCAGCCTGTGATCCCTAAAGGCATGCCCAAGTGATGGATTGAAGATGAATAAGAATCTTTGTATGTACAGACCTTTCACATAAATTTAATTCAGGGACTTCATCAACAGCTTGTTGTTTACCTGTATTGGATTTGGATTTGGGGTAGGTAGACACCCAGCAGGATGCTGAGATATCTAGTGACTTCTGATGACTTGTTCAGTGTATGTCCATGGCAAGCCACAGGAAGGTGGAACAAGATGCCAGGAAAGAGGTGAACTGCTTACTTCCTCAGGCCTAGTGATTTTAGGCCAATCTAAGAGACTGATGATTGGCAAATCCTGAAGGATTAAGAGGTCTCTAGCCTGGTTCTTGAGGTAACTGAACCAACTAGGTCACTGCTTTGAGTCTCTCTGTTTCAAATGTGCAGCTTATCATTTCCAGGGCCAGTGTAAGTTTTGGCAAAGAGAATCAGTTTGGATTATGGCTTCAAATTAGACTGGCCTTTTGGCCTTTGGGCACAGTTTTCCAAGGAATAAGGCTCGCCAGCCCCATTAACTAGTAGCTTATTTGCTTTTTGTCCCCAGGGGCTTATCTTAGTTTAGGAATATGAGAAGACAACATGATGTTTGCACAAGGTTAAACCAGTGAAAATGGTTTCTTGCAGAACACCTGACCTCAATAGTCTGGAAAGAAACATATGCATATATAGTAACTTCTATTTTTCCAAGGACTTCTACATATATTATTTCTTTTGAATCTAGCAACATCTCCATGAATGAGATCAAGAAGAAACAAATAGTCTTATTTGACTGGTGAGGAAACCAAAATCCAGAGAGGTGACATGATTTGTCCCAGACTGCAGCAAGCTAATAACAGAGTTTAGACTAAGTCTGAAGTTTTCTAACTCCCAGAGTTATATTCTTTGTTCTGTGCCATATTATCTTATGTCATGTTTCCTTTTTTTCCAAATATTTATTGAATACCTACCACATGCCAGGCACTATTTTAAGAACTGGGGATAGGGCAGCACACAAAACAGTCTTTGCTCTCATGGAACTTACATTCCCATGGAGGGAAACAATCTGTAAACAACTAAACATAAAGGTATCATTTGTCAAGTGGTGTTGGATGCTACAAAAAATTTTTTAAAGGAAGATGAAAAGTGTGATAGGTGCTATTTTTGATAAGATAATCATAGAAAACATTCTCCATTAAGATGATACTTGAGCAGACACCTGAAAAAAGGGTAAGGGCAGATTATGTGAAGGCAAAGTATTCCAGGTATGTGCCATGGCAAAGACAAAGGCAAGAGTATACATAGTGTATTTAAGGAACAGTAAGGAGGTCAGTACATATTTTATATTGACATCCACGGACATCCTACTGTGTATGAAAGCAGGCAACACTCTTCCACCCCAGTCTGTTACTCATGCTCTCAGAATTTGGTGGGTTCATGGGTAATATGACTCAGGGAGCAATTCAGTCAAGGCAGAGCTGAGCTCTCCAAACAGAGTAGGGCTCTAATTCTGGGAGCTCAGTGACATAATCAATCAAGAACTGAAACTAACTGTACTACATCTGTATCAATTCAATTCAAATTTAATATTAAAATTATTTTGAAGGTCTGTGTTAGTTTTGGCTAAATCACTTTAGAAAATGCAAAACATCAGTTCCAGTTTGAATCAATTCACTATATGTTAAGAAAACAACAACACGCTTTTTTAAAGTTTTTATTTAAATTCCAGTTACTTAACATACAGTGTTATATTAGTTTCAGATGTACAATATATTAATTTACCCTTTTACTCATCACCCACTGCTCATCACAAGTGCACTCCTTAATCCCCATCACCTATTTAACCCACTCCCTCCACCCACCTCCCCTCTGGTAACCATCAGTTCATTCTCCATAGTTAAGAATCTGTTTCTTGGTTTGCCTCTCTCTCTCTCTTTTTTCCCCTTTGTTCATTTGTTTCTTAAATTCCACATATGAGTAAAATCATATGGTATTTGTCTTTCTCTGACTGACTTATTTCACTTAGCATAATACTCTCTAGCTTCATCCACATTGTTGCAATTGGCAAGATTTCACTCCTTTTGATGGCTGAATAATATTCCATTGTATTTATCTGTACACCACATCTTCCTTATCCATTCGTCAGTTGATGGACGCTGGGCTGTTTCCATAGTTTGGATATTGTAGGTCATGCTGTTATAAACACTTGGATGCATGTATCCCTTTAAATTAGTGTTTTTGTATTGTTTGGGTAAATACCTAGTAATGCAATTGCTGAATTATAGGGTAGTTCTATTTTTAACTTCTTGAGGAAACTCCATACCATTTTCTGGAGTGGCTGCACCAGTTTGCACTCCCACAAACAGTACAAGAGGGTTCCCTTTTCTCCACATCCTCAATAACACCTGTTGTTTCTTGTGTTGTTGATTTTAACCATTCTCACAGGTGTGAGAATATCACATGATGGTGATATCTCCATGGACATATCACCATATGTCACTGTAGTTTGGATTTGTATTTTCCTGATGATCAGTGATATTGAGCATCTTTTCATGTGTCTATCGGCCATCTGTACATCTTCTTTGGGAAAATGTCATTGATGGCTTCTGCCCATTTTTCAATTGGATTATTCATTTGGGGGGGTGTTGTGTTAAAAAAATACTTTATATGTTTTGGATACTAACCTTTTAGCAGATATGGCATTTGCAAACATCTTCTCCCATTCTGTAGGCTGCCTTTTAGTTTTGTTGATTGTTTCCTTTGCTGTGCAGAAGCTTTTTATTTTGATGAAGTCCCAGTAGTTTATTTTTGCTTTTGTTTTTCTTGCAGACATATCTCCTAAGAAGTTGCTATGGTTGATGTCAAAGAGGTTCCTGCTTGTGTTCTCCTCTAGGATTTTGATGGTTTCGGGTCTCACATTTAGGTCTTTCATCCATTTTGAATTTATTTTTGTGTTTGGTGTAAGAAAGTGGCCCAGTTTCATTGTTTTGCATGAACAACACACTTTGGTTCAGATTACAGTTCAGTGAGAATATTTGGCTTCAGTTGGTAAAGTGTGGCTTAACAAATGGGCGTGGTTAGTCCTAGCATTTGGTTTTTCATTTGGTTCCATCCAAATTCCAGTATTCAATATTCATCAGAGACCCCTTCTGTAAGCAGAGGCAGAGCTTCTTGAAGCATTCATGGTGTCGGTGATATGAAAGTGGTTTTTTTGTTTGTTTGTTTTTTAAGATTTTATTTTTAAGTAATCTCTATACCCAAAATGAGGCTTGAACTCACAACCCCAAGATCAGGAGTCACATGCTGCACTGACTGAGCCAGCCAGGAACCCCTATATGAAAGGTGGTTTTTTTTTAATGGTTCAGTAAATAGTTTTTCCTATGTCGAATGTTTTGAAACAAAACCTCTAAAAGGCTGGAACTTTGGTTAACAGCAATGTGATTTAATGGTTTCTGTTTGCGTATTTCTTTCACATTTTGAGGAAACTTATTTCCACTTACCTGGCCAGACAAAACCTAGGGAGCACACACTTTGACTCTGGTTGCTGACTATGCTTGCCCCCCACCCTTCTGTGTTCTCCAGTATCTGCTTCGTCCATCAAGTGTCTGTTGAACCAAGCCTCAAAGCTAGGAAACTATTCCCTTAAGTGGGAAAAATATTCCCAGAATTCAGAATTCCAAATAGCCCAGTGTCTTGGAAAGCCTGTAGTGAAAATGTTATTTTGGTCTTCTTGGATAATTTCACATCACATGAGTATAGTAGAATGTGAATGGGCTTTGGAATCAAGATGAACTTTTGGTTTTGCATGCCACTTATCATGTTTGTGGCCTTGGGTTCTGATTCTGCTTGCCACTTATCATGTTTTGGCCCTGGGTAATATGCTTAATCCCTCTGAGCCTCACTTTGTTCATTTGTGAATTGGGGTTAATAATAGTACCTGCCTCCCAAGACTGTCGTGAGGACCAGAAGAGATCATGTGTGTACAGTTTCTAGCACATAGTAGGTATACAGTGATAGTGCTGATGACAATATGAGATTTTCTGCTGAAAGGAATAGATTAAAAATTTCTGGATTTGAAAATGTTGTTAACTGTCTCTTCAGAAAACTAATGATGCCTGGAATTAATAGCCACAGTTGATGTTTACTCCAAGGATGATCAGCTAAAGAGGAAGTAAGTCTTGAAAATTCCACAGTGACTTGATTTCTCATAAGTAGACAGCCAAGATAATTTCAGCACCCCTACCACAAATAAAAATCCACTTTGGAGACCATTTATCTGGTTTGGCTGCTTCTGTGGATCTGATTAAAAGGGTATTTGCCAGATTTCTTTGCCATATTTGTCAACCTTACCTTGATTCCTTGGCTCAGAAATGGATTGGAAGAGAAGCAGAAAAGAAATGCCAACTATTACCCATCTGGCACTACCTCTTTGACACTGTAATAAAAAATGACTGGAGAAACTTCCAAGCACATGCCCAGGATTGCCAGGCTGTATGAATACCCAGCTGATGTCACAGGATATAGATTAACCAATGAGTTACTTTAATGAGAAAGACTTTGGACAGACTCTAGAAGATAGCTTATTCCAAATTGTTCTATTGTAGTCAGATAGGTGGATGGTATATCAGACCTCTGGGTAATAGTCTGTTACATCGGTTAACAGTCAATATATTAAAGAGTCCTTTGGAAGCTAAGCTTATCTCTATGCCACTGACCAGAGAGAGGGACAGGGAGCACAGGTCAGATTTGCAGTTCCACTGAACTTAATGTCACCGCTGCCTATAACTGACTTTGAATAAATTCAATTCTCTTTTTCCCAAGATAGAGAATACCACTCTAGTGAGGGTCATAAATGAGTTAGCACTCACTGACAAAAGTACAAGATAGAATTTTGAAATCATTAACTTAATATCATGAAAGCATTTTTTTAAAAGATTTTGTTTATTTATTTGACAGAGAGAGAGAGACAGCCAGTGAGAGAGGGAACACAGGCAGGAGGAGTGGGAGAGGAAGAAGCAGACTCCCAGCAGAGGAGCCTGATGTGGGGCTCGATCCCAGAATGCCAGGATCATGCCCTGAGCCGAAGGCAGACACTTAACGACTGAGCCACCCAGGCACCCCGATATCATGAAAGCATTATTTTAAGAAGTTAAACTGAAAAACTATTACCTAGAAGATATGGCAACTCTTAGCAGATTCTCAATCTAGTTGTAACTTTTCACGGTCAGAAGATTTAGGTCAGAGGATTTGGAAACTAACCAGTCAATATGTGATCCTAAACTGATCCATAGATTGGTAATTTCAGATCCTTCTCCCATGGGGAAGAAGAAAGCTGAATAAATATATTATTCACATAAGCATGATTTACTTCCTTGTAAAGTCTAAAGACTAAGTCCATTTAGAAAGTATAAGTCAGGAAATTCTTAAGAGTATAGACTAAATAATCAAAAATTGAGGCCTTTCCTTTCTACTGATGTGATATAACTAACCAACTGAGCTCGTCCAAAAAATAGTTTGTGTAGCTTTTTCAGTCAGTGCCAAAGAGGAAGGGAGAAAATGCAAAATCATGCAACAGGCTAAAAATTATATTGCCACATGAAGACCCAATTAATCACTAATGATTCATTGGCTTCATAATAAAAAGGGGTCAGAATATATTGAACTGAAGAACAAGAGTTATTATGGACACTTGGTACCTTTTTAGTAGCAGATACTCTGCCGATAGCCAATGTTTAAATTTAATAATAACTATGCACCTGAAATAGAAAAGAAGTTCTTGTCCCAGCTCTGCCACTAACCAGCCGTGCAAAGTTGGAGAGGATAATTTCTTCTCTGGGATTAGTTTCCCAGTCTGTGAAATAAGAAAGTTGAACTAAATGATAGTTGAGGTCCCTTCCAGCTTTAAAATTCTATAAATCTATTTATTGGGGACAGAAAAAGGATGAAGGTACAAAAGCTGTTTATTTGGGGTCCTGTAGGTGGGATATATGGGTAGATGATAAAGAATATATATCATAGTCATCAACCATTAAGCATGACCTGCATTTTTATCAATACATGCAAGAGCCTTTGCTAAATTCTTGAAACAGTATGCCAACATTGCTATGAATCACTGAGTTATTCTCATTGCTATATTTATGCCATCTACTACTCGCCGTATCTACAATCAGAGTGCAAATCTCATCTGGTGTCAAAATCCCATGATTTACACGAGATAGTAAGGTTAGAATGAATACTGAAGTGATTTACTTTGTTAATCTGGGAATAATCTTGAAGAGATCTAGAAATTTAGTAAGGTTAGAATGAATACTGAAGTGATTTACTTTGTTAATCTGGGAATAATCTTGAAGAGATCTAGAAATTTAGCATACTAAATTTAGACTTTACCTTTTCTATAATACATAAAGGCTGGCATTTCTTTACTTCTACAGCTAGTATTAGGGCCATAAATGAAAGGATAAAAATGTTTTCTTCATGACTTTAAAGAATTTTCAATTCAATTTTCTATCTCTTAGCCAAATTTTTTGTTAATAGAAAAGAATGGATGATGGGTTACTGAAATATTTACATTTGGCTTTAGAATTTTGGGTTGGATTTTTGTTTCAAGAGGCATTCCTAATGCTTAGGGACTTCACACCACAAGCCAAATATCGAAGCTGCATTGCAAAGTGCAGGTATGGAAAGCATTGGAAAGTTAAGCCAGCCCCTCTGCCCTCTCTGTATGTTGAAGATGGCATCTCTCAGACTGATGTATAGAACTAGTTCAAGAGGGGCTTCAGCCCTTCCACCAAGCTTGCTCCTTTTCTGACCACATCCATCAGCAGGTTTTTGCTATATCTACTGTTTCCAAATATTTTTGCTTCCAACTCTTGTGGGAAAGCCTATTCTATAAATTGGAGTAGAAGAGAAATTGGGTTAATAGCAAATGGGAGTAAAATTGAGTGATTCTTGTAATCCAACTGTCCATAATGAAGAACTGACTAAACTTCCATATCATGGTGTGATGGGGTGAAAATTATTAATGTGTATATGTTAACAACTTTCTCCTCTATCAGAGATTGGCTTTTGTTTTCTCAGATTTTTACCACTCCAACCTCTTCCTCCTGTGTTTGGCAAATTGATTTTCAGCCTTTTATGATGAAGAATCAAGAAGAGAAAGAGCAGGAATACATGAGAGGCAGAGGGAAAGGATTTAAGCTGAATTCTAAGTCAATATACATAATAAAGTGCTTGGAGCAAAGGCAATATTGAGAAGAGAGAATCGTTCTGCCTGGAGGTCCAGGAAAAGTTGGAGAGGGTGATGAGTTGAAGAGACAGACACTAGAGACCTGTGGAATATGATGGAAAAAAAAAAAACAGGAGACAAAGTGGGATTTCAATGAGTTTTTCTGAATCCCCTTCATGGTTTTTGGTTACTGCAAGGATATGAATTATTTTGAAATTTCTTTTGGTGGCTAGAGTAAGTCTTTGACCAAGACACTACTCTGATACTGGTCAACAAGGGTCGTTACTCCATTAAAAGTTCATTAATTTCATAAAATCATCTTTCTCTGAGATTGAATGCCTTACCCCTGTAGATATGCAATGACACTTCATAGCAGATCTGACAAATTGGCTTTTCCCAGTAGCTAACCATCAAAGCCCTCCCTGAGGCTTAGGCCTTGGTGAGATGCAGTCTGGTGGCAATAGCACTATCCCTCATCCCTGACATTTGGCTAGAAATTGTAACTTTCTCCAGTGCTTTGACATCAATTTTCTCTTCTTCCATCTTCATGGCATCCCTATGAGGTAGGTAGGACCCGAATGCATATTTCTACTGTCCTTTGCCAGCAAGTAACTGGCAGAGACCACAAATCCTTAGACTCCCATCTCTATTTTTTTATATGTTCCTCAGAGAATTCAACAATAAATTGTCTGTGATCCAAAGGATAACTTGATACAGGAGATAATTGAGAGCAGATAAGGATCATGTTAACTGTCCATTCTTCTAGGTTCTCTGTGCCAGGTCTCTGTATTAAGCCAGATTAACAGAAAGCAATTTACTTTAGCCATAATACCTTAGCTTTCTAAGAGGAAAAGACTCCTACTGGCTTAAGATGGGACATTTTACAGCCTTTTTTTTTTTTTGAAGGGGAAGCAAAGACATTTCCATTTAAAGACTATGTCTATATCTTTTATAAAACCACATTGTCCATTATAATAAACACTTTCTATTATATAAGGAATTACATGATAAATGCCTCCTAGAATTCAGTGGCAGGGAAAAAAATCTGTCTAGGCAGATGAACTCATAGTCACTTTACTTTTTTACTTGACAGAGAACCACGTGACTCAATTTTATTGTTTTCCTCCCTTTCTACCTTAACTGCCAAGAAACTCAAGAGTAAAATTTAGTGGTCAAATACAATGATTTGTCATGAGGCTATCTAAAGCTTCTAATTCTGCTTCTCATTACTTCTTGTCTGCTTTTAATTTGAATTGATCTGTTTTCATGTGTTCTTAACATTTGAATACTGTTTAAGTCTATTTTAAGGAGGCATGTTAGAAAACCATGGAACCAAAGACTCAAGTGGGAAGGAATATCAAAAGATCATTTATCCCAATCCCCCATGCAATGCTAGAAATATCATCTACTCTTCCTCACAACATGACCATTCAGCCTTTGTCTGAATACCCACAATAACAGAGAGTTCACTATCTTTGAGAACCAAACATTCATTTTGGGACATTTCTGATTACTAGAAAGTTCTTCCTTATGTTGACCTTTTATCTCCAACTTTCATCACTTGATTCAGTTCTATCTCTTGAGGTCCCATAAAACAAAGCAAAACCCTGCTCCCCATGGTATCCTTTCACATATACGAAGAGAGCTATCATGGCCCCTGTTAGTCCTTTATTTTTTTATTACATTATGTTAGTCATGATACAGTGCATCATTAGTTTTTGATGTAGTGGTCCATGATTCATTGTTTGCATATAACACCCAGTGCTCCTTTTGTCTCTACTTCTCTTGGCTAAATATTATAATTCCTAAAATTGGTTCCCCTCAATGCTCCAAGGGAAAACCATAGTAAACAATAACTGGATAATTTTCATTGCATGAATCATCAAAAATACAAGAAATAACAAGTGTTGGTGAAGATGTGAAGAAAAAGGAACCCTCATGCACTGCTGGTGAGGATGCAAATTAATCCAGTCACTGTGGAAAATAGTACAGAGGTTCCTCAAAAAATTAAAAAATAGAATTCAATGCATGAATGGGGAATATTTATGCTATCAAAGGTAAGTAACCATCAAGAAAAAATAGTTAACCAATAATGGTATAATAAAAATGTGACTTAGGGGCGCCTGGGTGGCTCAGTTGTTAAGCGTCTGCCTTCGGCTCAGGGCGTGATCCCAACGTTATGGGATTGAGCCCCGCATCAGGCTCTTCCACTGTGAGCCTGCTTCTTCCTCTCCCACTCCCCCTGCTTGTGTTCCCTCTCTCTCTGGCTGTCTCTCTGTCAAATAAATAAATAAAATCTTTTTTAAAAAAATAAATAAATAATTTAAAAAATAAAAATGTGACTTAATTTATCTCCTTGGAATTTTATGAGAATATGAAAACACTACTGCTTTTCAGATTAGAAGTAATATATTTAACTTCAATTTAATAAACATGACATATATAAAATATATTTTTTAAATAATGGTTAACTGAATTATATAAATATATCATTTTACATATCTATAAATAGAGATAGAAAAGGGTGATAGGAGATAGACAGCTGTATGGGAAGAAAAACATTAAAGTAAAAAGGGAAAAGATAAAAATGTACAGAGAGAAGTACACAGAGAGACATAGAAACATTCATTTATTTAACAAATATTTATTGAGTGCCTTTTATATGTGTCTGGCACTGTGCAGAGTAGTACAAAGATGACTCAAACATGATTCTTGCCCTCAAGAGGCTGTAACATTTATTATTTTCTCTAGATCAAAATATGAGAGAGACAAGTACACAAACAGCTATATAAAACAAGTAAGTATTATATAAACATTAAAGAAGTATAGGTAAAATTATTATAGAAATTCAGAAATAGGGACATATCACTAGAGAGAACAAGGAAAGCTTTATGGAGAAAGTAATATTTGACTGGATTTTCAAGGATGGGTAGAATTTGGGCCTGTGGTGGTGGGAGGCAGGGGAGAAATTTTAGATAGAGGGAAAAGCATGAATAAAGGCATGGAATCAGAAAAGGTCAGGGGAAAGAGCAAGTAATAGTTTTGGGCTAGAGCATAAACTGTAAGAAGGATAGAGAAAGTTGAGTTAGAACTTCACTAAGGAATTTATAAAAATCTACAAACATTAAAATTTTTGGAACAAGACCTGAACTTTAATCCCAGAAAAGTACACTGAAATACAGACAGAGATACACACAGAGGGAAAAAATTACTTCTCTGGAGTAACATAACCACCTTATGACACTCTTTTGGAATACTATCACTATAAACCATTAAAGTAATGTTGCATTTTCAAATTATAGGCATAAATGAGGATATTCCATGTTAATGTTTGTCCTGTAGGACAGTAACTAAGTCAACCCAAATCTGACCAATGGGACAGATTCTACAGAATCACAACCATCCCAATGAATTTACTCTGGTTGCTCGTGGACCAAGTAATACCAAAAAAAATAAGCATGTCTTGCTTCTTAACCACACTGCCACTTGTAAAGAACCTAGCTCCATCAGCTAGCCCCCTAGAGGGCTCCCAGCAATTGCATTGCTTTTCCTTTGATCTCTCATTCCGGGAAGGCATGGTCGTGAGAGGTTCACCTGGGACTATTCTGCATGATGGGTTCAATCACCCCTGAAGCAGCTGAAGTCAGTGAGCACAGGAGCAAAGTCTCTCTTTGGCTAGTCTATACACACTGGGTACACAACTCTGCCCACAACTCAGATTTCATGGTTCTGGAGGATAAGGGTGTTGTCAATAACAGTAATCTGAATTAGTCCTTATCTTGCTTTGAAGTCTGTGGGCTTGGTTCTCCTCTGACATCCCTCACTATATACTAGAGCTATTATTTGGATGATGGGCACAGCGAAAATATTCCTAAGATGTCCTCTGAAGTCAAGCCTCTCCTCAGATATTTTTGAGACTAATTCTGTAAATGGGAGTAAGGCCATGTGCTATAAACTACAAATGAATCCATAGGATTGGGAAGAATTGGAGGTTTTGTTTTCTATACACGGGCCAAATCAACTTAGGAATATTTATGGCTATGGATGAGGTTCTGTCTGCATGGTAGAGGTGATTTCAGAATCTGCAATCTTTTCTCTCTCTCTCTCTCTCTCTCTCCCTGGACTGTTATGTCAATATAGTCACCTAGCTCAAAACATTGTAAACCGAAGTATTTCTGCCAAGCTTTTGCCCATATACATGGTTAGAGGTCTTAGCCCAGGTCCTCTAGAAGAACTGTTCCTAAGGTCAAGTGTTGTTCTTAATAATTGAGATTTCTTTTTGACTTTGGTAAGAGCAGTTCTTCTACTAACTAGATGGTGATCATAAAAAGATGACTTCTCTTCTCTGGACCCCAATATCCTTTTTCACATTTCAGCAAGGTGATGATCTCCAAGGTCCTTCCAACTCTATGATTCTATGTGCATATTTATTTGGTTAGAATTAGGTCACCTTTGAAAAATTCTTAATGGCTCCTGGAGCCAATCTAATTTTCAGTGAGCCAAAGTGAGAATATAGATTAATGGGCACCTCTATTTTCAGCACCTCTTTGAAAAAGATCCACTATTGCTTGCCTACAGCAAATCCAAAGTGGAAAAGAGATGAGATAGCAGGGTTTTTACAAACCACTCCAGAGAAACCCAAGCAACAAACAAACAATAAATATATCATGTATTTTTTTAAGGTAACTTGTGTTTGTGTCTGTGGTCTACCTATCAATTATCTTGACCTGAAAAGATGGCATGGACCAGAAAAGGGGTAAGAGAGAATTCTATTACAGAGTTTCCACTATTTTAATGGGCTAGAAACAACCAACCAGATGGGAAATGTGCTTGATTAGGTCAACCAGCTTTAACTGGAGAACAGGTCAAGCCATCGTGGCCTTTCATCTAATTAATGCTTACTTGATTCAACTAACTTTTTAAGTTATATCCAATTGTTTGATGTCACATAGATGTGACCACCCAGTGCATGAAGTATTACTATTTGGCTGTTTGCCACCTCCCACTCCTTGCAAGTTGATTCCACTTGGATTAAGGACAAGAATGTGATGAGATGAGTAGCTTGGTAATAAAGCTGTTTATACTAAGTCTCAGACAAGGTTGACAGAATGGAAGTCCTTGGAACAACAGTTTTTGGTAGAGTAGCTTTATGTAGTAAACCAAGTTAGAGCTCTCTGATGAGGTATAGCCATCTGCTATCTCCTCCTGCTTAGCTATGCCAAGAGAAATAAGGAATGAGTGGCTCACTGAAAGCTGATCACATTCTAAGCAGATTCACCTCCTACCACCAAAAGTATGAATAACGTGGCCAGCAATACAGTAAAAGTAAAATGGGCTAATTTGTGAGTCAGCTGACTTAAGGTATTATTTGGCAGAGTGGGTGTTATAATAACATGCAATAATGTATGAAGTGAGCCCAAACAAGGATAAATAGAATAAAGGATCTAAAGGGAATCTGAGTAATTTAAATTTCCTATAAACCTTTCTGTGTTTTCTAAATTTTCTATAATGAACCTCCATTGCC
>NW_024423319.1:39013653-39058293 GCF_017311325.1 Ursus maritimus | reverse complement strand
TGAGATCAGTAAGAAAAAATCTAAAGGGACTTAAATGATGCTCCATGGGATGACCATTTTGTTAAGTTACATTGTAAAGTATGGTAAAACCTCAAATAAGTAGAGCCTAACTTGCAATTCATTAGCATTTTGCTTTCTTTATCTGATAATCTATTTTGAGAAGAGACAGATCACAGGAAAACAAGCAGATATGAGAGGTGATTAAACAAATTCAAATCTGTTTGAAAACATTGTTCAGATTGTTTTCTAAATATTTTGTTTTGTACAAGGAATATAAGCTAGAAAAGAGCTGTGATAAAAATCATTTTTATCAAGCCATGTGCACTAGCAACAGGTGAAGAGAGAAATAATCAGGTGTATATAAGAAGTAGGCTTTACTCTACTATGTAAGTCAAATGGTACACGGGAGTAGAGAGTGTTTTTCTTCTCCACAGATAAGTAAAATGCTAAGGCAAATTAAAGAGAGCTTAGTTTTGGTCAATGCAGAAGGCCTTAATGAAAAAGAATCCAAGAAAGGATAGACTGGTTTTAGATAGGGGTTCATGACAGAATCAAACAAAGGAAGACGTGATCATGCATAAGACAGGATTAGGAGGCTATGAAAGTTGGGTTTGGTTGACATGCTGGACTTGAGAAATACCAAAGAGGGAAATACGGGATAGGATCAGACACAGAGCTAAGGGATCACCCTCAGTGGGTCTTGTTGCTCAATATTTTGCAGGCCTAGCCCTGGGTCTACAGCTCCTGTGCTAAAGGACTGGACTAGGTTTGCGAGAATCCCAATCCATGGAGCCTATAGCTACAGTCCCAACCCCCTCCCTTGCCCTCAGTGATCCTTCCAATTCATACTAGAGGGCGGTGCCATCTCCTCTAGAAGTGAAGTCCTTTGTTTTGAGTTGGTATCTTTCTTGGAAACTTCCCTTAGGCCTTGCTTCTCTAGAATTCTTTTCTTTTTTTTTTTCTTTTTTCTTTCTTTCTTTCTTTCTTTCTTTTTTTTTTTTTTTTTTTGCCTCTCTAGAATTCTTAAAAGCTCAGCTTTTGACTGGGACCTAGCCACAAGTAGAGGGTGATATCTCATGTCTCCTTCTCCTCTGCCATCTCTAGAAAATGGAATTAGAAACTCTGATCAAGGAAGCTGAAAGGCAACTTCAGCCTTTTCTGCATCCTCTTGAACAGTTTTAACGTAGTAAATAGACTACCTGAGGCTGAGAGAGGTTAAGCTTCTGTGAAGAGTCCACGGGTGTTTTGACTGAAAGTGGAGGGGAAACTGCCGGGAAGAGCTTTTGACTTTAAGCTTAGATTCAGGGTGAGTTGATAATGGAAAAAATAAATATGAGTGAGAAAGGTATCAAATTATACACTAGGCATTTCTTTTTTAAAAAAGGCTTGTTCTAAAAGAATTAACTGCTTTACTGGCTGATATGTTTGAGTTCAGCTGTTTTAATAAAGGGATTATTTTTTATAATAAAAGGGAGGAAAATCTTACTTAACTATTTTAAACATGCCTGTGACTTAAGTCTTATTGCTTCAGTCCATGTGACTGTGGCAAGCCACTGCCAATAACCCCTGGAAATCTAGAATCTGGAAAACTAAAAGCACAAAGTAAAAACAAATGTTCAAAGGGATTTATTTTAGGGTCCAGGGTAGGGGCTTGAAAGGCAGAGTGGGCAGGAGAAAGGAGAAAAAGAACAAAACTTGAAGGGAATTGCTCAATTCAATCCACTAATTCTATATCTTTTACCCTGACAATCTCTCTTACATCTCTTCTGTCATGTTCAGAATATAACCCTGAGGCCCAGTGAGCTACTCACCTATCTAGCAAGGACAATTCAATTATGTTGCTTAGATTCTCCTTACTTAGACAGGAAAAGAGACCGTGACAGTTGTGGAAAGATTTTTAATAATAAGCAATAAGAAAACAAAGGAATTTCTTCTTAGCCTTCAATTATCCAAACAACACAATTAACCAGACTCTTCTCCTCCCCCCTATTCCCTATGCATTCCAGTCAACTGAGGTCACAGTGGACTGGGATTCAGGTGTATGTTTGCTAGAAGTTTTTTTTTTTTCCTGGCACTAATCTCATAGTATCTGAGTTATAAATTTATGCTCATTAAATACTTTCTAGAGATTCAAACGAAATGAAAAAGAAAACAAAGTGCCTCCTACTTTTTTTTTCTGTGAAAATAGAGACCTTCTTATCTTAGGCCAAGTTGGGCCTGCTATTTTAGAATGACTAAACTTGGAGGTGGTTCTCTACCCTTCCTTAGGGTTCACATCCATTGCAGTTTACATTCAAATGGCCATTTTAGTGATAGCTGTGTAATGAACAAAACTTATTAAAGTTACTTCCCAGGGGCCCCCTTACACTGGAATTAGGCTTGAATAACCCTGTAGACTGGTCATCCTCAGAGGTATAGTCATTCACTAATTTCTTGCCCAGGCAGAACAATTTGTTGAACTGGAGTGAGCTTTTCCATTGCCTCACCAAGAGAAGATTCCAATCTCACAGCCCTTCACTCCTGGGTGGGAGAAAGAGAACACAGTAAGTATACTTTCTCCATCCTAGGCCATTCACAGGATTTCAATATGAATGATTCCAAGCCACACAACGCCACTCTACAAGAAAGAGCTTGCAATTTGCTAAACTTTCCTGGGTTGCTGAACAAATAAACATTATTATATTTGTCAGGTTTGCATAACTAGATGTTGCTATTTATAAGGGTTTTTACAAATTTAACAAAAAAGGAGGGCATGTTAATATATAAGTAATCCTCAACTTACTAATGAGATGTGTCCTAAACATTTATAAGTCAATGATTTGGAATTCGGAATGCCTTGTTCCATAGAAACTGTGTTATATATATATGTAGTGGTCAGGTTTCTAGGCCATTTCACAAAGGCTGATTTAACCCACATGGAGCAGTTATATTAGAGCTCTGGCAGAGGTCCTAGGTCCTGAGAGCAGAAGGAAAAGCATGCTTTCTTCCCATTCTTTGTGTCCAAAGAAAACCCATAGCAAAGGTTTAAAAGTGGGGAAATCTAAACTGACTTTTCCACTCCCATACTTGTTTTCACCCTTCTCCCATCTCCCAGGGATCCACTGCTCTTGTGTTGTCCGAAGACCTCCACTATGACCTTCCATTTTTCGTAACTGCCAAACTTCTTCATTTCTCCTGGTCCCAATCAAAATGAAACTTCCAAGTGCTCCTGAACATCTAGCTCAGTTCACCTTCACTCTGATATGAGGGATTAATTACTGCTTACCCTCCACAAGGTCCATCTATGTTTGAAAGGCTCATCAATCCCAGACAGCCCAGTTGGTGAAATTCTAGGGAAAGTGACTAGATGAAATGATAACCTTTACGAAGGTTTGGAAAGTGGTACATATTTGGGGATATGAAGAAGGAGCTACTAGGGAGACAGGAGGGCCTGGCCTGAGAAGCAGCCACAGCAGTTAGTTCACCAAAGCTGTGTCCCTTTCACATCATCCTTTTCTCCTCCCTGTCTGACCCCAGAGGGCTCTCTAAAGGTTTCAAATTTTCCCCTAACAGCTCCCATGACAACAACAGCAAGTGAGAGGCATTCACTGGTATTGTGGGTCTTCTGTACGTTGGTCTATCTCACTGGGAGTTAGCCTGAAAATTCATAAAGTTGGAAACATTATGGAATAGGTGGTGTTACTGGATGACATCAACATAGGACATTTAATGAGAGAAGTGAAATGTCTGAGAGCCCTTGGATTTAGGTCAAGCCTTCTGATATTTGTCAAGAGTGCTCTTCTTAAGGATTTTTGTGAGTTGCACAGCCTGCCAAGGCCACTGTAGTCAATTAACATGTTGATTAAAGCATAAGTGCTAAGATCAGAGGTCAAATCCACTTTGGGGCCAGTTGGCTTCGATCTGTCTCATATACTCACAGCCCACAGAAGCATGCCCTCTGTCAAGGGGGTGCAGATGAGTGAGTATAAATGGCCTAAGCCACATCCATCTGTAGTGCTGGGAAAGCATTACGAAGCACACAGTCAATGATGGTGAGTCAGCTGCAGTGTCTTCTACAAGCTCCAACACATTCTTAGGAATGGACAGGTTCTTGCACAGTGCCTACATTGCCTATGCCACCCCACCAAAAGAAAAACCCTTCAAGAGCTTCCAAGACCTTTCTTGCTGTGAGAGAAAGATAGAGAAAAAGACTGACTGTGTGTCTACGTGTATCTGTGTGTTTCCTTCCCCACGGGAAAGAAAGTTCCTGGAAATTAGATGAATGTGTGTCCCAGCTGCTCTATCTGCTTGTATTGACCAATAGGAAAAAAACAGAGCTAGGCCCTAGGTGGCAGGATGGCAGAGGGTGGTACAGGGGGCTGCAGGGGAGATGCATGCTTAGTACTGAAGCCTTTTTGAAGCATAAATATTATGACCTACAGAGGGTACGTGTGATAGCTGCAGAAATGAAGATACACTGGGTTTCCTTAGGAAAGAACTAGTCATAGAGAGCTGACAAAGTCATCAGAGGCTAATGGGAAAACAGGAAGTATGTGGATGCATTTGGCAGTTGCTGCTAGAATTGTGATTATTCTGAATCATGCTAAGAAACGAGGGAGCAGGAGTGTGTGGAGATGCCCTAATGTTTACTTTATAATATTGTGATTTCTAAGGATATGTGGAGGGAGCAATGGGTCTTAGGGTCAAAGTCCCCATAAAAGAAAAAACCAGACAGCAAGGTAGAGAAGAGATACTGACAGGAGCCCCAGAGAGCAATGGATTCCTCAGAGATAAATACATGGGGAGAATTCTTGATAATTAGGTTGTTGTTGCTCCTTCGGAATCATACCATTCTAGTAGGAGGAGGAGCAATGGGGGAAATTGTCCTGAATTTAAGCCAGGCAGTCAAGGAATAACCAATCTTATTTTGGTTGGCAATGCTGACCTCAGAAGGGATCAAGCAGTGCCTCCAGAGGAAATGACATAACATCCCCTCAAAGATGGTCTTGCCAATGGATCCTGGAAAAGGGGGTCATCATAATATTGCTGTATTGCTTAGATAGATGTGAAACTCCAGAGATGTGAGGTGTCTCATCGTGTGGTCCAGGTACTTGACAATGAAACAGACAGGTGCACCTGTCTGATAACTGGATGACGAGGCCAGCTTTGTAAACATTCAAATGTGTTATCAGCACAGGAAGCAAGGGTCTCTCAGGCCAAGGCAGCCGACCTCTCTCAGATGAAGCTTGCTCTGCAACAGGCCTCCCCACAAGGTTTTTGCTCAACTCAATGGAGCTTGGAAATTCACCAACTTCATCACACTCTGCCAACAGAATGTAGGCCGAGACTGGCACCCATGCCAAAGGGAGCCCCAGCTCTGAAAATTTGGCAAACTCCCATGCTCTGTTTTCCTGCTGGCCATTACCTTATGGCTTGTTTCTCACCAGCTGCCTTTCTGCTTTTCTTCTTTGGAAGGCTGCAATCTCCACTGGTTGTAAGCCATGGCCCACTTGCCTGTGGGTCAGAAGAGACACAAAAATGGTGAAGACAGTGGAAAAGAATGGGGCATAGGAAGACTCTAATTAAGTGTGAACTTTACTTACCCATCTTTGCTCACTGGTGGGGGCACAGGAAGGGGCTTCGTGAAGCCTTTTTTTCCAACCAGCCAGAAGGTCTCTTCTGTGCCTTTGCCCTTATTATAGAAAATACAGAAAATCTTAAACGTGCTATAACCAATTTTCCCAAAGACGTGCTTCTGATCAATGGGGTATAAGCATTCAGTTTGGCTCAGAAATGATCTCTGCTTTCCCCTTGTCACCACTCCCTGGAGTCTTCCTTCCTGCACAGCTTCCTTGCCATATATACCTGAGCCTCAGGAATTCTCCATAAGCTGACACAGTAGGCAGATGAAAAGTGAACACCATTTGGGGGAACCTGGGTGGCTCAGTCAGTTAAGCATCCAACTCTTGATTTCAGCTTAGGTCATGATCTCAGGGTCATGAGATGGAGCCCTGCCTTGGGCTCCACGCTGAGCATGGAGCCTGCTTAAGATTCTCTCTCTTCCCTTCTCACACCACCTCTCCCCCCCTAAAAAAAAAGAAAAAAAAAGAAAAGTGAACACCATTTGAAGCTGTCATCCAGATGTTTTTTCTACCCACTGCCACACAGTTCCATCGTTGGGGATGTACAGCTGTCTGGCTTCATAGTAACCAAACATCAAGATTTTGTTTGTCATTTCTGCCCTAATCTTTTGGCCTTAGGTATCCCATTGTCTTTCCTGTCTAGAGTACATATATTCAGAGTCTGCCTCTCCTGAAAACTCGCCACCCAAGGGCTCTCACAAAACCTAATAATTGGAATACAAATGGAAAGCAGGCTGTGCAACTTTAAAGACTAAGGCATCCTGGCTGCTTAGAGAGGTGTACATTTCTGCAGTATTCTTTTCTTCCTGCCAAAGGATTCTCACAGGTAGAGAGAGACCCCAGGGAGGCCTCCAACTACAGCCCAGTTTCTTGGTTGTCAAGAACCATGGGCCTGAGAAGAGTTCCTTGGTTGTCAAGAACCAAGGGAGTGTAAACTCCAGCTGGTCCCCCCAGAGCCTAAGTGACGACCTCGGAGGAGCCAAGTTTTCTGCTTCTGCTTTGCCCTCCCCTTTTTTCTAATAAACCCTCCTCTCAATCAATGTGTTTCGCTCTCCTCCTTTCAATTGTCTTTCATCTGTTCTTTCATTTCCTCCAATCCATAAGGAAAAAAAATGTGTTTACTAAGACTGAGAAAAGTAATGGGATGTGTTTCCAACTCATTAATCTGAAATATGGTCTCACTCTTGGCTGATCTCATTTGGAACAGTTCTAAATTGTTTAACTTAGAAATTCCAATTAGGCTGCCCCCCCTTTAAATATCAGATTCATTATTCTCTATTTTATATCACATATATTCATCCCTTAACAATAATGACAACAACCATTATAATAATAAGCACATTTAATGGAAGAATCTCAAAGCATTTTGCAGATATTTGGTTCTCTGAACAAGCCCACTATAGGCAAGTAGGAAGAGAATACCACAACAGCCCAATCTTCACTAGCTGGCAACCAACTCATCCTAAGCCTCAAATAATTGGACTGTTTGGAGCCACTCTGTTTTCAAAAGAAGTGAACAACTTTAAAATATACTCATATCACTCATTCTTACATTTATTCTACCCTCACTTTACCAGGTGTGGAAATACAGAAATGGCTCTGTCCTTCAGGAGCTCACAGTGCAGTTAAATAAAAACACTGTCGGGCCATGTTTTGGGCTCTAAATACAAGCCCAAATCTTCTGCCTCTTAAGCTCTTTTCCTCACAGTACCTAGTGCAGTGTCTCATACAGAACAGTTGTTCAGCAGATAGATTGTTCCATTCACTGGAAAACTCAACCCTTGAGCACTTGGAATACTCAAGTTGTCATTGGACCTCACTTTGCTAAAACATACTCTTTTTTTTCTTTTTTTAAAGATTTTATTTATTCATTCAACAAAGAGAGAGAGAGAGCCAGCGAGAGAGGGAACACAAGCAGGGGAAACAGGAGAGGAAGAAGCAGGCTCCCAGTGGAGGAGCCTGACGTGGGGCTCGATCCCAGAACACCAGGATCACGCCCTGAGCCAAAGGCAGACACTTAACGACTGAGCCACCCAGGCGCCCCTGCTAAAACATACTCTTAAAACTCAAACTTGAGGATCCCAACCCCCAGGCATATTTGGCTGTTTGTCTTGAGATCTAGAGGCTATTGGGACAGTGTGCCAATTCCCAAGGGAGCTTTGTGGATGCCAGGATTGTCCAGATAGTTGGGTGAGTCCTGGGACACACACTGGGATGCCAAAACTAATGGTTGCAAAAGAGAATGGGAGTGTTATGGACTCAGGCAAGCTTCCAAATCAAAGAGTATGCAGGGGAGCCCCAGGGGCTCTCTGAGGTTTTGGAGCCCATCCAGGAGAATTCTTAGAATCCTAGCTCTCTGTTTACCCACCCTATTTCCAAAATTCTGCTGAAGAGAGAGAAAGGGGGGAACAAGTATGCAACAACTAAAACCTAAAGCAAACCCTTTGACTTGGTATCAATCCCTAGGCAGTCCCAGAGAAACCCACCCCCCCAATAATCGCATCTTACTTTGGCCTGACACTTTTAAGATATTTTGGCATCTCCTGTCTTCTTAATTCTCACAAAAACTCTGTAAGGGGGGTTTATTATCAACCTCATTCTGCAAACTGGGACACTGAGTTTCATGGAAATTAAATGACTTGTCAATAAGCAGGCATAGCTGGAACTTGAACCCAATTTTACTAAACTCCAAGTTTTATTTATTTTCTTTTTACTACGACTTAGCTATTTTTTTATTGAGGTATAACTGACATACAACATTATATTAGTTTCAGCTGTACAATATAATGATTTGATATGTATATATATTATAAAATGCTCATCACAATGTCTAGTTAACATCTTAGACTCCAGATTTTAAATGCTCTTCCTTCTATATCACATAGCTTTCCAACACACTGGAGTCAAGGGACAGGTCCAGAGGCCAAAAAGCAACTGTTGGGAATTTTAAAGCTTGTGATTAATGAGCTTTTTGATAATCACGGGTCAGAAGAGGACTCTATGTGAAGAAATGGAAGCACAGCGAGGATAAAGTTACTTGTCCAATGTCACACACAAGTCACTGATGGGACAAGAATTACAGACCAGACCTCTGACCTTCATGACTCTGCCAATACAATCCCACTACTACTACTACTACTTCTTCTTCTTCTTCTTCTTCTTCTTCTTCTTCTTCTTCTTCTTCTTCTTCTTCTTCTTCTTTTCTTCTTTTTTAGGGAGAGGGAGGTGGGGAGGGGCAGAAGGAAAGGGAGAGAGAGAGAGAGAGAAAATCTTAATCAATCTCCACACTCAGCACAAAGCCCAAAACAGGGCTCGATCTCCCAACCCTGAGATCATGACCTGAGCCAAAATCAGGAGTCAGATACTTAACCGACTAAGCCACCTAGGCTCCCCCAAGCTCATTACTTCTTAGCTCAATTGCTGGTATGTGTTTGCGTGTGCATATGTGTGGCTGCACATGCTTACACATGTGCAAACTTGTGCATGTGAGTTTAGAGGTTGAAGATAGCAGTGGAAGAGGTTGGGGAATAAAGAGAAATCACAAATAAAATAGGACTATTGCTTAGGGGCCTTAGAATCAAATACTATTTAGCCCCAGAATTCAGAGACAAGACACAAGTGCCCACCTCTGGCAAGGATGTAAACTGGCTCAGAACAACCATTTGGGAAAGTCTTCTCAGAATGTAAATTTACCTAAGAGGCCTTAGTAAATACAACTGATAAGCCTAGATATATACAAAGTCTCAGCAAGAAGCTTCAAACTTGTCAGAAAAACAGTAACTGAAATAGGACTCATGTAAGAGAAGAGGTAATAAGATGACTTATCACTGGGCTGTTAGGAGAGAAATACTGGAAAAAGCAGAATTGGCCAGTTAAGCACTGATGATTTGTTGTCAGTACAGTACAAGAGGGGGTTGAGGTGTGCAGTAGGACAACTCCCCAGAGAGGCTGAGCTTGTCACCTCTAAATGAGTCTTCCCCCAACCTACCTCAACTTCCTCAGTTTGATATCTTTCTTTGTAAACCCCACCCACCTAATTACTCAACTGCACTATGTTCTCTTCTCTCACCCAACCAAATCCACACTTTTGATTCCACTAGGGGAAGCAACAAAGTGTCATCACTCCAATGAAGGAGATGGAGTGGGAAAAGAGTGTTGTTACTGGATCCAATCCTTGAGCCCAAGAGAAGAGACTCTGATGGAGGAATTTCAAATATCAGCCAGCTGGAAAAGAGAGGATGTTTTCAACTATCGCCTTTGCCACCACACCTGGCAGGCTATCAAATGTGGTCCTTCTGACCCATGTACTAAAGCAATTATTGCTTTCCAGCAACACAGAGTGAATGAGGGATGGAAATGTTGAATCAGAATTTCTGAAGTGTACTGGTGATGTGGTCTTATTGGGGATATACTGCATGCCCCCGAGTGACAAGGAATCTCCTGTCCCCCAGTCCCTACTATGTAACGTCCAACACCTGCCTCTGGTCAGGGGCAGGGATACAGAGGCAGACAGGATCTCCCATCTTCTTTCTTCTTTGAGACTTCCTATTCTCTTCTTCACATTGCCCCTTCCTTTCCCCTGGGGCCCCCCTCTCTTCTCTCTCAGTATCTCCCTTTTGATCAGGAAGCCTCTACCCCCTCAATAAGCAAGGCTTGACATGGCCTCAGGGGAAGCTTCTCCCTACCTCTTCCTCCAACTTGCTGTAGCAGGTTCCCAAATTCCCTGGGGTAAGGGAAACTGTGAAGCTGCAAAGGGCCCTTTTGAAGTAGTCCTGTTTTTGTACTCAAAACACCCAAAGATATGATTCTTCCTAACTGGAATTTGGGGGGCAATAAAAGCCATGGGGGTGGGGCCATATTTTTCCTTTTCAGTTTCAAAAGTGTCACCTCTTCAGCTCTTCAGCTTTTAGATGATAGAATATGTACCCAGCAATACAGAGAGGTAAGTGCCTCAGGAAATAAAGCCATCTTTGTCCTCCTCTGCTAAGAAATGTCAATATATAGAGGGATCGCCTAGGTGGCTTGAGTGAGGTGATTCACTATTTAAGTAATTTTACCACTCCTATCATCTCACTGAGTTCTCTGCAGAGGTGGGATAGGAACCTCTGTCCCCTCATAAATGACTCATCACATCTGCTAGAAGATATTAAGATCTATTGGAAGAGACAAACCAGAACTAGCCAGAAAAGGAACTGATCAACCAGAATCAAGTCTTCCAATCTCTAACTTCTGAAATCCTTTTATACGTAAATTGCCACCATCTGAGGAAGGCTTGCCAATGACAGAAACAAATTGTGGATCCCTCAGTACCTGGGTTTTGGTTTGCCCAAGTATAATGACTGAGAAAATAATTTTCATGCACAATGGTACCATAGAAAGGGTACTGAATGGGAAGTCAGACTTCCTGGGTTTTGTCCTGATTCTGCCAGCTGACTGTGTGACCCTGATCAAGTTACTTCACCTCTCTGGGCCTTGGTTCCTCGTCTAAAAATGAAGAAGTTAGATGATCAGCTCTCTAGAGCCTCTTACAAATGGGGAAGTCAGGGGCTCTGGGGTTATCCAGAGGAAAATGAAAAGAATCCAGTGGAGATAGCAAAAAAGAAAAAAAGAAAAGGTAAAATTATTCTAATCCTGAATCCCAGATCAAGGGATAGTCCTAACAGAGAGAAAAGATGCTGCAAAATGTTTTTCACAGGAACTGACTTTATTCCTCCTGGTCCTTGGGGGAAGACATAAAACCTCTCTGTAAATGGGGGGGAGGGATTGTTAATAGTGTGGATGAAAAATTAGAAAGGTGGCCACTGAGCAGGCAAATAGAAAACCCAAACTCACTAATACTTTAGCTTATTGAATCATGTCTGGAACTGCCAAAGAGTAAATAAAATGGAAGTTAGATGATGTAAATAATAGTGCAGCTCACTGAAAAGCCAAATTCTGGGCTATCCTTTAAGAGAGAAAGATGCAGCTCATAGTCTGAAAACTTCAGAAGAAGTTCTAACAATCCTCCTCACGGTGGCCATATTTTAAAGGGAAGAAAACTGAAGCAAAAAGGAACAATCTCTCGGCAACTGCAAATAGGGGTGGAAATTCTGCCCAAATTATAGCTCTAAGTCTCAGACATCCAGGTAAACTCTTTCAGCAGACCATAACCTCTCCAGAAGCAGGTGGTCCAAGTGGTTTGATTAAAAAAAAAAAGACATTATACCCTGAGCTCTCTCCTTCCTCGAAGCTCCTCTTCATAGCCCTCACTCAGAGCTCGAAGAATTGTCACGGTGCTGTGACTGACACGAATGCGGTAAGCTGTAAAACAAAGACAGACATGACTTTGGATGCTTCCAGGTAGAATCAATGAGAAAATATTAATGTAATAAATACCCCCACTCCTAAATGAATGAGACCCTAGGAAAAGTCCCCGAGAGAGAGCTTCAGGTAGGGTTTCACAGGAGGAGGAACGGGGAATGGTGGCCTTCCTCACCAGGCCCAAATAAGGTGTTAGCTATAGCACCTATCAGCCTCCTAGACACTATCTCAGATGAAAGGCCATGCAATATAAAGGTGTTAATTTAACTCGAGGGTTGTGATTGAGAAACCAGCTACTACTACTGTGCTCTCAGCTGAAATGTAACCTCCTCAGAGGGAAGTTAGGTTTCAGCAGCTTCTTCCACAGGCTGCTGCTAAAGCAGAGCTCCCAAGGTCTACATATCCTACTTAAGAGACAACAGGGTGTCTTTTTACATACACATCCATACAGCTATCTTCCAACATTGCTGCACTTAAAATAGAACATCAATAAAATTGTCCCAAGACCTCAGTCAACATTCTGTGACAATTGTACATTTATAGCTTTCCTTTGGGTAGATGCTTCTAGATGTATACACACACCAATGTATTATTTTCCAACTAATGAGCCCCACCTGGGATAAGAGTGTTACATGGAGAACTACGATGAAAAATTTTATGTAGAAACTAAGTGTAATTCCTCGGTGAAGAACAATCATTTATTATTAACTCAGGTAGAATCCTTGACTTTCTTGAAAACTCTTATCCTATGAAGTAAGACCTGTTCAAGTTGAGTCCTAAATAAAAATCCAAAACTTATTCCTACACACACTTGAGAAAATTTAATTCTTTTAGAAGCTGAGAACAATCTAAGTAGGAAGGCATGGCTGGAAAGAACGGCAAGAAATTTCTGCTATGTGTTCACATAATAACTTTCACCTAATAACATAATAACTTTCCTTCCAGCTCAGTACTGTTGTTTGTGTCTTCCTCACTAACTCATGGTCACCCAAAACCTCTGCTCAAAAAGGGTTGCTAAAAGCCACATGCTCATCTAGGTGTCCTTAGCCAGCCCCATGTATGCCATTCCATTAGCATCTGGTCGTCAGTCATAATTCTACTAGTGGGGAACACACAGGTCAAAAGAGAGAGATAGCTCATTCTAACGAGCATCCAGGTGTGTGGCAAGGAGACTCACTCCAGGACTGGGTCACCAGTTACTTGCATTCCAGAATCAATGAATTCAACTGGCCATAATGGAGATATTGATGAAATTAATTTTTTAATAGAACTCTAACATGTCCTGGTCTCATATCCAACATGAGGCTACCTCTTTGCAAAACTTCAGTCAGGTGTGAAGCTTAATGCCCTATTTTGGTCACAGTCATTAGTTTCCAGAAAAGCACACTAACCAGCTCCTTTAGTGCTGAGACCACATGTGCCTGCTTCTTTGTGTCCCTCACAATGCCTTCCATTGCATAGTCAGTGCTTAATAAACACCTGCTGTGCATGATTCACTCCATTTTCTTCTTCCTAGCTGATCACTGGACAAGGTGCTGCCTAAATCTGAAAATTCAATTTCTGCTCTCAGCTCTGTATTTCCAATGTGAAATAACTGGAGTTTCCCTGGTGCAGACCAGAATATGACTTCAGTCTTCTACAAGCTTACATCAGTCTAGAGTGCTGTGCCAAATTCGCATTGTTGTTCCATGATCAATTTCGCTTCATCTTGGGTTACACTTCAAGAGCAAAGTCATATGCATGCAGCAGTTCCTGGATGACTACTTCCATGGCTTCTGCCATGTCTGTGGAGTTCGAAGACTTTCCCAGATGTCAGAAAATTTATTCTGACAACAGCTTCTAAGTTCCGTGCTGCCTCCTTAATCATGGCCGCACAGGCTAGATTGACTAAGACTGGACCCATTGTGCAAGCCTGTTTCTGCACATGAGTGATGAGGAGTGGGGTCAGACAGGGCACCACCCACTGTGATATAGGCCACCATATCATCAGTGACTAGTTTGCATATACTTCCGGAGTTTGGGAAGAGCTTGTCTTGCCTAGTAGCTGCCAAAGCCAGGGTTGTTAAGAGCTTCAGTGTTTTTTAATAGAAAACCCATGAAAACTGTATATAGAACCTATTATTGTTTTCTATGCTTTCCTGTATTAGCGTAAACAAATTGCTTTGCTCAACCATGGTAAAGGTAAAGGCATGTTGTGATTCTGACGTTGCCTTAGTAGTGGCAGTAAATAACCGATAAAGAGGTGCCGGCAACAGACAGCTGGCATAAAGATTTGTACAGTTTTATTCTCAATGAAGAGGGGGGGAGATGGTATCTTTGACACCATGCCTGTTTTGATAAAAACTAAAGATTTTATATACAGGCAAATTAGAATGAATTATTTCAGATTTCCAAGCTCCTTAAGTGGAGGGATTATTGCTAGCTAAAGTCAAGGGGACTATTTGATAAAACCAGAACTTCTAGGATCCTAACTAGTTCGAAAAGAGAACTAGAGCAGCAAACGGTAGTCGGGTGGGAGGCAGCTGGTTCTGGGTGTGTCTCCACAAACTAGTTGAAAAACTAAAAATGCCAGTCCCTTACTTTTTCTTTTTTCAACATGACTTCCCCGAATCCACCAGGCTGGCCAATTTTTTTCTTTACCCAAAGAACATTTTTAGCTGTTTCGATCAAATTGACTGACTGTTTCAGTATCACTTAGCTGCAGCTTCATTTCTAGGACAAGAAAGGTATATGTTTAATCCAACATCACCCCCTACTGGCTTGCCATTAGAGACCAGGAAATATGTGTGTAAAATCTTAATCTTCTCAAATTAGCTTTTATTTCTTTAAAAAACATTAAAACATCAGGTATCCTGCTCCCTTTCCCCCTCTTGAAAAATAATCACTTTTCCAACAGTAGGAGGTTACCATCCCATCCCATCACTTAGGTACTCACGTAACCCTGTTGATTCCATCCAAGAAGCTGTGTTCACAGTGTCTCCAAACAGACAGTATCTGGGCATGGTGAGGCCCACCACTCCAGCAACAACCGGCCCTGTAGAGTAGCAGTCAGTTGGGATTACAGTCAACAGGTATACATCAAATGCTAATAGATGAACACTGCCAAAGGAAGGAATGTAGCTGCATAAAAGAACAAAGTTGCCACCAAATAGCTCTGGGAATCTGAAGAAAGTCCTACAATAAATAATAAACTCTTTGCCCTCCAAGAAAGCAAGTTTATAATGACGCAGACATAACTACCCTTCTGATTTATATTCTTTTTCCAAGTCACAGTTACACCCAAGATACTTACATCTGTCAACAGGGACAAATAAGCATAAAAGTCAAACCAGAAAGGCCTGGGCAGGGACTCAGGATCCAAGCATGTTTGTTGCAATAAAAAAAAATGTGACCCTTTCTTATGTCTTAGGGTCAGAAGGAGGGATCTCATGGGGCTATTTATTTCCCAGGAGAATTATTGCTAAGACAATTGGAAAATCTGAAAAGAAGTAGAGCTGACTTTCAATCATTTGTGTTAGGGGCATGGACAAGCAGCATATATAGATAATCCAAGAATATATTCTATTTACTCTTAGAATGTGTTTTGTTCTTGCATTTCAATATGGCCATGTTAGGTGTTCAGATAGTGAACATTACCTGAAAAAAACTTCAGCAACCATACTGAAAACCTAATTCAGGAGTATCTAAAAAGTTCTCTACCCTTACGTTTCTGGCCTCTGCTCCCTTCCTATTTAAAATTGTTCAGCATTATCTTCTTGCTATTTCCTGAGTTAAAGAAAGTAATTAAACATTTTTCCTTCAAAAAGTTCTTTCTTTAATTTATAAGGATAAAAATAAATAATAACTACAAAACTTATGTTTTTCATTTTAATTCATTTCTCACCCTTTCATATGCATTCATTGAGCACTGAGCTAGGCTCCAAGGGAAATAAAAAAGAAATGTAACACACGATCTCAGTTCTTTAGGAGTTTATAGTCTAATTAAAGAGACTACTAAACAGGAAGCAATTAAGCAACAACCCAAGACAATGTATGGTTGAAAGTAAGATAAGTGGGAGGGGGTGCTTATTAGGACCTGGTTCAGTCAAGAAGGGTCCAAAGGAGAAGACAGGATTTTGTTTGAATTGTGATGGGTGGGTAAGATTTAAGTAGGAGAAAAGGGACAAGAATCAAAGATTTGTGGTTTGGATTGAGCATGGAATTTTGGGAAGCTTTTAGAGAAAGCAGTCTGCTTAGTTCAGGGGCTAAGGAAAAACTGGAGACAAGATTGGATATTGGGCTGTACAAGATGGAAGACCTTGAACCACTAGAGAATTTTGAGCAGGGAATTCCATGACAAAAATGATTTTTCCTTTTTTCTTCTCAGATCAGTGTATAGAATGCATTGAAAGGGGAGAAAGTAAAATGAGGGAAACCTGTTAGGTAGCTATAATGCAAGCACAAGGTTATGAATACTGGGAAGGAGGAGATGATGGGAAGGGGGTGGGCAGAAGGGGGAGGTGAAAGAGAGACATATGAAAGGAGAATCAACAGACTTGTTGGCTGTCTGACAACCATGAGAAAATTGGCATTGGCTTATGGTTTGTGGGAAAAGGTGACTTGAACTTTTAGATACATTGAATTCAAAATAATGGTGAATCATCTAAGAAGAAATGTGCTGAGGAGTGTTGGTGATATGGAACTGAAACACAAATGAGAGATGAGGGCTTTTCTTTAAAAGAAAAATACTGAACACTTGCTGTGTGCTAAGCATTCAGGATGCAAACATGAGTCAGATATGGTTCCTGCCATCAAGAAGCTTATAGAGTCTAGGGGCACCTGACTGGCTCAGTTGGAAAAGCATGTGTTTCTTGATCTCGGGGTCATGAGTTCAAGCCCCACATTGGGCATGGAGTCTACTTAAAATTTTTTAACTTTTTAAAAAAATTTTATCTATTCAGTTTAGAGAAAGAGAGCACTCATACATGAGCAAACAAGGGGGGCAGGGCAGGGGAAGAGGGAGAGAGGTTCTCAAGCAGACTCCCTACTGAGTGTGGAGCCTGATGTGGGGCTCAATCCCACGACCCTGAGATCATGACTTAAGCCAAAACCAAGAGTGGAATGCTCAACCAACTGAGTCACCCAGGCACCCTCCCCCCAAAAAATGTTTTAAGAAGCTTATGGTCTAATGGAAGGAGAAACAAGTAAACACAGATTATGCTAATGACTATGAGAAGGATGGATAGAAAGAAGCAAGAGTGGAAGCGAGGAGATGTTATTGCAGTGATCCAAGCAAAAGATGCTGGTGGCTAGACTTGAGTCATGAGAGTCAAGTAGAGACAAGACAGATTCAAGAAATATTTAAAAGGTAAAATGCTCAAGACTTGGTAAATGGTTGAATGGTGAAAGGCAGGGTGAGGGATGAGTCAAGGAGGATGACTCCCAAAACTAACTGGAATAACTAGGTGGACGGTAGTACCACCAACTAAAATAGAGAATAAATACAGGAAGAGGAGGAAGCTTATGTGGGAAGAAAATAATTCTGTTTTGGATTTGAGTCTGAGGTCCATGTAGAGCATTCAGGTGGAAATTTCAGTGGCAAGTTTGATATACAAAGCTGAAGCTTAAGGGAGAAGACATGTACAGAGTGGGGCTGGAAGTCATCAGTTAAACCATAGACATGATTGAGAGAAGAGTATGTAAGGGGAGAAAAACAGTAGATGAAAGACAAAACCTTGGGGAATATCAATATTTAAGGGACAGGTAGAGACAGAAGAGATTATCAGACAATGGTACAAAATGAAAGCCAGGTTGGATTGGTTGAGAAACATATCAAGACACGCGGAGAGCAAGGAGACCACAACTCAGAGCTTTGCAGAACATGGGTGAGGAGCCACAGTTAGAAAGCAGGAGTTGCCAGGACAGCCAGTGAATGAAATGGAGAAAAAGCATTCAGAGGGTGAGGAGCACGTCATAAAAGCCAGTTGAGGGAAGTTTTAGGCATAAAGTAATCAGGGGTGCACTACCCTTTCTCTAGTCTTCCCTTGAGGCACATAGGAAATGTTGGCTCTAACAAGAAAGGTAGATTGAAAGCGTTTGGTACCTAGAACAAGGGCTGCTGCCCAATGGGGTAGTGCAGGTGCTGGGAAGAAAGTAAAACTTGGATAGGCATAAAGAAATTAGGCAGCACTAGACACCTGGATAATCCAGCTGCCAGTTATCAGGGAAGCACTACTTTCCCCGACCTTTTCTAATATTCTCTTGAGGCACATGGCAACATCTTTTCTTATTTTAGCTGGCTGTTGTTACCTGAATGCAGGCCTATTCAAATCCGGACTGGCACCTCTGGCATGTGTCTCATCTTAAAGGTACCCACGGAGCTCAGGATATCTAGGGACATGTTTGCAATCTCAGCTGCATGACGGCTGCCATTCCTCTTTGGGAGGCCTGAGGCCACCATGTAAGCATCTCCAATGGTCTCTACCTGGGAATCAGGGGAAATAGAATTAGCAGGCAAATAACACACGTGTGTGTGTGTGTGTGTGTGTGTGTGTGTGTGTGTGTGTGTGTGTTTCACAGCGTTTAAGGGGTATGAGGGAGGCTTATTTCTTGTCAAGTGAGGAAGATGGGGAGAAACTGTCAGAGGTTCAAGGTCTGGCTACATATTAGAATCACTTAAGGAACTTCATGAAAAAAAATTGATGTCTAGGTCCCACACCCATAGATTCTGAAATAAGCTACTTTGCAGGTTTCTGGCTGGCCCTAGAGAATTATCAGGCCCCAAGTAATTCCTGGGAGAAGGAAAAGGGGAGATTTCTAGGAGTATCCATGGATGTCCATGGAAGAACCCCCTAGGAGAAGGTGAATATGGCACTCCTCTAGCAAGCGTTTCTCTAGAAGATTTCTGGTAAATGAGCCAGGGCAGCCTTAAGGCAAGTATAGAGAAAGGAAAAAGAAGGAGGTGGAAGAGATTCTTCCTTCTGCTTTGCATTGCTAATATGATGAAGTCAGTTTTGTAGTCCCTTGGGTATGAGAACTGAGTCTTTTTTCCCCCAGCTACCTCCTCCTCTCCTAGTGCCACCTCTCAAAGGGGCAGCAGAACCCTCCCTCAGCTGCTTTGAGCTGGACACCAGTATTCCTCATCTTCCCAAAAGAAGTGTGCTCACTCTTTTAGGTGACTAGTAAGTTGAAGCTTTTCAAGTAAATCCAAAAGATAAGTAAGTTGGAAGGACTTCCATGAAATGTGCCAGTCATCTCTGCTAGTACAAGTTTGGATCCAGTTAAAATCCATGCTCTTTTAGAGAACTGCACTCACGGAATGCAATAGTTAAGACCATGAAACTCTGATGTCATACTGCCTTGGTTAGAATCCCAGATGCACCATTTACAAACTGTGTGGCCTTGCCAAGTCACTTAACTTCTCTGTGCTTTAATATCCTTATTTGTAAAATAGGGATAATGACAGTACCTACCTTATAGAGTTTTCTAAAGACTTAAATAACTTATTATACGCCAAAGCACTTAAAGCCTGCCTGATGGATAAGTGCAAGTGATCATCATCATCATTATCATCACCAAACTGATACGTCTTGACACAAGCCATGGAATGATGGCCATGACTCAGCTCCAGAGAAAGTTTAGTAATCAGCAATAGGCCTCTCATCATGACTTTCTATATAGCCAGTAACAATAATGCGGTGAACCCACGGGACTTTGTACCTCACCATGCTTCCATCCAGGGCCTCCCTTTCCTGGTGCAATTGGAGAAAAGGATCTCTGCCCTCAAATAAGCATGCCTACCTGCACAGTGGAAGGCAACAGGTACAATGCAAATGTTATATGGAAGGCAGAGACTCACTGGCTGGCCATTATCAAAGAATAGTGGTCGACGCTTCCTCGAAACGAGTCAGTCACTCAGGAGTCCCCACAGATATGGATAAGGAGATTAGAAGGGCAGGGGGCATTGGCACTGCCTAGCCTTGGTGAGAAACTGCTATGGAGGACTGTGGTTGGCGTGAGCCAGCAGAAGGACACAGAAAGGGCAGAGGAGGTATAGAAAGGGAGCTGGTTGAGATTGGGTGGTGTCAGGAGAACGGAAACTGAAAACAAATCACCAGCTTTGTAATTCTGCAGTAACCTTCTCACTTCCATTTCAGATTATCAAGTGCCAGGGGAGGTGATTCCAATTTTACAGGTAAAGAAAATGAAAACACAAACGGGTTTGGTGACTCACTGCTGGTTCAATTTTATTTCCTTTGTACTGTTGTTTTTAATAAACAGGACTGAAAAAATTAGATTTCATTTTTGGATTTGGATAGTCCTGCTCTAACCTGGAAACAGCCCACTAACTCCCTACTGTAGCCATGGAGTACCAAAATATCTATGGTCTCACCCCTAAGACTTCCAACAATTGTCTGAACAGTATCAGCTGCATTGATTAAACCAGTGGCTGTGTTACTGCCCAAGCTGAATCATCTTTGATTTGAGTTTCAACTGAATTAGCTTTCAGTGATTTGTTTTTCTCTTCAGGCTGCTTGAGTTCAACAAGTTAAGACAGGTAGTCTGATTCCATGGATTTTTCCTCCACTGTGTTTTCCATGTGTGCTTCTTGATTAGTTTGCAGCTCTGGCTGATTGACAGGTATGATGTCTATTTCTGAGCCCTATTTAGGTGGGCGGCCTAGCCCTGAGGCGCTCTACCTGACCTGAAAGGGCCCTGTCTAATCTGAGATAAACACACTGCCCTGTGTGTGATTTGAGAGTTGGAACATTTCCGACTACTGTGAAGGATCCAATGAATGGAGGTACTCATTCCTCAGCTCTACCTTGGTTCCTGGGACAGAGGAGCTGTCAAAAGTTCGGGATGCCTGGGGCATATTTCTCCAACAATAAGACAAGTATCCATGCTGCAGAGAACATGGAAATGGCCTTGCCGAGCTATAAGATTTTTAGTCATTTTCTGTCTAGAGATAAGACAACACATAAAAATCAAGGGTCAGGAAGCATGGCACCCAAATGAGTGAACATAGTCATCTGTTCTCTGCTCATCTTCTGCAACCTTGGATAGGAAGAGTGGAAATTGACAGCTGGAGGTGTGGCGGGAAGGTGGGAGCAGGGGGTTGCAACCTCATGGTAAATGACTTCCCTAGACCTCAGACCACTAGGTGGGCTCTTGGTTACCCTGTATCAATCCCAAAGACCCTCAGGTCTAATAGTTCTTCGACCTCTGTGATGCCAGAGTTCCCTCTTGTATGAAAATGGTACTTAAAAGAACAAAGCAAGTTTTAACAGCAGGTGTTAGAGCTACACAAGCTTCATGAAGATGAACTCTGTAGCAGTCACCAACTACAGGCAAAGCACCAATGCTTCTTCTGTCTCCCCTTCAGTACCTAGTATGAGACTGCCAACCCTGTGGTTACTTAGCCACTGAAGTACAATAACCCTTTTGGCTTCAAACTCTTCTTGGACTCAGTTCTAAAAACGGCTCAAGAGAAATCTGATTGGCAATCTCTTGCCCGGTTCATACTGTAAAGTGTGAAATTGTATGCATTCTGTCTGGCTTTCATTTCTAATAAGATACCATTGGAGTGGTATACTATTTAAATTTTACTTCCTTAATCAGCGAGGGAGGCAAACCATGAGAGACTCTTAACTCTGGGAAGCAAACTGAGTGTTGTTGGAGGGGAGGTGGGGGGGGGATGGGGTAACTGGGTGGTGGGCATTAAGGAGGGTATGTGATGTGATGAGCACTGGGTGTTATACGCAACTGATGAAGTATTGGATGCTACATCTGAAACTGAAATAGGAAAGAAAGAGAAAGAAGAAAGAAAGAAAGAAAGAAAGAAAGAAAGAAAGAAAGAAAGAAAGAAGGAAGGAAAGAAGAAAGAAAGAAAGAAAGAAAGAAAGAAAGAAAGAAAGAAAGAAATTTTACTTCCTACATAACAACATTTACTAAAATTCCACCTTTTAATTTTGGAATTACAAACCTCATATAAAAATTTCTCTCTAGAATATATTTCTCTGTTCAATAACTTACCTTGCAGACATCATGACTGCCAATAATGGCATCAAAGAGTGTGTACAGGTCATTGAGAAGATCTACCACCTCAATGGGCTCACTCATGGCTGAGATGGTGGTGAAGCCCACGATGTCACTGAAGTACAAGGTGACTAAGTCAAAGCCCTCAGGTTCAACCGTGCAGCCCTTTTTGAGGGATTCGGCAACTGATCTGAAAAGCAGACACAGCTATTCCTCAGAGGACACAGGCCTCCCTGCATGCCACATACACATCTGCTAGAACACAATTTCTCCAAAAATCACTGCCAAGTAAATGATGAGGAATAGGATGTCATCTGGATGAAAACATTAATTCTTTAATTTAGTCTATAAATACATTTTGAGTGCTTATGGTGTGCCAGGCACTGTGCCAGACGCTGGAATACAGCACTGAACAGACAGCCCTGGTCTTTGTTTTTGTGGAGATTTTTCAGCTATCCTTCTTCCTCAGCTGTCCCTTCACTCAGGGAATGATCCCAGGTGGTTGTTTTGCATGAGATCAGTTTCTCCAATTATCTCGTAGAAGATCATGTTACACCAGGATCAGGTGCCTTGGAAACTTTGGAAACAGTATCAACAGGTAAGGCTTTGAACTAAGGAAGGAAAACCCTAGAAAAACAACTCTGCTACTCTCTTCTAGGAGCTCAAAGAACCGACTCCTTTTAATTGGTCAGCTTCCAGGCAAAGTCATGAAGTGACACATAGAAAAACTGAAGCACCAAAAACTTAAATGACCAGCATGCTCCACAGGTAGTGGGAAATTAGGAAGGTGTGCTCTACTCCCTTGGTTTCCAATTCATCTCTGATTTGAAGGTGTGACTCAAGCCTACTGGGGGTAGAGAGGGTGCAGGACGGTGGGGGGGGCGGGAGCAGTTAGTTGATGGGTAATTTTTTTTTCTATTTTTAATAGAACACACTGATACAAGGATTCACACTCCTCAGGTGTTCACACATACTGTGGTAGCATCTGTGTTAGAAGCTTTTCCGTTTTCTGTTTTTCAATTTCCAGCTCTTCAGTCCGTTCTCGGATCAAATCTTCCAAGTTGCTAGAATATTGCTCCAACATCCGAAGCATGGAATCAATGATATTGGTCTTCTTCCCTTTATTGAAGGTTTTAAACTGGAAGTAAAACAGAAAAAGGAGCCAGGAGAATTTTTACTCTCCAAACTCAGAGATGATGGTGTAGGACCCCTTATCACAAATCCCTTCCTCTAAAAAGAAGTAAACCTAGGTATAGATAGGAAAAGTCACCATTCAACCTCATTGTTACCCTGGCCCATTCACAGGGCTCTTTTTCCCTTAGTAGCTCTTCCTCTACACTTCTGGCTCTTTGAAGTCTGAACAAAAGTGTTCTGGGAAGGATTCTCCAGCTCTCAGATACTGTCACATGAGTAGAAGTCACTTCAAAAGCAATAGGATCTGGTCTTGAGCCCAGGCCATTTGTGAGTGGGATAAGGGGAGAGAGGGCAGGGAGTATTGTTCTGCCTTTCTGGATAATCAACCTACTAAGTCATCCTGACTTCTAATGCCAGTGTGTTACCAGTTCTTGGACAGTGGATGGTTCCTTGATCTCTTAAATACGACCCAAGATCTACATGGTAAGATCTACCCCTATTTCTTACTATCTTACCATGGGGGGCCAGGAATAACGATGTGCCCCTATCACCTACCCTTCATGCCAGTCAGGGTCATGTAGAAATTTAACTGGTCTTGCCCCATTCTATGCCCTGATCCTTTAGCGGTAGCTGCATGCCACTGATTTTTAATGTGCCCTCCTGAGGCCCTGTCCATCTACAGAGACAGGGAGTTTGGCGTAGCATTGGAATCACGAGGGGGTTGCCCCTCCTTGTTGATGTGTTCAGTGTGCACAAGGCTGTGTTTACAACAATAAAAAGACTGGTGGTAGTTTCACTGAACAGACATCTAGGAATCTGCCCCAATGAACCTTCTTATGCAGCTGGGCCACACATGCTCCCCTTAGCACTCAATGCCCCAAGGCTGAGACCAGGAGTAACTGAGCCTGGTCCACATCTACACGTCTTCCAAGGTCCTGCAAGTAATCTCAGTAGCCTGCTCAGATGTTTAAGGCTCCCCTATTGCCTAACCCAGGGAGCCTCCCTCTCCTCCTCCTTCCATTTAAGCTTTCTTAAGCTGCAGGGAAGTTGGCAAGCTATCCTGGTCTCTCAGACAATCTAAACTTCCACCAAAGCATTTCAGTGAAGGCAGCCCCACCAATGTCTATTTGAAGGCTGTATGATGTGCACTCCTATCACCAGCTTCTCTGCTGCCTTCTGAAATAACATCTCTAGCATCAACACAAGGGCAAATGTTTTTTCTCTTGCCTCATGGTAAGTTTTCAGAAATGTGACCTTCATGGTCCTTTGCCTTTTCCATACTATTGAATACCTGTTTGAGTGTCCTCAAGAAACCCAGCCAGGCTAATGGAGGCATTGTTAGTTGGGGACATGGATGACTTCATATGCAGGGCCCCTCAGGCTTTCAATCCAACTCTTTCTTTTTTCTGCCTCAGATACCTGCTACTCACAAAGCATCTCAGTGCTGTACTCCAGCCAGGCTCAAAAGCCTCTCCACCAGAGCTGACACAGCACTCACAGAGAGAACCCTCAGTTTCAGTATCCTGTAGTTTTAACAAAGCCCTAAGCTGTATATTCCAACATAAGAACTGCACCCTAGCTCCCCTTAGCGGGGCTCTCTCTATCCTTTCCTCATTTCCCCCTTCCTATCCCCAACTCCAGGGTAAGAGTCAGCCTCTTTAGAAATTCAGTATCTTCAGGAGAGAGTTTACCATTTTTTTGCACTCATTGCCTCAAGTGGTTCCCTAGGAACCCAAAAAATCTCCTGCTTTTGTACTCCCCATTTGCACTTTCTTCTGTCATGAGCATCCTTTGAAAGACACTATGTCTTTCCTAACCCCTCAAAACCACCTGGCATTACTTCAGTGGTATACTCAGCAGAGTTCTCTGGGATCTCCAAAGCAAACATGGCTGTATGAGGACCTGCATCTATTCTATGACACCCATCTTTTAACAGTCTAAATGCCATTGCCTTGCAAGTGCCCAGTCGTTCAATTCTAGTTCTGAAAGGTTGGTAAGGTCAGATTGTAGATGGTCTGAAACAGAGGTTCATATACAGAAGCACATTAAAATCAACCATTGCGCTCTTAGAGGATGTGCTGGGGATGCTACAGTATCAAAGGCCCCAGGTAGCCACCCGACAGCTTCCTCCCCAAGAAGAGCGATTTTTTTTTCTCTTGCAAGAGTTTCCTTTCACAATATGATGAGAACCCAAGGAGTTAGTTTTGGGTAGGCTGGCTTTAGGATGACTTCTGGGCAGTGCTAAGATTCACAGATTCCTGACCTGATTAAATATTTCATCAAAAGTTGGTCACTGTTCTGCAGCTTCAGCCCAGCACTGCTTCATCAGCTGGAGACATTCTGGAGGGGCATACTCAGGAGGAACCACTGGTCTGTACACAGGAGGAGGCTTCTTAAGTCTGTCTATGATTTCTGTCCAGAAGTAAGAAGAGAAAGTTTTATAAATCATAGAAAAAGCACTAAGATTTGACAAAGATCATGGAGTTTTAGCAAAGAAAGAGGTTAACCAGAAAAAAAAAAACATCATAGAAAGTCCATCTCCTTTGCTTTCTCCTTAAGTGGCTTGAATATAAGTTGTCTCTGAGCAAAGGAAGTATTAGTCAATTGAGGAGGGGACAAGAAATTAATCAATTGGGCTAGTAGTATCATTTAGGGACAGCTTTATCCTGCATTTAGGTTTGAGGTTTTAAATGTGAACTATCTGATGTCAATTCTAACACTACACCTTCAATGATCTGGCTCCCTTCACCAACCGCCAAATCATCTAAACTTCCCAATCCCCACAGTAGACCCACTTAGCCCTCCCTGAAGGCCCAGGCCCAGTCCAGAGCCATGCTGTGAGCCCTGCCTGGCCCCTAGGAAAGAGGATTAAGAACTACAATAAATAGTTCAAGACCTTATCCAGATCCTCCTAACTGCTTGTCCTTGAACTCCACTTTCAGTGGAACATTTACTATGCATCAGACTATGGGCTAACAACTTTGAATGCATTCTTTCATTAGATTCTCACTACAAACAGATGAGGTAGAAACCCTTATTTTTATTTTACAGAAGGTGAAAATGAGGAACAGAGAGAAAGTAAATTGCTCAAAGTCACATGGCTAGCAAGTGACAGAATTTGAATTTGACCCCAGGCAGTCTCAATCTACTACATTGTCCCACTTCCAAATGCCTCAGACTTCAAATGGGAGTTCCAAAACTCCCTATTCAGTCCCAAAAGCCATTAGTGACTGAGAAGTCCAGATCAGGCAGACTGACAAAGAGTGAAAAACCCCTGGAAGTGGGAGAAAATAGTTAGCCTTCAATGTCCTCAGCAACCCACACTGGACCTCAAACTGTTCTCTCTGCTTCCAGCCTAGCCTTCTGCAAAACATTCTTAAAACATGAATTTGGCCATGTCACTTTCTTGCTTAAAACCTTTTCATGACTTCTCATAACACACAGGGTAAAATCTAAGCCCTATCTCTTCAGCTCATTTCTTATCCCCATCCCCCTCCCCACAGCCCCAACTCCAGCAGGCGCCAAACCTTGCTTGCCCCACCAGTGTGCCCTTCCCACGCCTACACTGGCTGTAACACTCCAACAGTGCTGCTTCATACAATAATTAGTGTCCCCTTGCCTCCATGAAAGAAGGAGAGGTTGTTGCCTCTGACTTGTCAGCTCCTTGTTACGTCACACCTCTGCTCCTTTAACCCAGGTTGGCCTATACATTCCAGTGCCCTGCTCTCGGTGGAATAGATTCCATGTGAACTAATCCCTTGGAGTGTGACTGCCCTCATCCACTCTCTGGTAAAGGGAGTACTTATCCTTTTACCAGAACACCATTGAGTTGAATGGGTTACCTCTCCACTTAGGCCCAGCATAATTCATGCCCTCAAGGAGCTTATAGTCCAATGGAGGAGCTAAATAAGGACCAACAATATAAGCATTCTAGCAGATATTCCACACAGGTAAGGACAGAGGGGCCATCTGGCCCACACTGAAGAGGTCAGAGAAGGCTTCCCAGAGAAGTGACAAAAATTGGATGAGGCAAAGTGGGGAAAAGGTGAGGGCATTCCAGGGACTATGAACAGCTCTCTTGAAGGCACAGAGGTAAGAGAGACTGTGGTACTTTCAGTCATGCGGTTTAGCTGGAGTGTAGGGAGTGACAGGAGATAAGCTTAGAGAGGTGGCTGGGGGCCAGATTGCAAAGAGCCTTGTATGTCATGTGAGGAATCTGGACTTCATTTGACAAGTGATGGGGAACAGTTAGGGAGTTTTGAGTAGAGGAGTGATATGGGACTCTGAGTGGGGCAAAAGATAGATAAGTATTTTGGGTTTCTTTGTTTTGTGTTGTTTGCATTTTTTATTTTGAAATAAATTTAGACTTCCGGAAAAGTTATAAAACTAGTATAATAGTTGCCTGTATACTCTTCACTCAGCTTCCTCTAATGTTAATAACTTATATAACCATAATACAAAGGAAATTAATATGGATACATTACTATTACTACTGTTCTAGTCTTTATTTGAATTTCATCAATTTTATTCCTAATATCACTTTTCTGTCCCACAATCCAATTCAAGATCCCATATTGCATTTAGTTATCATGTCTCTGTCTCCTTCAATCTGTGATGGTTCCTCGTTCTGTCCCTGTCTTTCATGACTTTGATACTTTTGATGAGTATTGGCCAATTATTTTACAAAATGTCTCTCATTTGGGGTGTGTCTGATGTTTTCTCCTTGGCAGACTGTTATGCGTTTTTTGCAAAAATTCCACAAAGGTGCCATTGTGCCCTTCTCAGTGCATCATGTCAGGGAGTACATGATATCAATATACCTTGATCACTTGGTTAAGGTGGTGTCTGCAAGATCATCATCCTCTGCTAGTAAACTTATTATTTTTCCACTTGTAATTACTAAGTATCTAGTGGGTTCGTACTCTTAGAATATGCAAATATCCTGCTTCTCCTCATACATTTGCCCACTGGTTTTACCATTCCTTGATGGATTGTGCCTGATAGGCAATCATTCTGTTGAAAGATAAGGATAACAGCATGTCACAGGGAAAGTATGGAAGGACTTTGCCATCCAGGAGCATCATGAGGGGCAAAGAAATACCTGGCAGGGAGTGTCTCAAAGTAGAGGAGGCTGCTAAAAAAAAATCCAACATAGGTCCTGTAGGTCTTTGGTTTATGTCACAATTTGGAAAGGGCCAGCTTCTTGGGTTGGGAAACTTCTTCCAAATGCCTAAATCTGTTTGGCTCTAAGTCCCACCTTCACATAACACGGGCTATTTGCAGGCTAGCAGGCAGTTAGCACAAACACATAACTGTGTTCACTCTTCTGGCAAATTACAACAGCCTGGGTTAGGCTGATGATCTGGGTCATGGTGGACCCCTGGTGGCCTTTTCTCACCTTCTGCTTACCTTTGGCAGGCAGATCTATCATGCAGAATGGGGTGCCCCGGACCATCACTTCTTGCATGATGATGGCAAAGCTATAGACATCTCCTGCAAAAGAACCTAACCTGCTGCCCTTTGGGGTTCTCAACAGTTCAGGGGCCATCCATAGCAACTCTGAAAAGAAAGCATTGTGTAATGAATGCAGGGAGGATTAACTGACAGCATTTGCAATGCCCTCAAGGGTTCCAAGGGTGCTGTTTCATTGACTGCTTTATATTTTTATTAGACAGACTGGCAAGCTAGTGCCCCCGCCCGGGGGTCCAAATCTATGAATCTAAGAAATTGCGCACAGAGAAAGCACACTACTCTCCTCACTCCAGGACCATGCAGGCACACACAGTGGAGGTGTGGGGCAGGGCAGAGAAGCTCAAAGTAGGAAAACTATCTGGCACTTGCTTTCTTGCTCTCTTGAGCCTGCAAGTAGCAATTGGCAGGCTTCCAGGGAAAGGCAAGTGCACAGCCACTCTGGTTGCCATGGATTTGCTATTTGCTGAGATCTATATGTGTCTGGTAATTTGATTGTGCTGGGGCTCAGGGATTCACAAGTTGCTTTCTCCAGGTCTTCTCTAAGAGGATTAGAGGATCTCCAGGCCTCCTCTATCCCTCACAGAGCAAAAAGATGCAACAATTCCTTCAGGTTGGTTCTACAAATATTTATTGAGGGTCTACTATGTAGTGGGCATTACACTAGGTGCAGGGATGGCACCGGAGATGAATTAGACCTTGCCTCTGCTCTTGTAGAGTTCACAGAGCAATGGCAACACAGACATGTGAACCCTCTAACTGCAATACATGGCAGAGCCACTTAAGAAATATATAAAGAAATACACATTGGGGCACCTAGGTGGTGCAGTCAGTTGAGTGCCTGACTCTTGGTTTCAGCCCAGGTTGTGATCTTGGGGTCATGAGATCAAGCCCCCCACCACCCACCCCCATCAGACTCCTTGCTCAGCATGGAGTCTGCTTGAGATTCTCTCCCTCTTCCTCTACCATTCTCCCCACTCATGTGCCCCCCATCTCTGTCATAAATAAATAAATAAATAAATAAATAAATAAATAAATAAAATACACATTAGTAATAGAAATGGAGTAGTCAAAAGTTGGAGGGAGCATTTTACACAGAATCATATGAAATTGCCATTTCTGTGTGTTATAAATAGTTGAATATTGACAATCCCATGAGGCCCAAACAAAAAAAAAGAGAGAGAGAGGGGAGAGAGAGAGAGAGAGAGAGAGAGAACTGAGGTGATCAAATTAATCCAGGAAGGCTTCCTGGAAAAGTTAGATCTTAAAGGCACTTGTTAAAAAGGTCAAGGATGCAGTTTCCTAGAGCTGAGAGGGTAAGGGCTTTGCAGGGAGAAAGAACAGTACGTGCAAAAGAACAAGAAGTAGAAAGGAGCAAATTGCAGATGGGGGTGGTGGTAAGCAGATTAGCTTGGCTGAAGAGAAGGGCTCTGTTAAGGAATAATGAGAAATGAGAAATGGGGTTGATGAAGTGGGGGAGGGAGGGTGGCTAGAAGAATGAGGGCAGAAGGTGAGAGGCCCTGAGAGCCAAATGAAGGCATTTGGAGTGAATACAAAAGGCAGTAGGGGTGCGGGAGCTGGAGAGGGATTTGATGAAAGCTGTGTTTGGAAGATTAATCTGGTAACCTGCACAAACTGGATTGAAGGAGAGAGACTGGAGTCAGGGAGACCAGCTAGGAAGTTATTACAGTAAGAGCCGGAGGCAAGGTGAAAGGGGCCTGAATGGGGGTGGGGGCGGCAGCAGCAGGACAGGAAACAAGATACACAGGAAGGCTATAATGGAGAAGGTAGTGACAGGGCTGGGGATGGACTCAACGTGCTCCTTGGAGGGGAAAGGTTTGGAGTAAACAAAGGGTTGAAGTCCAGAAAGGAAGGCTGGACAAGGGTGTCTGCTGAGGGTGGGGTGGGGATGGGGTGCTGGCTAACTTTTCATCTTGTTAACTTTGGGGTATTGAGAAGGGAGCCCAGGGGACAAGTTCCTGTGAAGCAGGAAGGAGGATGGAAAGGTCAGCGATTAATTTGGTGTGTTAGTGAAACCCAGGAAAGAGAAACTCACCCTGGAAATTCCTATTTTGAGCCAATCCTGATCAAAATGGTGGAACAGTGAATTCTAGCCTCACCCCCAATCATGTACTCATCTTCTCTCTTTGTCTTCCAGCTGTCCCCAGCCTTTGTCACACACCACCTCCCGCCCCCATGAAAGTCTCTGATACACTCACTATAGTGGTTTTTCCTTTATGTGTTCTTGCCTAGGAGGACTTATATTTGCAAAGAAGACCCAAAGAGATTGACTGTTACTTTGGTCAAAGGAATGCATTTCTGAATGTAGGATTTCAGGAATACATTTCTGATATGGTTTGGAGGGGAGGGCAGGAGGGTTATCTCGGAGCAAGAAAAATGCAGCTGTTTCTTCTGCTAGCCTCTCTCCTACACATTTAAAAGCACAAGAAGGGAAAAAAGGACAAAACTCTCCGGTAAAAAGCTGGGTGATTAAATACAATCATTACCAAACAGTATTTTCAAAGAGCACTTACATGTATGTTGTTAATGGCTAAAATGAGGCTTTATCTGCGCCATACTTACGTAATTGAAAGCGGACAGTAATGAATACACTTACAACCCACGCCCATTTCCGCATTCCCACTCTAGAGCCAAGTAAGAGCCACTACCTACCATTAGACTTGAACTCTCAGGAAAACTAGAAAAATTACTTTGGCTTGCTTTGCATCTGCTGATGCCAGTACTAACTCTAAGCCTTGCTGTGGTGATAAAAATCAAATGTGGAGAGCCAGTGTGGTGAAGTGCAAAAGAACGGAGATCTGAAAGTCAAGAGACAGAGGTTCAAAATCTTAGCTTGGTCACTAAGTCACTCACCTTACTGAACTTCAGCTTCCCCATCTGTAAAGTGGAAGTTGAGCCAGATGATTTGCAAGAGCCTCCTAATTATAAGGCTCTATTAGCCCTCTCATCTAAGGAGGAAGCAGCAAGTTTCTTTATTTCATTTTATTTCATCAGTTCACCAATTCACCAAACATTTATTCTGCCAGGTACTGGGAAAGACACTGAGGGAGGCAAGTGTCATGGAAAGTCTCTTGTTGAATCAGTGGTATTTAAGTTGAGCCCTGAAGAAGGAGTAGAATCTAGCCAAACTCAGAGGAGTTTATAACAGAGTGGGAGAGGAAGAGTGTCCCAAGGAATGGGCACAGCATGCGTGAAGGTCTGGGGGTAAGAGAGAGCCTGGGGTAAATAAACAACTGGAAGGAGTTCAGCACTGCTAGAGCCCAGAGATGGAGGGGAAGTGATTAAGCACGAGAGGTCCCCAAGGCCCAAACTACACAGGGCTCACAAGCCATGTAAAGGAATTTGAACTTTATCCTAAGAGCAATGGGAAGCCATTCAGTGAATTTGGGCGCAGGTCTAAAATGATCAGATTTGCAGTTGAGAAAACTGGCTCCAGCTGCAGTGTGTGAAAAATGGATTGAGCATCCAAACTGCCATCGCAATTCGGAGAGTAAAATGAAACAGTAAGAAGGAGAGACAGAGCAAGAGACAGACAGGGTACACACACACACACGCACGCACACCCCATCCTTTCCGCGCTGCACTCTAAGACCAGAGTTTCTTAAGTTTGCAAGTTGCTATCCTGTGAATTAAGTGGAACTCTGGGAAGCTGGGCATTGTGTTTTATCTTTTATAGATGACTCATCTTGACAGGAAGCTAAGTACTGGCTGATCTGAAGCTGCTGTCCCCAACATCCTAGCATTAATACCAGGCAACTACTCCAAGCTTTCAAATTGGAATTAGCCAAACAATAACCATAAGACTAAGTTAGCAACAAGAACAGGTCCACAGAAAGAGAGAGAGGGAGAGGGACAGGAAAAGGGACAGGGAGAGAGAGAAAGAGAGACTATCACATGGTTTTTGTTGTGATTACCAGGAGCTTCAAATCCTCCAAAGCTTGGATGGGCAGAGAAACAAAATGTTATTATAAGTTGTAATTTAGCTGCAGGTAGAGGCCAGTCTTCAAAAGACCTGAATTGAATTCCTAGAACTACTGCTAAGTAGCTGTAGGACTTGGGCAAGTCTTGAGCCTCTCTTATCTCATCTGTAAAATGAGAGAGTTGGACGTTCAATATTCTGCAGGTTTTATAAAGCACGAAGATGCTGCCACTGATGGCTAGGCTGTCTTGTCTGCGTCTATGCATGTGTCTCTCTGTGTCTTTCAGTCTTTGTTTCTTACATCAGCAGTTTTAAAACTTACACTGCCAAAGATTCTTTTAAAAATATACGTTGTAATTTTTATCTGTACCTGTCTGTCTTTTTTGGGTTGTCTGTTTCTCTGTGTTTTTGTGTCACTCTCTCTTCTTCACCCTTGCAATGCTGGTTAAAATTTTTAATGCCCAAATTTCCTCTATGTATTTAGCTCTATTCATTCTGTCTCCTTCTTACTCTTTCTCTTTCTTCCTTCCTCTCTTCCTTCAGCTCATTCCCTCCTATTTCTCACTCACCCACTTGCATTTCCCCATCTCAGATTTCTCCCATTTCTTTGATCTGTTATGACCCCTACAGGCATTGTTTTGTGCTGCCACTAGGGCACTAAATAGAAGACAAAAACACCAAATGTGCATTATAGGCCTGCCTACTTATTTACTAAGAAGGCCACACAGTTCTGTCTGAAGCCATCCCACTCAACCCGTAGAGTATTTACTTGTGGGGAGCCCCTCCTTGCTTCTTTCTCTCTGACAGAGATAGTGAGGGTAAGCTCTAGTGACACCCCATTCCAGAATGCGCTTTGTGGGGGTCCAGCTACCAAATTACCTTCCATTCAATTTGACAAGTATTTATTGAGCACCTACTGTGTGCCTATCGCTCAGCAAGTTCCTCCAGAGACTCCTAGGGTCTCCAAACAATACAGCCTAATCCTGCCGCAGCAGGAACTCAACATTATTGCACTGGCTTTGTTCTGAAGGCTAGGCTGTGCTGAGATTACAGCCTGCAGACTTCATTCAACTCCTTTGGCTTGGAAATGAGGCTGAATTTTCAACAAAAGTGGGGAGTTGAATCAGCCTGAGGCTTTAATTCAGTGCATATTTTGGAGTTTGAATTTTGGAGTTACCTTGTGTGCATCAGAAGGGTATAATACATTGCTTACCTTCCGCAGAAGGTTCCTCTTGGGAGAGTCTTAGCGTTTCCAAGATGTCATTAAAGCCGTAATCTGTCACTTTTAGTACAAAACGCCCATCTACAACACAGTTCCGAGATTTTAACCTCCCATGAGCAAACTCTCTGTGATGTAAGTACTTCATGCCCTGCAGATGATACAAACAGGATTTATTTAGTAACGTATTTAACTATTTTGTGCTTTTAGAGCCAATTTCTGAGCTTGTTAATGGCATGAGCTACTGCGGTCCAGAATTCAGCCGCTTTTTTTCTTATATGCAAGCAAAGCAAAACGTTGACAACAAGAATTATTTCCAGGTCCCTTCCAGCTCTAAAATTTATGCTTTTGATGAAGAATCGTATCTTGTGTGTATAGAGAGAATTCTATGCTATTGGGAGATTTATTAACATTTCAAACATAGGATGGATCCATACATATATAATTTCCAAGAATTGGAAGATTCTGATTTTCTCCCAAAAAGATCTAGCCTAACTTTCACCCACTGTTGGCAGGAATGGAAATTGGTACATCCTTTTTGCTGGGCAATTTGGCAGTGGATATCAAAATTGAAAGCATGCATACCCTGTGACCTAGGGAGTCTGCTTCTCCTCTAAAGAAATGCTTGTACATCTGCACAAGGAGATATACACAAGAATGCTCAATGCAGCTCTGCTTTATAATGTTATATAGTTAAAAATACAATAAATATTTGTCAAGAAGGGAGGGACTGTCCAAAAAAAAAGAAGGGACTGTCCAAATTGTGGTGCATCCAAGCTATGGAATATTCTGCAGCAGTTAAAAATAATAAAATAGATCTGTATGTACTAACAGGGAATCATACCTAAGCCATAAAGTAAGTGAAAAATAGAAATGTACAAAACGATGTAACGGTATGTATTTTTAAAAACAAAATCTATAATGTATGTAAGTACACATGAAATGAATTGCAAGGTTAATCACCAAATTGTCAGCAGTGATTAACTCTGGGGGAGGATATGAAAGAAGGTTGAGTAAATGTCAATATTTTTCCTGTATATATTTATATCATTTGATTTTTAAATTTAATTTAATACATTATTTTTGTAATTAAAATAGGCAATTAAAAAGAAGAAAGCGGAATACCACTGATCTCTGCAGCTTGCTTGGCAACTTTATATGACATTCAAATGTGATCTATGAGGACTCTATCAAATGGGTTTACTCATTCACATGTAAATACAATTCATGTTCTAGTGCAATCATCTCGGAACTGTTTATGCTGAGCCCTTTTAAGTATCTGGCTCTATTTTGCGGCCTGACACCCCTTTGTATTTGTATGCTTTATATCTTGTGCCCTCAGAAAGTCTGCAGTCTCCAGGACTTCCAAGCCCACTCTGCAGTGGGTGAGATTTCCCCCGGGGGGTGTCTAATGCTTCAGTATCATTCATCATGGGCCTGAGAGGACCGTCATTTAGAAGCTTCTCCCTTAACTCATGGGACCTTGCTTATAGGATGAGTGGAAAGAGTACTAGAATTGAAATCAGGAGATTTGGATTCTATTATCAGCTCTGCCACTTAATAGTTGGCTGATAAATATTTATTGAGCACTTACTATGTATGGCAGACATTATATAACAAAGTGTACCTCATTTAGCTTCTCTAAGCCTCTGTAAAAGGAGGCTAATCATACTTATTTTATGAAGAATTGGCATGAGATAATGTCTATAAAGCTACCTTGAAAAGGGTTAGGCCACAGTATAAAGGTCAAGACTGTGTGGTCAATATGCAAGAAGCTCAACAAATCATTGATTAACCAGTTCAGGCCCATAAAAATGCACATAGACACAAATTGCATATTATTCCCAGGAGTTCATGGACTCCACTAAAGCCCATCCATGAACCCTCTTGACTCCCAATAGTCCTTGCCTCGGAGAATGGAAATGCTGCCTGATAGACCGTATGGTCTTTTGGCTTTCTGGTCATGCTGAGTTCCATATCTACACCTATGGTGTGCAAAGACCTATCACCTAGTTCTAGACTGAACCAACTTTTAGAAGGTGGAAACCAGCAGATGAGCCTAAGTAACACCAGAAGCCCTGGGAATGAATACTTTCCACATCCAGATAGCAGAGAAATGGGATGGAAGAAAAGGTTGCTTAAGGTGAAGAGTGCTCAATGGCAACAGAAAGTAAGGACAAATCTGGCCCTCAAATTGGGGGAAAGGGGTGGGACAAGTAGTATAGGTGGGGCAAGTCCCTTCTGTATCAGTACCTTATAACAGATGTGGACAAAGGGACTATGAGAAGGGGTAGGGGCAGACCCTGGGAAGGAAAGTGGAAGAATGAGATCATCACAATGATCCAAGGAAAATAAAACATTCCAAAACATTTGAATTCTAATCTATAGGGAAAATCTAAGATTTCCTCAGTCTTTCCATTAACCTTGATGAGATCCAGCAGAAGTGATGATTTAAACATCCAGTCAAGTTTCACATCCTGATTTGTCAATATGTCTTCTAGGCTCCTTCTGGAACAGAATTCTGTCACAATGGCAAACATCCCTGAATCATAGAAGAAGCCCAATAAGGGGTTAATATTCTCATGACGCAGGTCCTTCATCTGGAAACAGAGGGAGAGAGGAAAGTTACAACTGTTGTGTCACAATTGGGGACCAGAGTTTAGGGCACATACCCTTCTCTTCATCCTTCCTATGACTGCTTGCCATGAAAAGCTGAATTTTGTCCCCCATGATTTCCAATCCCTAACGTTAGTCCTGTGATTGTTATGTTACATGGCAAAAGGGAGATTATTCAGGTAGGCCTAATCTGATTATATGAGCCCTTCAAATCAGAAGAGGAGGGAGGAGAGGAAGTCGGAGAGATTCAAAGTGTGAGGACTCAACACTCCTTTGTTGGCTTTGAAGATGGAGGAAGGAGGCTACAAGCCAAGGACTGTGGTCAGCCTCCAGAAGCTGGGAAAATCTCTCAGCTAACAGCCAGCAAGGAAATGGGTACTTCAGTCCTACAGCTGTACAGAACTAAATTCTGCTGACACCCTGACTGAACCTAGAAGTGATTTTCCCCCAGAGACTCCAAATAAGATCCCAGAGTGACTAACACCTTGACTTCATCCTTACGTTGATACTAAGTGGAGCACCCAGCTGATCCCACTTAGACTTCTGATTTACAGAACAGTGAGATAATAAATAGGTGTTGTTTTAAGCCACTATGTTTGTGCTATTTTGGTATGGCAATAACGGTTCTACTCACCAATTCCACTGTGTCTGTTGGGGGAAGGGATTCCCCCACACAACCAAGCAATTTTCCAACACCAGCTGGGTGCCTTCAATTCAACTTAATTCTGACACTATCTACCTGGAGACAGCATCAGATTCCACAGGTTAAGGGCTCAGTCCTACAAGATTGCGCCCCCCAGTACTTCAGACACCAGTCACATGTCCAAGTCACCTGGGCTTTTATGAACCAGCTATAGATTGGAGGTTCTAATGACCCTCACCTTGGGTTCAATTAATTTGCTAGAGTGGCTCACAATACTTGTAGAAACATTTTACTTACGAGATTACCAGTTTATTATAAAAGGATATAACTCAGGAACAGCCAGATGGAAGAGATGCATAGGACAAGGTATGGAGGAAAGGTGTGGAGCTTCCACGCCCTCTCTAAATGCATGCCACTCTGCCCAAATCTCTACATGTTCACCAACCTGGAAATTATCCAAACTCTGTCCCTCAAAGTTTTTATGAAGGCTTCATTACATAGACATGATTGATTAAATCAGTGGTCATCCATGATTGATTCAACCTTCGGCCCCTCTCCCCTCCCCAGTAGTGGGGCGGGGGCTGAAATCTCCAACCTTCTCATCAAGTGGTTGGTTCTCAGGCAATCAGCAGCCATCTTTAGGTATGGGCCAAAAGTCTCATTAACATAACAAAAGACACCTTTGCCACTCTCCTCACTTAGGAAATTCCAAGGGTTTTAGGAGCTCTGTGCTAGAAACACGGATGAAGACCAAATACGTATTTTTTACTATAAATCACAATTATCATAGGCAGTGATAAAAAATTAATGCAATGGTCAAAGAGGGAGATTTTATTTTATTTTATTTTTTTTTTAAAGATTTTATTTATTTATTCGACAGAGATAGAGACAGCCAGCGAGAGATGGAACACAAGCAGGGGGAGTGGGAGAGGAAGAAGCAGGCTCATAGCGGAGGAGCCTGATGTGGGGCTCGATCCCATAACGCCGGGATCACGCCCTGAGCCGAAGGCAGACGCTTAACCGCTGTGCCACCCAGGTGCCCCAAAGAGGGAGATTTTAAAGAGAGATCTCTCTTGGCATAATAAGTGAATGCTCAGACTGTGGCCTTCTTCCCGATTCTTTGAGGACTCTAGAATAGAGCTCAGTGAGCCAAGAGGACTAAAGAAGTTTAATACAATGAAAGGTGGAATAGATTGTCTACTTGTGAATGTTTATCTATTAAAATAAATAGCCTACATAAAAATCAGGCCAAATTTGTTTCAGAAGAAACATCTGGCATTTTGACTACATTTTCCCTTTGCATCATTATTTTTTTCACTAATGCAAGAAGCATTTAGTGTGTGCCGACAATGTGCAAGGAACTGGACTGCATGCCAGAGATGCTGAGTTAAACAAAATGAAATCACTGTCCTAAAAGAGCTCTTATTCAAAGGGGGGTGATAAACAAGTAGGCTAACAGCTGTATTTTACTGTGAAATGTATTCTTAGGGAAGGGATAACGGCATGCTGGGGGAGCTCAGATATTTATTCAGCCTGAAGGATTAGAGAAGGCTTCCCTGAAGAGGTAATGTGCTGTCATGAAGGACAAGTAAGAGGCAACCAGGTGAAGGTGACAGGGCAGGAGTTGCTGAGAGGAAGAGCATGTTATGTTAAGGAAATTGCAACAGGTTTAGGGTGGCCAGAACAGAGTGCAGGAAAAGAAGATGAGACACAAGGCTGGAGAGACAGACAGGAAGCACATCCCAAGGGTCTTTGCGAACCTTGCTATGGTATTTGAAATTTATATCATGTACACTCAATAACTGCTATCTATTATTCTTACTATTTAATAGGGAATGAGAGGGAAAAGGGCTCCGTGATCACTTCAAGATTTCTACCGGTATTCCTGGGTAGATTAGCAGTGCCACACATCGATAAAAGGAATTAGGAATGATGTAGTCATGGATATGTTGGTGTCCCATCCATATTACCTTTACTGTGCATTCCCCAGCTGCTGTGAATGTTGGCTGATAACTCACAGCTGTTCCATTCTTGGGGAAATTGTCCTAGAGCCCAAACCAAATGGAAGCCAACTTACCTTAACTGTTAGGTCCCACCCACAGAACTTAGCCAATGACTGACTGCCTGGGGTTGGTGCAAAAGTCCAACTCCCTAGCCTCAAGGTGGGACTCATGGTATAACTTGCACTCCAGCATTTCTCCCACGAGATCATAATGAAGCTAGTCTCCAGGAGAGATCACATACTTGTTGAGCTTTTACTTAGGCCCTATCCTGCTTCCCTCACTCCCTCTCTCTTGGAGCATTCTCTCAATGAGTAATTTGAATAAGAAACTCCATCTCAGGTTCAGTTTTTAGAGAATCTGACCCAAGACAGATGGGAAAACAAGATTCTGGTGGTGGGGAAGGCTGATTAATTCAGTTTGGGACATATTAAGAATGAGGTGCCTGTGGGACATGAAGGTGGAACTATTCCAAATACAGTTGGGTATTTAGGGTTTGGGGCTCAGGAAAGAAGTATGATCTGGATAAACAAACTTGGGAACTGTAAGTATGCAAAGCACGGTACATGACATTAATGAGAATGGATGAGATAGCCCAAGGAAAGCATACAGAATAAAAAGAAAAGAGGGAAATATCAACATTAAAAAATGGAAAAGGAAGGACATCCTGCATAGACTTAGAAACGAGGCCAGGTAAGTGGAAAAAAGACTATTTACAACAATATTATGAATACCACAGGAAGAGTTTCAGGAAATTGAGGTAAATGCCAGAAAGAATTTCAGGAAAATGTTATAAATACCAGATAAGTCAGTTGAAGATGAAAACAGAAACTACCTGATGAATTTGACCAGTACTAAATTATTAATTATAGAAACTTAACCTATAAATATGTTTACACAGATATACAAAGATATATGTAGACAAGTATATAGGCAAATTTTATATATATAATATATATATATATGTATTTCATGTGAGAAATAAGGGAAAGGATTAAATCACAAATTATTCTGTTTTGAACATTGAGAGTATGGTGGGACATTTATTGAGATGGAATACACCGGCGTAGAATATGAACCTACTTCTCCAACAGGGTGATCCAAGTTGAGGTTGAATTATCCCTGGTGTGAATGGCAGCTATTGACCTTTTAAGCATAAAAGCCTGGCACCCATTACAAGTCACTTAGTCCAATGCAGCTTAAACCAGCTAAGGCGAACATGGAAATTCAGCCCACACATAGCAAAGTGGGCACTTACTATTAAGGTTTTATTGTGCCATCTCTTACGAAACAAGCAGCCAAAACTATTGGGTTCTAAGCCTCTTTTGGAATACAGAATATAAAATGGTTATGTCTGTTAGCTATTCAACACAAATCTATTTCCCTTCTTATTGGGAAAACAACTAGCCCACATTTTACAGCCTCCCTTGGAGCTAAGTGTAGCCATATGACTGAATTTTAAACTGAAATGTAAGAGGAAGTAATACATTCCATTTCTAGGGTAAGGCTTTTAAGAAATAAATATATGCCTTTCATGTTATTTTTCACTTGTATAGATGAATGCAGATGATGACAGTGTCCTAGGAAATGGGAGAGCTATAAAATGGTTATATTCTGGATCACTAAATCCCTACATTGAAAGGAAGTCACCTGCCCAACAAAGAACACCTACCTTGTACTGTTATTTGGGTGAGAATTAAACTTCTGCTGTGTTTAAGACATTAAATATTTGGGGGTCTATTTGTTACAGAATCTAACTTTACACTGGTAGCCCTACCATGGAAAAAGTTCAGGTCCAGGTTTTCCTTAGATCTTTGCAGTCTTATGTCCTCAGCTGCAACCAATAGAGAAGAGCCCATATAGGAACCAGGTAGATACCTACATGCAGTCGTGTTCTACTGATATTTTGGACAACCCCGGGAAGCAGAGAATGTTTGGAACACTTTTTTAGCAAGATGGTCATCTGAACATTTACTGGGTAGGCATGTACTTCACCCTTTCAATAATATGCTCCTAAGTGGTTATCATCAAATGTTCAAGAGTTAAATTGTCCTGTCTCCCAAGATGTTTGTTAGTACTGCATCTGACACGAAACCCTTAAGCATACAATCACTGCTCCTGAGTCAAACATTAGCTTACGTGATCTTACAGATGCCTTTAACTGTTTGACAATGTTTTTGGGACATTGTAACATCAGAATAATTCCTACTTGCACTGCAGCTGCAATACCATCCTAGTGGTAGGTATGGACACTTAGTGAAAATTTAATTCTCCACATCAGTGCCTGCCATTTCTATATCAACCATTGCAACCTATTTTGGCAATAAGATTTTCTACTTCCATGGACTAAATGGCTGCTATGTCTTCTTCCTCTTTTTCATTTTGTTTTGTTTTGTTGTAAAGAGCTATTGTTCAAGACCTCCTACCCTTATATCAATCTATTCACTCTTCACCACCGAGAGGTCAATGATCATATAGAACATATTAACCAGGTACTAGTGGAAGATTTCTGAAGCTGTTTCCTGCCAGTAACAATTCATTAATTTAACAAACATGTATTGAGCACCTTACTATGTGTTAGGCCCTGAGGTAAGGGCTGGCAAGACAAATGGTGAACAAAATATTATACGGTCCCTGACTTCTTAATTAAATGATTACATGAAGAATTGAAAACTTGAGGGGCACCTGGGTAGGTGGCTCAGTTGGTTAAGCATTTGCCTTCAGCTCAGGTCATGATCTCAGGGTCCTGGAATGGAGCCCTGCATCGGACTCCTTGCTTAGCGGGAAGCCTGCTTCTCTCTCTCCCTCTGCCTGCTGCTCCCCCTGCTTGTGCTCTCTCTCTGTCAAATAAATAAATAAAATCTTTAAAAAAAAGAAATGTAATCTTGCAACTCTGACAAGTCCTATAAAGGAGAGATACATAATGTAATTATGTATAATTAGGGCTTTGACCAATCAGAGAGGTTGAGGGAGGGTTCCTGGGAAGTGACAATTGAGCTGGGAGCTAAAAGATAAGTAGAATTAACAAAGCAAAGAAGGGAGAGAAAAGTATTCCAGAGATTGGAATAGCACATGAAAAGGCTCTGTGCTAGGAGCACATCACAATCCAGGGACTGAAAAAAAGCCAGTGTGGCTGATGCAGAGAGGGCAAGGGAAATATTGTGGTATGAGATAAGGCTGAAGAGGAAGGGCAGAGCCAGACCATGGAAGATCTAATAGACCATTTTAAGTAGCTTTTTCTTGATATTAATGGCAATTAGAGGCACTTTTATACCATGTAGGATGTAGTAAGTCATGGCAGACTACCATTCCTGATACCACAACATTAAAAAGCCAGATAAATTGCAAAAATATCATATTTTAAAGGACAAGGATATGTATAAGCAATAAAAAAGGACCTGAAATTAAGAGGGGCAGGAACCCTTCTGAGATAAGCAGATTGTTGTCAGCCATTTTCTTCCCTGGGGACATTTGCTAATTCTTGGTACAAGCTGGAGACCAGGTGCAGCCTAGCAGAAGGACTTTGCTGGGAAAAAGAGAAAATCAGCAAAATTTCAGCAATTGTGGAGTACCGGCATGACAATTAATAAACTTCAGGAGACCTACATGTGAGCTGGTCCCCCCGGCCCAGTATATATTCTGAGTTTGGAAACTAAGAGAAGACTAGGAAGCTTCTATAAAGTGAGCTGAAATCTCCTTTAGTCTTCCCAATATTTAGAACACTAAGTCTCACTATAAGAATAAGGCCTGCCACAAATACACGTCTGGACTATTCCTCAAAATATTTGCCAAACTTGGAAGCTTCATGGGGTAAGGGGAGAGGCCGAAGAATAGAGATCAAAGGCTCTGAATCACAGTCTGGACATACCAATCTTTCAAAGTGGAGAATACAGAATCCTGCAGGCTTTTGGAGGGATATGCATAGGAAACATAACAGAACTAGAGGTGAACTGAGCCTAATTAAAACTACAACATAGGTTCAATTCAGCTCAGTCTCTGATTAGATTAATGTGTTTATTCCTTCACCCTACCTACCTAACAGATGAAAAGAGAAAACTTTCATTGGTAGAACATATTACCTGGACCCTCTACAGTGTCTTTATATAAAATTTCTACCATATAATAAAAAAAATTACCAGGTGTTTGAAGAGGCAGAAACAAAGGAGACAGAAGACAATGGAACATGTCTAAATAATCCATAGACCAAAACCCCCATAAAATATGGACCAATATTTTTTAAACCATGAAGGTAGTGGAGAGTGACCAAACACACAAATGGAGGTAAAGATAAACCTGAAAAACACACTAAAATAGGTAAAATTTGTGTTTCTTGTTTTTTTGCTTTGTGAGACTGTATTCCCCAAACTGCACATGACTTGAAGACAGAAACTGCATCCTGGCAGGTTTGAGGCATCAGAAGGCAAAGTCTGGAGGCAACAGACTACTAGAAATTTAGGGAAGAATTCCTGGAAGGTAATATGCTATAAAGCAAGTTCAATCCCAAAATATACATAAGAAACTTGCTCAAAACTGCACTTATCATGGTGAGCATCTCATAAAATATGTAATTATGAATCGCTATGTGGTGCACCTGAAATTAATATAATATTGTAGGTCAACTATATTTCAATTAAAAAAAAATTTTAATCTCCCCAAATCCCTGGCTGAACGTTAATCTTTGCATGCATGGGGAAGATCCCAGGGACCTCATAAAAAGGCAACAACTAAACCTGAAAGTACAGACCAGAGATTTTAGTTACTACATACCACATGGAAGAAGCTGAAAATTGAGTCTAGGCAAGATAATTGCCTGCAAAAACAAAATATCATTCTTCAGAGCAATCTAACAGAACCCAGAATTTCTGAAATGTAGCATTCATAACGTTCAGCAATCAACCAAAAAGCCTTAGATATGCAAAGAAATAGGTAAATGAGAGCTATACTCAAAAAAAATAAAAGCAGTCAGTAGAAATCAACCCTGAGATGATATAGGTGTTGCAACCAATAGAAAAGAACTTTAAAGCAGATATACCAAATATATTTGAGGACTCATTATCTCAGTCCATACACAAAAACTAATTCAAGATGGGTCTTGGTCCTACATCTAGAATCTTGGAATAGGCAAGGATTTCTGGGAAATTAAAATAAAATAAAATAATAGATTGAACTGCCACAAAATTAAAAATTTTGATCATCAAGAGATAGCACTAAGAAAATAAACAAGCCACAGTCTGAGGAAAAATATTATAAAACATGTATCTGACCAAAGGTTTATATCCAGGATACATGAAGAATGTCTACAATTCAAAAATTAAAAGACAAAAAAAACCCCAATTTTTTAGTAAATGGCAAAAATTTGAATGGGCAATTCACAAAAGAAGATACACAAATAAATGATAAACATATGAAAGCCATGAAGAAAATGCAAATTAAAACCACAGTAAGATACCATTTCACACACACCAGAAAGGCAAATATCAAAAGATAGATGCTGCTGAGAATTTAGAACAAATGGAACATCCATACATTTCTGATAGCAGTGCAAAATGTTATAACCAATTAGATTAGCTGTTTGGATGTTTTATATAAAGTTACACTTGTATCTGTTTTATGACTCATTTACTCTATCCTTTCTTTTTAAGATTTTCTTTTCCTTTTTTTTATTTTAATGTTTTTTTTTT